>NW_025727792.1:316660-633320 GCF_021461385.2 Schistocerca piceifrons
AATACAAAAGGCACAATGCCGACTTAAGTACAAGAAGTCTGACTCTCTTACTGCCTATGTTTTGAACCATTAATGTAACACTAGTTATAGATTCCGATGCTTCACTCCAGGTTTACTTTATCCCTCTGACCTTCTTATTGACGATGAAACACAGAAATTGCATCGGAATTAAATACGAAAGGCACAATGCCGACTTAAGTACAAGAAGAACTGAATCTTCCTACTGTCTATGTTTTGAACCATTCCTGTGTCACTAGTTATAGATTCCAATGCTTCACTTCAGATTTACTGAATCCCTCTGACCTTCTTATTGACGATGAAACACAGAAATTGCATCGGAATTAAATACAACAGGCACAATGCCGACTTAAGTACAAGAAGACGGACTCTTCTTACTGTCTATGATTTGAACCAATCCTGTCACACTAGTTATAGATTGCGCTTGCTTCACTTCAGGTTACTGTATCCCTTCGGTCCTTCTTATTGGGACGATGAAACACAGAAATTGCATCAGAATTAAATACAAAAGGCACAATGCCGACTTAACTACAAAATGACTGACTCTTCTTACTGACTATGTTTTGAACCATTAATGTAACACTAGTTATAGATTCCGATGCTTCACTTCAGGTTTACTGTATCCCTCTGACGTTCTTATTGACGATGAAACACAGAAGTGGCATCGGAATTGAATACAATATGCACAATGCCGGACTTAAGTACAAGAAGACTGACTCTACCTACTGACTATGTTTTGAACCATTCCTGTGCCACTAGTTATAGATTCCGATGCTTCACTTCTAGTTTACTGTATCCCTCTGACGTTCTTATTGACGATGAAACACAGAAATTGCATCGGAATTAAATAGAAAAGACACAATGCCGGCTTAAGTACAAGAACACTGACTTTCCTACTGTCTATGTTTGAAACCATTCCTGCGACACTAGTTATAGATTCCGATGCTTGACTTCGGTTTGCTGTATCCGTTGGACCTTCTTATTGCCGATGGAAACACAGATAATGCATCGGAATTAAATACAAAAGGCACAATGCCGACTTAAGTACAAGAGACTGACTCTTCTTACTGTCTATGTTTTAAACCATGCCTGTGACACTAGTTATAGATTCCGATGCTTCACTTCAGGTTTACTGTATCCCTTCGACGTTCTTATTGACGATGAAACACAGAAATTGCATCGGAATTAAATACAAAACGCCCACATTTGCCCGACTTAAGTACAACAAGACTGACTCTTCTTACTGTCTATGATATTAACCAATCCTGTGACACTAGTTATAGTTTCCGATGCCTCACTTCAGGTATACTGTATCCCTCTGACCTTCTTATTGACGATGAAAACACAGAAATGTCTTTGGGAATTAAATACAAATGGCACTATGCCGACTTAAGTACAAGAAGACTGACTCTTCTTACTGACTATCCTTTGAACCATTCCTGTGACACTAGTTATAGATTCCGATGCTTCACTTCAGGTTTACTGTATCATTCTGACCTTCTTGTTGACGATGAAACACAGAAATTGCATCGGAATTAAATACAAAAAGCACAATGACGACTTAAGTACAAGAAAGACTAACTCTTCTTACTGTCTATGTTTAGAACCATTCCTGTGACACTAGTTATAGATTCCGATGCTTCACTTCAGGTTTACTGTATCCCTTGGACCTTCTTATTGACGATGAAACACAGAAATGGCATCGGAATTAAATACAAAAGGCACAATGCCGACTTAAATACAAGAAGACTAACTCTTCTTACTCTCTATGTTTTGAACCCATCCTGTGACAATAGTTATAGATTGCGATGCTTCACTTCAGATTTACTGTATCCCTTGGACCTTCTTCTTGACGATGAAACACAGAAATTGCATCGGAATTAAATACAAAAGGCACAATTGCCGACTTAAGTACAAGAAAACTGACTCTTCTTACTGTCTATGCTTTGAAGCATTCCTGGTGACACTAGTTATAGATTCCGATGCTTCACTCCAGGTTTACTGTCTCCCTATGACCTTCTTATTAACGATGAAACACAGATATTGCATCGGAATGAAATACGAAATTCACAATGCCGACATAAGTACAAGAAGACTGAATCTTCCTACTGTCTATGTTTTGAACCATTCCTGTGACACTAGTTATAGATTCCGATGCTACACTTCAGGTTTACTGTTCCCCCTCTGACCTTCTTATTGACGATGAAACACAGAAATTGCATCGGATTAAATACAAAAGGCACAATGCCGACTTATGTACAAGAAGACTGACTCTTCTTACTGTCTATGTATTGAACCATTCCTGTGACACTAGTTATAGAATCCGATGCTTGACTTCAGTTTTACTGTATCCCTTGGACCTTCTTATTGACGATGAAACACAGATATTGCATCGGAATTAAATACAAAAGGCACAATGCCGACTTAAGTACAAGAAAACTGACTCTTCTTACTGTCTATGATTTGAAGCATTCCGGTGACACTAGTTATAGATTCCGATGCTTCACGCCAGGTTTACTGTATCCCCTTGGGCCTTCTTATTGACGATGAAACACAGAAATTGCATCGGAATTAAAATAACAAAAGGCACAATGCCGACTTAAGTACAAGAAGACTAACTCTTCTTACTGTCTATGTTTTGAACCCATCCTGTGACAATAGTTATAGATTGCGATGCTTCACTTCAGATTTACTGTATCCCTTGGACCTTCTTATTGACGATGAAACACAGAATTGCATCGGAATTAAATACAAAAGGCACAATGCCGACTTAAGTACAAGAAAACCTGACTCTTCTTACTGTCTATGCTTTGAAGCATTCCTGTGACACTAGTTATAGATTCCGATGCTTCACGCCAGGTTTACTGTATCCCTTGGGCCTTCTTATTGACGATGAAACACAGAAATTGCATCGGAATTAAATACAAAAGGCACAATGCCGACTTAGTACAAGAAAGACTGACTCTCTCTTACTGTCTATGTATTGAACCATTCCTGTGACACTAGTTATAGAATCCGATGCTTGACTTCAGTTTTACTGTATCACTTGGACCTTCTTATTGACGATGAAACACAGAAATTGCATCGGAACTAAATACAAAAGGGCACAATGCCGACTTAAGTACAAGAAACTGACACTTCTTACTGGCTATGTTTGAACCATTCCTGTGACACTAGTTATAGATTCCAATGCTTCACTTCAGGTTTACTGTATCCCTTGACCTTCTTATTGACGATGAACACAGAAATTGCATCGGAATTAAATACAAAAGGCACAATGCCGACTTATGTATTGTCTAGTGTTTTGAACCATTCCTGTGATACTAGTTATAGATTCCGATGCTTCACTTCAGGTTTACTGTATCCCTCTGACCTTCTTATTGACGATGAAACACAGAAAATTGCATCGAATTAAATACAAAAGGCACAATGACGACTTAAGTACAAGAAGACTGACTCTTCTTACTGTCTATGTTCAGAACCATTCCTGTGACACTAGTTATAGATTCCGATGCTTCACTTCAGGTTTACTGTATCCCTTGGACCTTCTTATTGACGATGAAACACCGAAATGGCATCGGAATTAAATACAAAAGTCACAATGCCGAACTAAGTACAAGAAGACTAACTCTTCTTACTGTCTATGTTTTGAACCAATCCTGTGACACTAGTTATAGATTGCGATGCTTCACTTCAGATTTACTGTATCCCTTGGACCTTCTTATTGAAAATTGCATCGGAATTAAATACAAAAGGCACAATGCCCGACTTAAGTACAAGAAAACTGACTCTTCTTACTGCCTATGATTTGAAGCATTCCTGTGACACTAGTTATAGATTCCGATGCTTCACACCAGGTTTACTGTATCCCTATGACCTTCTTATTGACGATGAAGCACAGAAATTGCATCGGAATTAAATACGAAAGGCACAATGCCGACTTAAGTACAAGAAGACTGAATCTTCCTACCGTCTATGTGTTGAACCATTCCTGTGACACTAGTTATAGATTCCGATGCTTCACTTCAGGTTTACTGTATCCTCTGACCTTCTTATTGACGATGAAACACAGAAATGGCATCGGAATTAAATACAAAAGTCACAATGCCGAACTAAGTACAAGTAGACTAACTCTTCTTACTGTCTATGTTTTGAACCAATCCTGTGACACTAGTTATAGATTGCGATGCTTCACTTCAGATTTACTGTATCCCTCTGACCTTCTTATTGACGATGAAACACAGAAATAGCATCGGAATTAAATACAAAAGGCACAATGCCGACTTAAGTACAAGAAGACTGACTCTTCTTACTGTCTATGTATTGAACCATTCCTGTGACACTAGTTATACAATCCGATGCTTGACTTTCAGTTTTACTGTATCCCTTGGACCTTCTTATTTACGATTAAACACAGAAATTGCATCGGAATTAAATACAAAAGGCAGCAATGCCGACTTAAGTGCAAGAGACTGACACTTCTTACTGGCTATGTATGAACCATTCCTGTGACACTAGTTATAGATTCCAATGCTTCACTTCAGGTTTACTGTATCCCTCTGACCTTCTTATTGACGATGAAACACAAAAATTGCATCGGTATAGAATAGAAAAGGCACAATGCCGACTTAAGTACAAGAAGACTGACTCTTCTTACTGACTATGTTTTGAACCATTCCTGTGACACAAGTTATAGATTCCGTTGCTTCACTTCAGGTTTACTGTATCCATTGGACCTTCCTATTGACGATGAAACACAGAAATTGCATCGGAATTAAATACAAAAGGCACAATGCCGACTTAAGTACAAGAAGACTGACTCTTCTTACTGACTATGTTTTGAACCATTCCTGTGACACAAGTTATAGATTCCGTTGCTTCACTTCAGGTTTACTGTATCCATTGGACCTTCCTATTGACGATGAAACACAGAAATTGCATCGGAATTAAATACAAAAGGCACAATGCCGACTTAAGTACAAGAAAACTGACTCTTCTTACTGCCTATGATTTGAAGCATTCCTGTGACACTAGTTAAGATTCCGATGCTTCACACCAGGTTTACTGTATCCCTATGACCTTCTTATTGACGATGAAGCACAGAAATTGCATCGGAATTAAATACGAAAGGCACAATGCCGACTTAAGTACAAGAAGACTGAATCTTCCTACTGTCTATGTTTTGAACCATTCCTGTGTCACTAGTTATAGATTCCAATGCTTCACTTCAGATTTACTGAATCCCTCTGACCTTCTTATTGACGATGAAACACAGAAATTGCATCGAATTAAATACAACAGGCACAATGCCGACTTAAGTACAAGAAGACGGTCTCTTCTTACTGTCTATGATTTGAACCAATCCTGTCACACTAGTAATAGATTGCGCTGCTTCACTTCAGGTTTACTGTATCCCTTCGGTCCTTCTTATTGACGATGAAACACAGAAATTGCATCAGAATTAAATACAAAAGGCACAATGCCGACTTAACTACAAAATGACTGACTCTTCTTACTGACTATGTTTTGAACCATTAATGTAACACTAGTTATAGATTCCGATGCTTCACTTCAGGTTTACTGTATCCCTCTGACGTTCTTATTGACGATGAAACACAGAAGTGGCATCGGAATTGAATACAATATGCACAATGCCGACTTAAGTACAAGAAGACTGACTCTACCTACTGACTATGTTTTGAACCATTCCTGTAACACTAGTTATAGATTCCGATGCTTCACTTCAGGTTTACTGTATCCCTCTGACGTTCTTATTGACGCTGAAACACAGAAGTGGCATCGGAATTGAATACAATATGCACAATGCCGACTTAAGTACAAGAAGACTGACTCTACCTACTGACTATGTTTTGAACCATTCCTGTGCCACTAGTTATAGATTCCGATGCTTCACTTCAAGTTTACTGTATCCCTCTGACCTTCTTATTGCCGATGAAACACAGAAAATGCATCGGAATTAAATACAAAAGGCACAATGCCGACTTAAGTACAAGAGACTGACTCTTCTTACCGTCTATGTTTTAAACCATGCCTGTGACACTAGTTATAGATTCCGATGCTTCACTTCAGGTTTACTGTATCCCTTCGACGTTCTTATTGACGATGAAACACAGAAATTGCATCGGAATTATATACAAAACGCACATTGCCGACTTAAGTACAACAAGACTGACTCTTCTTACTGTCTATGATATTAACCAATCCTGTGACACTAGTTATAGTTTCCGATGCCTCACTTCAGGTATACTGTATCCCTCTGACCTTCTTATTGACGATGAAACACAGAAATTGCTTTGGAATTAAAAACAAATGGCACTATGCCGACTTAAGTACAAGAAGACTGACTCTTCTTACTGACTATGTTTTGAACCGTTCCTGTGACACTAGTTATAGATTCCGATGCTTCACTTCAGGTTTACTGTATCCCTTGGACCTTCTTATTGACGATGAAACACAGAAATTGCATCGGAATTAAATACAAAAGGCACAATGCTGGCTAAAGTACAAGAAGACTAACTCTTCTTACTGTCTATTTTTTGAACCAATCCTGTGACACTAGTTATAGATTGCGATGCTTTACTTCAGGTTTACTGTATCCCTTCGGTCCCTCTTATTGACGATGAAACACAGAAATTGCACCAGAATTAAATACAAAAGGCACAATGCCGACTTAAGTACAAAGAGACTGACTCTTCTTACTGACTATGTTTGAACCATTCCTGTGACACTAGTTATAGATTCCAATGCTTCACTTCAGGTTTACTGTATCATTCTGACCTTCTTGTTGACGATGAAACACAGAAATTGCATCGAAATTAAATACAAAAGGCACAATGACGACTTAAGTACAAGAAGACTAACTCGTCTTACTGTCTATGTTTAGAACCATTCCTGTGACACTAGTTATAGATTCCGATGCTTCACTTCAGGTTTACTGTATCCCATGGACCTTCTTATTGACGATGAAACACAGAAATGGCATCGGAATTAAATACAAAAGGCACAATGCCGACTTAAGTACAAGAAGACTAAATCTTCTTACTGTCTATGTTTTGAACCCATCCTGTGACAATAGTTATAGATTGCGATGCTTCACTTCAGATTTACTGTATCCCTTGGACCTTCTTCTTGACGATGAAATACAGAAATTGCATCGGAATTAAATACAAAAGGCAGAATGCCGACTTAAGTACAAGAAAACTGACTCTTCTTACTGTCTATGCTTTGAAGCATTCCTGTGACACTAGTTATAGATTCCGATGCTTCACTCCAGGTTTACTGTCTCCCTATGACCTTCTTATTGACGATGAAACACAGATATTGCATCGGAATTAAATACGAAATTCACAATGCCGACATAAGTACAAGAAGACTGAATCTTCCTACTGTCTATGTTTTGAACCATTCCTGTGACACTAGTTATAGATTCCGATGCTTCACTTCAGGTTTACTGTATCCCTCTGACCTTCTTATTGACGATGAAACACAGATATTGCATCGGAATTAAATACAAAAGGCACAATGCCGACTTAAGTACAAGAAGACTGACTATTCTTACTGTCTATGTATTGAACCAATCCTGTGACACTAGTTGTAGAATCCGATGCTTGACTTCAGTTTTACTGTATCCCTTGGACCTTCTTATTGTCGATGAAACACAGATATTGCATCGGAATTAAATACAAAAGGCACAATGCCGACTTAAGTACAAGAGACTGACACTTCTTACTGGCTATGTTTGAACCATTCCTGTGACACTAGTTATAGATTCCAATGCTTCACTTCAGGTTTACTGTATCCCTTGGACCTTCTTATTGACGATGAATCCCAGAAATTGAATCGGAATTAAATACAAAAGGCACAATGCCGACTTATGTATTGTCTATGTTTTGAACCATTCCTGTGACACTAGTTATAGATTCCGATGCTTCACTTCAGGTTTACTGTATCCCTCTGACCTTCTTATTGACGATGAAACACAGAAATGGCATCGGAATTAAATACAAAAGTCACAATGCCGAACTAAGTACAAGAAGACTAACTCTTCTTACTGTCTATGTTTTGAACCAATCCTGTGACACTAGTTATAGATTGCGATGCTTCACTTCAGATTTACTGTATCCCTTGGACCTTCTTATTGGCGATGAAACACAGAAATTGCATCGGAATTAAATACAAAAGGCACAATGCCGACTTAAGTACAAGAAAACTGACTGTTCTTACTGCCTATGCTTTGAAGCATTCCTGTGACACTAGTTATAGATTCCGATGCTTCACTCCAGGTTTACTGTATCCCTATGACCTTCTTATTGACGATGAAACACAGAAATTGCATCGGAATTAAATACGAAAGGCACAATGCCGACTTAAGTACAAGAAGAATGAATCTTCCTACCGTCTATGTTTTAAACCATTCCTGTGACACTATTTATAGATTCCGAAGCTTCACTTCAGGTGTACTGTATCCCTTGAACCTTGTTACCGACGATGAAACACAGAAATGGCATCGGAATTAAATACAAAAGTCACAATGCCGAACTAAGTACAAGTAGACTAACTCTTCTTACTGTCTATGTTTTGAACCAATCCTGTGACACTAGTTATAGATTGCGATGCTTCACTTCAGATTTACTGTATCCCTCTGACCTTCTTATTGACGATGAAACACAGAAATAGCATCGGAATTAAATACAAAAGGCACAATGCCGACTTAAGTACAAGAAGACTGACTCTTCTTACTGTCTATGTATTGAACCATTCCTGTGACACTAGTTATACAATCCGATGCTTGACTTCAGTTTTACTGTATCCCTTGGACCTTCTTATTTACGATGAAACACAGAAATTGCATCGGAATTAAATACAAAAGGCACAATGCCGACTTAAGTGCAAGAGACTGACACTTCTTACTGGCTATGTATGAACCATTCCTGTGACACTAGTTATAGATTCCAATGCTTCACTTCAGGTTTACTGTATCCCTCTGACCTTCTTATTGACGATGAAACACAAAAATTGCATCGGTATAGAATAGAAAAGGCACAATGCCGACTTAAGTACAAGAAGACTGACTCTTCTTACTGACTATGTTTTGAACCATTCCTGTGACACAAGTTATAGATTCCGTTGCTTCACTTCAGGTTTACTGTATCCATTGGACCTTCCTATTGACGATGAAACACAGAAATTGCATCGGAATTAAATACAAAAGGCACAATGCCGACTTAAGTACAAGAAGTCTGACTCTTCTTACTGTCTATGTTTTGAACCATTAATGTAACACTAGTTATAGATTCCGATGCTTCACTCCAGGTTTACTTTATCCCTCTGACCTTCTTATTGACGATGAAACACAGAAATTGCATCGGAATTAAATACGAAAAGCACAATGCCGACTTAAGTACAAGAAGACTGAATCTTCCTACTGTCTATGTTTTGAACCATTCCTGTGTCACTAGTTATAGATTCCAATGCTTCACTTCAGATTTACTGAATCCCTCTGACCTTCTTATTGACGATGAAACACAGAAATTGCATCGGAATTAAATACAACAGGCACAATGCCGACTTAAGTACAAGAAGACGGTCTCTTCTTACTGTCTATGATTTGAACCAATCCTGTCACACTAGTTATAGATTGCGCTTCTTCACTTCAGGTTTACTGTATCCCTTCGGTCCTTCTTATTGACGATGAAACACAGAAATTGCATCAGAATTAAATACAAAAGGCACAATGCCGACTTAACTACAAAATGACTGACTCTTCTTACTGACTATGTTTTGAACCATTAATGTAACACTAGTTATAGATTCCGATGCTTCACTTCAGGTTTACTGTATCCCTCTGACGTTCTTATTGACGATGAAACACAGAAGTGGCATCGGAATTGAATACAATATGCACAATGCCGACTTAAGTACAAGAAGACTGACTCTACCTACTGACTATGTTTTGAACCATTCCTGTGCCACTAGTTATAGATTCCGATGCTTCACTTCAAGTTTACTGTATCCCTCTGACGTTCTTATTGACGATGAAACACAGAAATTGCATCGGAATTAAATAGAAAAGACACAATGCCGGCTTAAGTACAAGAACACTGACTCTTCCTACTGTCTATGTTTGAACCATTCCTGCGACACTAGTTATAGATTCCGATGCTTGACTTCGGTTTTGCTGTATCCGTTGGACCTTCTTATTGCCGATGAATCACAGAAAATGCATCGGAATTAAATACAAAAGGCACAATGCCGACTTAAGTACAAGAGACTGACTCTTCTTACTGTCTATGTTTTAAACCATGCCTGTGACACTAGTTATAGATTCCGATGCTTCACTTCAGGTTTACTGTATCCCTTCGACGTTCTTATTGACGATGAAACACAGAAATTGCATCGGAATTAAATACAAAACGCACATTGCCGACTTAAGTACAACAAGACTGACTCTTCTTACTGTCTATGATATTAACCAATCCTGTGACACTAGTTATAGTTTCCGATGCCTCACTTCAGGTATACTGTATCCCTCTGACCTTCTTATTGACGATGAAACACAGAAATTGCTTTGGAATTAAATACAAATGGCACTATGCCGACTTAAGTACAAGAAGACTGACTCTTCTTACTGACTATGTTTTGAACCATTCCTGTGACACTAGTTATAGATTCCGATGCTTCACTTCAGGTTTACTGTATCCCTTGGACCTTCTTATTGACGATGAAACACAGAAATTGCATCGGAATTAAATACAAAAGGCACAATGCTGGCTAAAGTACAAGAAGACTAACTCTTCTTACTGTCTATTTTTTGAACCAATCCTGTGACACTAGTTATAGATTGCGATGCTTCACTTCAGGTTTACTGTATCCCTTCGGTCCCTCTTATTGACGATGAAACACAGAAATTGCACCAGAATTAAATACAAAAGGCACAATGCCGACTTAAGTACAAAGAGACTGACTCTTCTTACTGACTATGTTTGAACCATTCCTGTGACACTAGTTATAGATTCCAATGCTTCACTTCAGGTTTACTGTATCATTCTGACCTTCTTGTTGACGATGAAACACAGAAATTGCATCGAAATTAAATACAAAAGGCACAATGACGACTTAAGTACAAGAAGACTAACTCGTCTTACTGTCTATGTTTAGAACCATTCCTGTGACACTAGTTATAGATTCCGATGCTTCACTTCAGGTTTACTGTATCCCTTGGACCTTCTTATTGACGATGAAACACAGAAATGGCATCGGAATTAAATACAAAAGGCACAATGCCGACTTAAGTACAAGAAGACTAACTCTTCTTACTGTCTATGTTTTGAACCCATCCTGTGACAATAGTTATAGATTGCGATGCTTCACTTCAGATTTACTGTATCCCTTGGACCTTCTTCTTGACGATGAAATACAGAAATTGCATCGGAATTAAATACAAAAGGCACAATGCCGACTTAAGTACAAGAAAACTGACTCTTCTTACTGTCTATGCTTTGAAGCATTCCTGTGACACTAGTTATAGATTCCGATGCTTCACTCCAGGTTTACTGTCTCCCTATGACCTTCTTATTGACGATGAAACACAGATATTGCATCGGAATTAAATACGATATTCACAATGCCGACATAAGTACAAGAAGACTGAATCTTCCTACTGTCTATGTTTTGAACCATTCCTGTGACACTAGTTATAGATTCCTATGCTTCACTTCAGGTTTACTGTATCCCTCTGACCTTCTTATTGACGATGAAACACAGAAATTGCATCGGAATTAAATACAAAAGGCACAATGCCGACTTAAGTACAAGAAGACTGACTCTTCTTACTGTCTATGTATTGAACCAATCCTGTGACACTAGTTATAGAATCCGATGCTTGACTTCAGTTTTACTGTATCCCTTGGACCTTCTTATTGTCGATGAAACACAGATATTGCATCGGAATTAAATACAAAAGGCACAATGCCGACTTAAGTACAAGAGACTGACACTTCTTACTGGCTATGTTTGAACCATTCCTGTGACACTAGTTATAGATTCCAATGCTTCACTTCAGGTTTACTGTATCCCTTGGACCTTCTTATTGACGATGAATCCCAGAAATTGCATCGGAATTAAGTACAAAAGGCACAATGCCGACTTATGTATTGTCTATGTTTTGAACCATTCCTGTGACACTAGTTATAGATTCCGATGCTTCACTTCAGGTTTACTGTATCCCTCTGACCTTCTTATTGACGATGAAACACAGAAATTGCATCGGAATTAAATACAAATGGCACAATGACGACTTAAGTACAAGAAGACTGACTCTTCTTACTGTCTATGTTTAGAACCATTCCTGTGACACTAGTTATAGATTCCGATGCTTCACTTCAGGTTTACTGTATCCCTTGGACCTTCTTATTGACGATGAAACACAGAAATGGCATCGGAATTAAATACAAAAGTCACAATGCCGAACTAAGTACAAGAAGACTAACTCTTCTTACTGTCTATGTTTTGAACCAATCCTGTGACACTAGTTATAGATTGCGATGCTTCACTTCAGATTTACTGTATCCCTTGGACCTTCTTATTGACGATGAAACACAGAAATTGCATCGGAATTAAATACAAAAGGCACAATGCCGACTTAAGTACAAGAAAACTGACTGTTCTTACTGCCTATGTTTTGAAGCATTCCTGTGACACTAGTTATAGATTCCGATGCTTCACTCCAGGTTTCCTGTATCCCTATGACCTTCTTATTGACGATGAAACACAGAAATTGCATCGGAATTAAATACGAAAGGCACAATGCCGACTTAAGTACAAGAAGAATGAATCTTCCTACCGTCTATGTTTTGAACCATTCCTGTGACACTAGTTATAGATTCCGATGCTTCACTTCAGGTTTACTGTATCCCTTGGACCTTCTTATTGACGATGAAACACAGAAATTGCATCGGAATTAAATACAAAAGGCACAATGTCACCTTAAGTACAAGAAAACTGACTCTTCTTACTGCCTATGCTTTGAAGCATTCCTGTGACGCTAGTTATAGATTCCGATGCTTCACTCCAGGTTTGCTGTATCCCTATGACCTTCTTATTGACGATGAAACACAGAAATTGCATCGGAATTAAATACGAAAGGCACAATGCCGACTTAAGTACAAGAAGACTGAATCTTCCTACCGTCTATGTGTTGAACCATTCCTGTGACACTAGTTATAGATTCCGATGCTTCACTTCAGGTTAACTGTATCCATTGGACCTTCCTATTGACGATGAAACACAGAAATTGCATCGGAATTAAATACAAAAGGCACAACGCCGACTTAAGTACATGAAGACCGACTCTTCTTACTGACTATGTTTGGAACCGTCCCTGTGACACTAATTATAGATTCCGATGCTTCACTTCAGGTTTACTGTATCCCTTGGACCTTGTTATTGACGATGAAACACAGAAATTGCATCGGAATTAAATACAAAAGGCACAATGCCGACTTAAGCATTGTCTATGTTTTGAACCACTCCTGTTACACTAGTTATAGATTCCGATGCTTCACTCCAGGTTTACAGTATCCCTCTGACCTTCTTATTGACGATGAAACACAGAAATTGCATCGGAATTAAATACAAAAGGCACAATGCCGACTTAAGTACAAGAAGACTGACTCTTCTTACTGTCTATGTTTAGAACCATTCCTGTGACACTTGTTATAAATTCCGATGCTTGACTTCAGGTTTTGTGTATCCCTTGGACTTTCTTATTGACGATGAAACACAGACATGGCATCGGAATTAAATACAAAAGGCACAATGCCGAACTAAGTACAAGAAGACTAACTCTTCTTACTGTCTATGTTTTGATACAATCCTGTGACACTGGTTATAGATTCCGATGCTTCACTTCAGGTTTACTGTATCCCTTGGACCTTCTTATTGACGATGAAACACAGAAATTGCATCGGAAGTAAATACAAAAGGCACAATGCCGACTTAAGTACAAGAAGTCTGACTCTTCTTACTGTCTATGTTTTGAATTATGCCTGTGACACGAGTTATAGATTCCGATGCTTCACTTCAATTTTACTGTATCCCTTACACATTTTAATTGACGATGAGACACAGAAATTGCATCGGAATTAAATACAAAGGGCTCAATGCCGACTTAAGTACAAGAAAACTGACTCTTCTTACTGTCTATGTTTTGAAGCATTCCTGTGACACTAGTTATAGATTCCGATGCTTCACTCCAGGTTTACTTTATCCCTCTGACCTTCTTATTGACGATGAAAGACAGAAATTGCATCGGAATTAAATACGAAAGGCACAATGCCGACTTAAGTACAAGAAGACTGAATCTTCCTATTGTCTATGCTTTGAACCATTCCTGTGTCCCTAGTTATAGATTCCGATGCTTCACTTCAGGTTTACTGAATCCCTCTGACCTTCTAATTGACGATGAAACACAGATATTGCATCGGAATTAAATACAACAGGCACAATGCCGACTTAAGTACAAGAAGACTGACTCTTCTTACTGTCTATATTTTGAACCAATCCTGTCACACTAGTTATAGATTGCGATTCTTCACTTCAGGTTTACTGTATCCCTTCTGTCCTTCTTATTGACGATGAAACACAGAAATTGCATCAGAATTAAATACAAAAGGCACAATGCCGACATAACTACAAAATGACTGACTCTTCTTACTGACTATGTTTCGAACCATTAATGTAACACTAGTTATAGATTCCGATGCTTCACTTCAGGTTTACTGTATCCCTCTGACGTTCTTATTGACGATGAAACACAGAAGAGGCATCGGAATTGAATACAAAAGGCACAATGCCGACTTAAGTACAAGAAGACTGACTCTACCTACTGACTATGATTTGAACCATTCCTGTGACACTAGTTATAGATTCCGATGCTTCACTTCAAGTTTACTGTATCCCTTCGACGTTCTTATTGACGATGAAAAACAGAAATTGCATCGGAATTAAATACAAAAGGCACATTGCCGACTTAAGTACAACAAGACTGACTCTTCTTACTGTCTATGTTATTAACCAATCCTGTGACACTAGTTATAGATTCCGATGCCTCACTTCAGGTTTACTGTATCCCTCTGACCTTCTTATTGACGATGAAACACAGAAATTGCTTTGGAATTAAATACAAATGGCACTATGCCGACTTAAGTACAAGAAGACTGACTCTTCTTACCGACTATGCTTTGAACCATTCCTGTAACACTAGTTATAGATTCCGATGCTTCACTTCAGGTTTACTGTATCCCTTGGACCTTCTTATTGACGATGAAACACAGAAATTGCATCGGAATTAAATACAAAAGGCACAATGCTGGCTTAAGTACAAGAAGACTAACTCTTCTTACTGTCTATTTTTTGAACCAATCCTGTGACACTAGTTATAGATTCCGATGCTTCACTTCAGATTTACTGTATCGCTTCGGTCCCTCTTATTGACGATGAAACACAGAAATTGCATCAGAATTAAATACAAAAGGCACAATGCCGACTTAAGTCCAAAAAGACTGACTCTTCTTACTGACTATGTTTTGAACCATTCCTGTAACACTAGTTATAGATTCCGATGCTTCACTTCTGGTTTACTGTATCCCTCTGACCTTCTTATTGACGATGAAATACAGAAATTGCGACGGAATTAAATACAAAAGGCACTATGCCGACTTAAGTACAGAAAGACTAACTTTTCTTACTGACTATGATTTGAACAATTCCTGTGACACTAGTTATAGATTCCGATGCTTCACTTCAATTTTACTGTATCCCTTGGACATTCTAATTGACGTTGAAACACAGAAATTGCATCGGAATTAAATACAAAAGGCACAATGCCGACTTAAGTACAAGAAAACTGACTCTTCTTAATGTCTATGTTTTGAAGCATTCCTGTGACACTAGTTATAGATTCCGATGCTTCACTCCAGGTGTACTGTATCCCACTGACCTTCTTATTGACGATGAAACACAGAAATTGCATCGGAATTAAATACGAAAGGCACAATGCCGACTTAAGTACAAGAAGACTGAATGTTCCTACTGTCTATGATTTGAAGCATTCCTGTGACACTAGTTATAGATTCCGATGCTTCACTTCAGGTTTACTGTATCCCTCTGACCTTCTTATTGACGATGAAACACAGAAATTGCATCGGAAATAAATACAAAAGGCACAATGCCGACTTAAGTACAAGAGACGGACTCTGCTTACTGACAATGTTTGAACCATTCCTGTGACACTAGTTATAGATTCCAATGCTTCACTTCAGGTTTACTGTATCCCTCTGACCTTCTTATTGACGATGAAACACAGAAATTGAATCGGAATTAAATATAAAAGGCACAATGCCGACTTAAGTAAAAGAAGACTGACTCTTCTTACTGACTATGTTTTGAACCATTCCTGTTGTAGTGGGACGAAATTAAACGTCACCCATCCACCAAGTCAGCCCAGTTTGCAGGTGACTATAAGTTTAATTTAGTTTTTGTTTATGTGTTTTCTTATTATTTGTAATAAATGTGAATTATCTAAAAGTTTTGTATTTTTTTTATGTGTTTCATGTACGGAGAGATCGGCGCAACGAACGGGGACAGCATCTTCGTTGCTGCGACCAGAGAGGAAATTGCTGGCCGCTATACGTCGCGGGTCGACAGCCAAGGAGCAACAGAAGATCCTGGAACCGAGTTGTTGCGTCGTGTTTCTAAAAAATTAAAAATGAATTTTTATACTCTTTTTGTACAACAATGACGTCATAATGATCTTAACCTTATTGAAAAGTTAGTCACTGTCTGTCAACGCTCAAGTTCACATCTGTATGTGTAGGAAGCTAATAAAATAGTGTATGCTATTAAAATTGAAACACGTGTCTTGAAGATTTATTTATGAAGAGTTATGTGAACGGATTAATAATATATCTGACAAGATTATTGATTCAGACAGCGTTGGCCGAAACTTTGAATCTAAAAAGTTTATTTAATGTGTGATTCTGATATCGATTAGGTCAAGATAACGTGTGTCGATATAATTTTCTGAGGAGAAATAAACGAAATTTAAATTCGAAAAAGTTACGAAAACCAGTTGGCCCAAGTGATGTAATTCTCTGCACACGACTCAACTGATGTTTTACAGTTTCGTTCAAGAACCATTCTATGACAATTTAAAAAGAATATGAATCATTTTTGAAGTGGGTTGTAACTGACGTGGGTGACGAAGTCTGCACATGGTCATACATATATCAAACGAAAACCTAAATACGTCGTTACACCGCACCGTGGCGACCTTAGAAACAGGACTTGTGTGCAACTAAGGCACACAGGTACGAAACAAGAAATCAAGAGTCCTTCGGAAGTCAACGCGAGTTTTCGTGGAGCCTTCACCAGCCAGCGGCGACTTCGCGGGTGTGGGCATCTGACGGAGCCGCAGCCAAGCAGTACGGTCACGCAGTTGTTCCACGAGAAGGCGCATCTGTTGGGCAGCAGCTGAACGCTGCAAACCTCGACAACCCTTTTTCTCCCTAATCTAATAGGCCCAGTACGTCAGCTGCGGGGCGTTCCTCCGGCTGGTATTAGAGGTGTTGCTGAGGGCTTCGCCTGTCTACGGCGGTGCCGGGCGTGGTTGCAGCTAGCGACGTTTCCGGTGTTCGACTCAGCGTCCTGCCGATTGCGGAAGCGGGGGTCGCAGCATCTCAGCGGCTGCATCGACGGCTGTTACATCTGCAGCCCATAGCAGCACGCTGATCATCGAGAACTACAAATTACAATATTAGTGTCCGGTGAGTTTGTTTCAAGTTGGAAGTGGAGTGTTGTACATAGGAAGTGTGCTTTTATAGGATTGTTGATTCCAAGTCTGCATGTGTAAATAGTTAATATTTTACAATAATGTCGGGAAGTGAAATGTCAGACGAAGAGCAATCTATGTCCGATAGGAGCATGAGATCCCTTTTTAGGGCGATAGCTAAATTAAAACAATCTAACGGGGATTTCCTAGCTGAATTAAAACAGTCTAACGAAGAATCTACTGCTAGATTAAAAGAGGAATTAAAACAGTCTAACGAAGAATCTATGGCTAGATTAAAACAGTCTAACGAAGAATCTATGGCTAGATTAAAACAGTCTAATGAGGAATCTACTGCTAGATTGAAACAGGAACTAAAACAGGAATTAAAACAGTCTAACGAGGAATCTACTGCTAGACTTAAAGGGGAGCTAATAAAATCAACAGACAGGTTGCAGGAATATCTTAATGAAACCAGTCGAGAATTAAGTGGTAAAATAGAGTCTTCTAAAGTTGAAATGCAGGAAAAACTAGTAGGACTTAGTAATAAGATTGCTGATAATTGTAAAAGGTTAGAAGAACATATCCAGGAATCGCGCGAGGAAAAAGCTCGCATGCGACACGATATTACTGACTTATCCGAGAGACTAGATAGTGTCAATATCTTAGTTGTAAATGAAATACAGAAAAATAACGATATGTTACGAGATGAATTTTCTATGCAAACAGAAACTGTTCGTAGAGAATTATTGGAATCTATTAAAGAGGTCTCTACCAAACCTGTAGAGATTTCTTCAATAGATAATGTAGAATTAGAAACATTAACTCATCAAGTAGAAAAGGACCATACCGAAATCGAAAACATGAAATTTTTAATTACTGAGATATGCAGTAATCTTGAGACTGCCAAAGATAATAATATTGACGATGGTACAGAGCGTTCACATCGTGAACACAGTGAAGAATCGGTATTAGCTAATCGCGTATCCAATACAGAAATGCGGATACAGGAAATTACTAAACGATTATCGGAATTAGATAATAACGAAGACATTTCAGGTAGCAGAGGTAATAACATAATCAGAGACAACAGTCGCATCGAATTTGCTAGCACGGATGACAACAATATGAATAAGGCAATCACGGCAAGCCAATCCGATGCAAATCCGTCTCTGCCAGCTAAACAAAATCCGACTATTTCTCTCGCAGAATGTCTGGATGACATAACAACAAATTCAAATGTAGCAAGTCGATTTCCTGTATTCAAACCAGGAGGCGAACTGCACCCTATAATCTTTATAAAAGCTTTTGAAACATCATTATCTCCTAAATGGAGTAATGAAAAACGCATTCAATTTGTAATAGGACATTTAGAAGCAGAAGCTGCGGAATGGGCAGTACTGCATAGAAATGAATTCAGGGATTGGGATGATTTTGTTAAGCAGTTTAAACCAAATTATTGGTCAAGACGAAAACAACAACACTTAACTTTAAAGTTGTTAGCCCCTCCTCCATATTCTAAACGGTGGAGAGGTTATAGGAATTATTTTGAATGGAATTTAAACCGTGCTCAGTTAATTGAAGAACCAATTATTGACAGTCATCTAATACGAGTCCTAAGTAGTAGGTTACCGTATTACATAAAGGAAAGAAAAATGTTATTCTACGAATTATACAAAACCTTAATAATGGGGACGAAACAGTTAACACCCGGGGTGTGTGGTTATATTTTAACGACTTGTTGTATTGGAAAGCACAGAGGGAACACCAGAGATGGAAAATCTGCATTCCGGAAACTGTTGTGGACGAGTTAATTACTTATATTCATGAAGGTTACGGGCATTTCGGAATTCATAAATGTATTAAACATCTAATGAAGTATTATTATTTCAAAAATATGTCACGTATTGTGAGAAGTATCATTAGGGCTTGTGAAACCTGTCAAAAGGTTAAAGTTAATAACAAATCCAAGCGTTATAAATTATATGCTGTAATTCCTCGAGGTTTGTGGGATCTACTGTCATTAGATTTTTTCGGCCCTCTGCCTCGGAGTTCAGGAGGATTCACATATGTGTTTGTTGTAATGGAATGTTGGTCCAAACATGTGAAACTGTATACTTTGAAACGAGCGAATACAGCAAGCGTTATACGCTGCCTCACCCGAAATTACTTTGTTAACTGGGGCATTCCTAAACGACTTATGTCTGACAACGGTAGTGCCTTTATTAGTCAAAGATTTCAAGATATGATAAGACAATATGGAATCAAACATATCTTAATTTCGAAATATCACCCTCAAAGTAATTTAGTAGAAAGAGTCATGAAAGAATTAGGACGATTATGTAGAACTTATTGTGCACATAAACATACTCGGTGGGCCAAACTAATGCCTGAATTCGAAAAGATATTAAATGAATTGCCTCAACTAACGACGGGATTATCACCTATAGAAATTTTAGGCAAACGAATTATAGGTGAGTCTTTACTAGCTGCTTTACCTTGGCCACCAGTAAATGAGATCCAACAATGTATCCCAGACGAAAAAGTTTGCGAACAGATTGTAAAAAATGCCGAACGGAGAATTAAAAGCTATAATCAACAGGCTATAGAACCCTCATTTCAGGTAGGAGATCTTGTGTTAGTACGATCTCATCCTAAAAGTTCTAAGATCGGTAAGGAATGTAGAAAATTCTTCTTGATCTTTGAAGGTCCATATGTTGTACATAAGATTGTACATCCCAAAGCATTACTTCTTATGGAACCTTCATCAGGTGTAATTAAAGGATTATATAGTGTTGATCAAATGAAACCCTTCATTTCTAAATAAGTTAATATTTAGTATATGTTACATACGGAAGAGCGTTCATAGTTTATTCATGTGAAGTTTTTCGTGATAGTTACGTGTTATTTTAAATAAATGACAGAAAGCTTAAACATGTGTTCTACAATAATCTACTGGTACTTCAAAAAGAGAAAGATAACCAAAAGGGGGATTTATATGGAGGAAATTTTGCTCTTAGGTCTAAAGGAATTTTGCGTATTTTAAATTTACTCGGATAGTAGGAACCAAAGGGGATGGTTAATAGTTTTAGGGACCATGGGCGTCCAGAGCTATATGGCTCACGAGAACATAGCAGAGTGCCTTTAATAGAGGTTTGTAATAGTGTTAATATAGAACACACCAAACGGGGCTCTCTCGCTTGTTTCTCCTAAATAAATGGCCATTACCCAACAAGGTGTCCGAAGGTAAAGAAAGCCGTGCCGAGATTCTAAAGAGAGTTTTGCTTGATTTCTTCTTGACCTCAGGCATAAATAAGGCATTAGGGAAGAGAATGACGTAAAGTAAATAGTACTATTAGATATTGTGAGAAACTTATTAGTAATATACATTCTTGAAAAGAATAACTCTAGTAAATAAATGAAACTATAACTAATCTATCACAATTTGAATGCTATGTCCTAATGTACAACGTTAAAGAACGTACTAAATTAGTATTTATTAGCAACTATTAACTGAAGAGGAGCAATCTCCCTATATTCGGTTACGAATTACCATAAGAGCACAATTAAGAGTAAATGACAAATAGTCACAACGGTATCGTGTTAAAAGGATTAAATCTATCTAATAGCAAGGACTTGAGGTTACGTAAAATGTGAGGAAAATGTATTAACAGTTAAATATTGTATATTGAACAGTTTTAATTCCGGTTAAAACCTGACAAACTGAGCTTGTGGGTGGGGTATGTAGTGGGACGAAATTAAACGTCACCCATCCACCAAGTCAGCCCAGTTTGCAGGTGACTATAAGTTTAATTTAGTTTTTGTTTATGTGTTTTCTTATTATTTGTAATAAATGTGAATTATCTAAAAGTTTTGTATTTTTTTTATGTGTTTCATGTACGGAGAGATCGGCGCAACGAACGGGGACAGCATCTTCGTTGCCGCGACCAGAGAGGAAATTGCTGGCCGCTATACGTCGCGGGTCGACAGCCAAGGAGCAACAGAAGATCCTGGAACCGAGTTGTTGCGTCGTGTTTCTAAAAAATTAAAATGAATTTTTATACTCTTTTTGTACAACAATGACGTCATAATGATCTTAACCTTATTGAAAAGTTAGTCACTGTCTGTCAACGCTCAAGTTCACATCTGTATGTGTAGGAAGCTAATAAAATAGTGTATGCTATTAAAATTGAAACACGTGTCTTGAAGATTTATTTATGAAGAGTTATGTGAACGGATTAATAATATATCTGACAAGATTATTGATTCAGACAGCGTTGGCCGAAACTTTGAATCTAAAAAGTTTATTTAATGTGTGATTCTGATATCGATTAGGTCAAGATAACGTGTGTCGATATAATTTTCTGAGGAGAAACAAACGAAATTTAAATTCGAAAAAGTTACGAAAACCAGTTGGCCCAAGTGATGTAATTCTCTGCACACGACTCAACTGATGTTTTACAGTTTCGTTCAAGAACCATTCTATGACAATTTAAAAAGAATATGAATCATTTTTGAAGTGGGTTGTAACTGACGTGGGTGACGAAGTCTGCACATGGTCATACATATATCAAACGAAAACCTAAATACGTCGTTACACCGCACTGTGACACTAGTTATAGATTCCATATGCTTCACTTCAGGTTTACTATATCCCTCTGACCTTCTTCTTGACGATGAAACACAGAAATTGCACCGGAATAAAATAGAAATGGCACAATGCCGACTTAAGTACAAGAAGACTGACTCTTCTTACTGTCTATGTTTTGAACCATTCCATTGACACTAGTTATAGATTCCGATGCTTCACTCCAGGTGTACTGTATCCCACTAACCTTCTTATTGACGATGAAACACAGAAATTGCATCGGAATTAAATACGAAAGGCACAATGCCGACTTAAGTACAAGACGACTGAATGTTCCTACTGTCTATGATTTGAACCATTCCTGTGACACTAGTTAGAGATTCCGATGCTTCACTTCAGGTTTACTGTATCCCTCTGACCTTCTTATTGACGATCAAACACAGAAATTGAATCGGAATTAAATATAAAATGCACAATGCCGACTTGAGTAAAAGAAGACTGACTCTTCTTACTGACTATGTTTTGAACCATTCCTGTGACACTAGTTATAGATTCCATATGCTTCACTTCAGGATTACTGTATCCCTCTGACCTTCTTATTGTCGATGAAACACAGAAATGGCATCAGAATTAAATACAAAAGGCACAACGCCGACTTAAGTACGTGAAGACCGACTCTTCTTACTGACTATGTTTGGAACCGTTCCTGTGACACTAGTTTCAGATTCCGATGCTTCACTTCAGGTTTACTGTATCCCTTGGACCTTCATATTGACGATGAAACACAGAAATTGCACCGGAATTAAATACAAAAGGCACAATGCTGATTTAAGTACAGCCTATGTATTGAACCATACCTGTGACACTAGTTATAGACTCCGATGCTTCACTCCAGGTTTACTGTATCCATTGGATCTTCTTATTGAGGATGAAACACAGAAATTGCATCGGAATTAAATACAAAAGCCATAAGGCCGACTTAAGGACAAGAAGACTGACTCTTCTTACTGACTATGTTTTGAAGTATTCCTGTGACACTAGTTATAGATTCCGATGCTTCACTCCAGGTTTACTGTATCTCTCTGACCTTCTTATTGACGATGAAACACAGAAATTGCATCGGAATTAAATACGAAAGGCACAATGCCGACTTAAGTAAAAGAAGACTGACTCTTCTTACTGACTATGTTTTGAATCATTCCTGTGACACTAGTTATAGATTCCGATGCTTCACTTCAGGTTTACTGTATCCCTCTGACCTTCTTATTGACGATGAAACACAGAAATTGCATCGGAATTAAATACAAAATCACAATGCCGACTTAAGTACTGTATTTGTTTTGAACCAATCCTGTGACACTAGCTACAGTTTCCGATGCTTCACTCCAGGTTTACTGTATCACTAGGACCTTCTTATTGACGATGAAACACAGAAATTGCATCGGAATTAAATACAAAAGGCACAATGCCGACTTAAGTATAAGAAGACTGACTCTTCTTACTGTCTATGCTTTGAACCATTCCTGTGACACTAGTTATAGATTCCGATGCTTCACTTCAAGTTTACTGAATCCCTCTCACCTTCTTATTGACGATGAAACACAGAAATTGCATCGGAATTAAATACAAAAGGCACAATGCCGACTTAAGTACAAGAAGACTAACTCTTCTTACTGTCTATGTTTTGAAACAATCCTGTCACACTAGTTATAGATTGCGATGCTTCACTTCAGGTTTACTGTATCCCTTCGGTCCTTCTTATTGACGATGAAACACAGAAATTGCATCAGAATAAATACAAAAGGCACAATGCCGACTTAACTACAAAATGACTGACTCTTCTTACTAAATATGTTTTGAACCATTCCTGCAACACTAGTTATAGATTCCGATGCTTCACTTCAGGTTTACTGTATCCCTCTGACCTTCTTATTGACGATGAAACACAGAAGTTGCATCGGAATTAAATACAAAAGGCACAATGCCGACTTAAGTACAAGAAGACTGACTCTACTTACTGACTATGCTTTGAACCATTCCTGTGACACTAGTTATAGATTCCGATGCTTCACTTCAAGTTTACTGTAACCCTCTGACCTTCTTATTGACGATGAAACACAGAAATTGCATCGGAATTAAATAGAAAAGGCACAATGCTGGCTAAAGTACAAGAACTCTGACCCTTCTTACTGTCTATGTTTTGAACCAATCCTGTGACACTAATTATAGATTCCGATGCTTCACTTCAGGTTTACTGTATTCCTTCGACCTTCTTATTGACGATGAAACACAGAAATTGCATCGGAATTAAATACAAAACGCACATTGCCGACTTAAGTACAACAACACTGATTCTTCTTACTGTTTATGTTATTAACCAATCCTGTGACACTAGTTATAGATTCCGATGCCTCTCTTCAGGTTTACTGTATCCCTCTGACCTTCTTATTGCCGATGAAACACTGAAATTGCATCGGAATTAAATACAAAATGCACAATGCCGACTTAAGTACAAGAAGACTGACTCTTCTTACTGACTATGTTTTGAACCATTCCTGTGACACTAGTTATAGATTCCGATGCTTCACTTCAGGTTTACTGTATCCCTCTGAGCTTCTTATTGACGATGAAACACAGAAATTGCATCGGAACTAAATATAAAATCACAACGACGACTTAAGTACTGTGTATGTTTTGAACCATTCCTGTGACACTAGTTATAGTTTCCGATGCTTTACTCCAGGTTTACTGTATCCCTAGTACCTTCTTATTGACGATGAAGCACAGAAATTGCAACGGAATTAAATACAAAAGGCATAAGGCCTACTTAAGGACAAGAAGACTGACTCTTCTTAATGACTATCTTTTGAACCATTCCTGTAACACTAGTTATAGACTCCGATGCTTCACTTCAGGTTTACTGTATCCCCCTGATCTTCTTATTGACGATGAAACACAGAAATTGCACCAGAATAAAATCCAAATGGCACAATGTCGACTTAAGTACAAGAAGACTGACTCTTCTTACTGTCTATGTTGTGAACCATTCCACTGACACTAGTTATCGATTCCGATGCTTCACTCCAGGTTTACTGTATCCCTTGGACATTCTTATTGACGATGAAACACAGAAATTGCATCGGAATTAAATACAAAAGGCACAATGCCGACTTTGGTACATGAAGACTGACTCCTCTTACTGTCTATGTTTTGAACCATTACTGTGACACTAATTATAGATTCCGATGCTACACTCCAGGTTTACTGTATACCTTGGACCTTCTTATTGACGATGAAACACAGAAATTGCAACGTAATTAAATACAAAAGGCACAATGCCGACTTAAGTACGAGAAGACTGACTCTTCCTACTGTCTATGTTGTGAAACATTCCTGTGACACTATTTATAGATTCCGATGCTCTCTTCAGGTTTAATGTATCCCTTGAACCTTCTTATTGACGATGAAGCACAGAAATTACATCGGAATTAGATACAAAAGGCACAATGCCGACTTTGGTACATGAAGACTGACACATCTTACTGTCTTTGTTTTGAACCATTCCTGTGACACTAGTTATAGATTCCGATGCTACACTCCAGGTTTACTGTATCCCTTGGACCTTCTTATTGACGATGAAACACAGAAATTGCAACGTAATTAAATACAAAAGGCACAATGCCGACTTAAGTACAAGAAGACTGACTCTACCTACTGTCTATGTTTTGACCATTCCAGTGACACTAGTTATAGATTCCGATGCTTATCTTCAGGTTTAATGTATCTCTTGGATCTTCGTATTGACGATGAAACACAGAAATTGCATCGGAATCAAATACAAAAGGCACAACGCCGACTTAAGTACGTGAAGACCGACTCTTCTTACTGACTATGTTTGGAACCGTTCCTGTGACACTAGTTACATATTCCGATGCTTCACTTCAGGTTTACTGTATCCCTTGGACCTTCATATTGACGATGAAACACAGAAATTGCATCGGAATTAAATACAAAAGGCACAATGCTGATTTAAGTACAGTCTATGTATTGAACCATACCTGTGACACTAGTTATGGACTCCGATGCTTCACTCCAGGTTTACTGCATCCATTGGACCTTCTTATTGACGATGAAACACAGAAATTGCATCGGAATTAAATACAAAAGACATAAGGCCGACTTAAGGACAAAAAGACTGACTCTTCTTACTGACTATGTTTTGAAGTATTCCTGTGACACTAGTTATAGATTCCGATGCTTCACTCCAGGTTTACTGTATCTCTCTGACCTTCTTATTGACGATGAAACACAGAAATTGCATCGGAATTAAATTCGAAAGGCACAATGCCGACTTAAGTAAAAGAAGACTGACTCTTCTTACTGACTATGTTTTGAACCATTCCTGTGACACTAGTTATAGATTCCGATGCTTCATTTCAGGTTTACTGTATCCCTCTGACCTTCTTATTGACGATGAAACACAGAAATTGCATCGGAATTAAATACAAAATCACAATGCCGACTTAAGTACTGTATTTGTTTTGAACCAATCCTGTGACACTAGTTACAGTTTCCGATGCTTCACTCCAGGTTTACTGTATCTCTCTGACCTTCTTATTGACGATGAAACACAGAAATTGCATCGGAATTAAATACAAAATGCACAATGCCGACTTAAGTACAAGAAGACTGACTCTACTTACTGACTATGTTTTGAACCATTCCTGTGACACTAGTTATAGATTCCGATGCTTCACTTCAAGGTTACTGTAACCCTCTAACCTTCTTATTGACGATGAAGCACAGAAATTGCATCGGAATTAAATAGAAAAGGCACAATGCCGGCTAAGTACAAGAACTCTGACCCTTCTTACTGTCTATGTTTTGAACCAATCCTGTGACACTAGTTATAGATTCCGATGCTTCACTTCAGGTTTACTGTATCCCTTCGACCTTCTTATTGACGATGAAACACAGAAATTGCATCGGAATTAAATACGAAAGGCACAATGCCGACTTAAGTAAAAGAAGTCTGACTCTTCTTACTGTCTATGTTTTGAACCATTCCTGTGACACTAGTTACAGATTCCGATGCTTCACTCCAGGTTTACTGTATCCATTGGACTTTCTTCTTGACGATGAAACACAGAAATTGCACCGGAATAAAATACAAATGCCACAATGCCCACTTAAGTACAAGAAGACTGACTCTTCTTACTGTCTATGTTATGAACCATTCCATTGACTCTAGTTATAGATTCCGATGCTTCACTCCAGGAATACTGTATCCCTTGGACATTCTTATTGACGATGAAACATCGAAATTGCATCGGAATTAAATACAAAAGGCACAATGCCGACTTAAGTACAAGAAGACTGACTCTTCTTACTGACTATGATTTGAACCATTCCTGTAACACTAGTTATAGATTCCGATGCTTCACTTCAGGTTTACTGTATCCCTCTGACCTTCTTATTGACGATGAAACACAGAAATTGCATCGGAATTAAATACAAAAGGCACTATGCCGACTTAAGTACAGGAAGACTGACTCTTCTTACTGACTTAGTTTTGAACCATTCCTGTCTATATTCCGATGCTTCACTTTAGAAAACTGTTTCCCTTGTACCTTCTTATTGACGATGAATCACAGAAATTGCATCGGAATTAAATACAAAATCACAATGCCGACTTAAGTAATGTATTTGTTTTGAACCAATCCTGTGACACTAGTTACAGTTTCCGATGCTTCACTCCAGGTTTACTGTATCTCTCTGACCTTCTTATTGACGATGAAACACAGAAATTGCATCGGAATTAAATACAAAATGCACAATGCCGACTTAAGTACAAGAAGACTGACTCTACTTACTGACTATGTTTTGAACCATTCCTGTGACACTAGTTATAGATTCCGATGCTTCACTTCAAGTTTACTGTAACCCTCTAACCTTCTTATTGACGATGAAGCACAGAAATTGCATCGGAATTAAATAGAAAAGGCACAATGCCGGCTAAGTACAAGAACTCTGACCCTTCTTACTGTCTATGTTTTGAATCAATCCTGTGACACTAGTTATAGATTCCGATGCTTCACTTCAGGTTTACTGTATCCCTTCGACCTTCTTATTGACGATGAAACACAGAAATTGCATCGGAATTAAATACGAAAGGCACAATGCCGACTTAAGTAAAAGAAGACTGACTCTTCTTACTGTCTATGTTTGAACCATTCCTGTGACACTAGTTACAGATCCCGATGCTTCACTCCAGGTTTACTGTATCCATTGGACTTTCTTCTTGACGATGAAACACAGAAATTGCACCGGAATAAAATACAAATGGCACAATGCCCACTTAAGTACAAGAAGACTGACTCTTCTTACTGTCTATGCTATGAACCATTCCATTGACTCTAGTTATAGATTCCGATGCTTCACTCCAGGTTTACTGTATCCCTTGGACATTCTTATTGACGATGAAACACCGAAATTGCATCGGAATTAAATACAAAAGGCACAATGCCGACTTAAGTACAAGAAGACTGACTCTTCTTACTGACTATGATTTGAACCATTCCTGTAACACCAGTTATAGATTCCGATGCTTCACTTCAGGTTTACTGTATCCCTCTGACCTTCTTATTGACGATGAAACACAGAAATTGCATCGGAATTAAATACAAAAGGCACTATGCCGACTTAAGTACAGGAAGTCTGACTCTTCTTACTGACTTAGTTTTGAACCATTCCTGTCTATATTCCGATGCTTCACTTTAGAAAACTGTTTCCCTTGGACCTTCTTATTGACGATGAATCACAGAAATTGCATCGGAATTAAATACAAAATCACAATGCCGACTTAAGTACTGTATTTGTTTTGAACCAATCCTGTGACACTAGTTACAGTTTCCGATGCTTCACTCCAGGTTTACTGTATCTCTCTGACCTTCATATTGACGATGAAACACAGAAATTGCATCGGAATTAAATACAAAATGCACAATGCCGACTTAAGTACAAGAAGACTGACTCTACTTACTGACTATGTTTTGAACCATTCCTGTGACACTAGTTATAGATTCCGATGCTTCACTTCAAGTTTACTGTAACCCTCTAACCTTCTTATTGACGATGAAGCACAGAAATTGCATCGGAATTAAATAGAAAAGGCACAATGCCGGCTAAGTACAAGAACTCTGACCCTTCTTACTGTCTATGTTTTGAATCAATCCTGTGACACTAGTTATAGATTCCGATGCTTCACTTCAGGTTTACTGTATCCCTTCGACCTTCTTATTGACGATGAAACACAGAAATTGCATCGGAATTAAATACGAAAGGCACAATGCCGACTTAAGTAAAAGAAGACTGACTCTTCTTACTGTCTATGTTTTGAACCATTCCTGTGACACTAGTTACAGATTCCGATGCTTCACTCCAGGTTTACTGTATCCATTGGACTTTCTTCTTGACGATGAAACACAGAAATTGCACCGGAATAAAATACAAATGGCACAATGCCCACTTAAGAACAAGAAGACTGACTCTTCTTACTGTCTATGTTATGAACCATTCCATTGACTCTAGTTATAGATTCCGATGCTTCACTCCAGGTTTACTGTATCCCTTGGACATTCTTATTGACGATGAAACACCGAAATTGCATCGGAATTAAATACAAAAGGCACAATGCCGACTTAAGTACAAGAAGACTGACTCTTCTTACTGACTATGATTTGAACCATTCCTGTAACACTAGTTATAGATTCCGATGCTTCACTTCAGGTTTACTGTATCCCTCTGACCTTCTTATTGACGATGAAACACAGAAATTGCATCGGAATTAAATACAAAAGGCACTATGCCGACTTAAGTACAGGAAGACTGACTATTCTTACTGACTTAGTTTTGAACCATTCCTGTGACACTAGTTATATATTCCGATGCTTCACTTTAGAAAACTGTTTCCCTTGGACCTTCTTATTGACGATGAATCACAGAAATTGCATCGGAATTAAATACAAAAAGCACAATGCCGACTTAAGGACAAGAAAACTGACTCTTCTTACTGTCTATGTTTTGAAGCATTCCTGTGACACTAGTTATAGATTCCGATGCTTCACTCCAGGTTTACTGTATCCCTCTGACCTTCTTATTGACGATGAAACACAGAAATTGCATCGCAATTAAATACGAAAGGCACAATGGCGACTTAAGTACAAGAAGACTGCATCTTCCTACTGTCTATGTTTCGAACCATTCCTGTGACACTAGTTATAGATTCCGATGCTTCACTTCAGTTTTACTGTATCCTTCTGACCTTCTTATTGACGATGAAACACAGAAATTGCATCGGAATTAAATACGAAAGGCACAATGGCGACTTAAGTACAAGAAGACTGAATCTTCCTACTGTCTATGTCTCGAACCATTCCTGTGACACTAGTTATAGATTCCAATGCTTCACTTCAGGTTTACTGTACCCCTCTGACATTCTTATTTACGATGAAGCACAGAAATAGCATCGGAATTAAATATAAAAGGCACAATGCCGACTTAAGTAAAAGAAGACTGACTCTTCTTACTGTCTATGTTTTGAACCATTCCTGTGACACTAGTTATAGATTCCATATGCTTCACTTCTGGTTTACTGTATCCCTCTGACCTTCTTATTGAGGATGAAACACAGAAATTGCATCGGAATTAAATATAAAATCACAATGCTGACTTAAGTACTGTCTATGTTTTGAACCATTCCTGTGACACTAGTTATAGTTTCCGATGCTTTACTCCAGGTTTACTGTATCCCTAGGACCTTCTTATTGACGATGAAACACAGAAATTGCATCGGAATTAAACAAAAAAGGCATAAGGCCGACTTCAGGACAAGAAGACTGACTCTTCTTACTGACTATGTTTTGAACCATTCCTGTGACACTAGTTATAGATTCCGATGCTTCACTTCAGGTTTACTATATCCCTCTGACCCTCTTCTTGACGATGATACACAGAAATAGCACCGGAATAAATTACAAATGGCACAATGTCGACTTAAGTACAAGAAGACAGACTCTTCTTACTGTCTATGTTTTGAACCATTCCATTGACACTAGTTATCGATTCCGATGCTTCACTCCAGGTTTACTGTATCCCTTGGACAATCTTATTGACGATGAAACACAGAAACTGCATCGGAATTAAATACAATAGGCACAATGCCGACTTTGGTACATGAAGACTGACTCTTCTTACTGTCTATGTTTTGAACCATTCCTGTGACACTAGTTATAGATTCCGATGCTTCTCTTCAGGTTTAATGTATCCCTTGAACCTTCTTATTTACGATGAAGCACTGAAATTGCATCGGAATTAAATACAAAATGCACAATGCCGACTTAAGTACAGGAAGACTGACTGTTCTTACTGACTTAATTTTGAACCATTCCTGTGACACTAGTTATATATTCTGATGCTTCACTTTAGAAAACTGTATCCCTTGGACCTTCTTATTGACGATGAATCACAGAAATTGCATCGGAGTTAAATACAAAATGCACAATGCCGACTTAAGTATAAGAAGACTGACTCTTCTTACTGTCTACGTTTTGAACCATTCCTGTGACACTAGTTATAGATTCCGATGCTTCACTTCACGTTTACTGAATCCCTCTGACCTTCGTATTGACGATGAAACACAGAAATTGCATCGGAATTAAGTACAAAATCACAATGCCGACTTAAGTACTGTATTTGTTTTGAACCAATCCTGTGACACTAGTTACAGTTTCCGATGCTTCACTCCAGCTTTACTGTATCACTAGGTCCTTGTTATTGACAATGAAACACAGAAATTGCATCGGAATTAAATACAAAAGGCACAATGCCGACTTAAGTATAAGAAGACTGACTCTTTTTACTGTCTATGTTTTCAACCATTCCTGTGACACTAGTTATAGATTCCGATGCTTCACTTCACGTTTACTGAATCCCTCTGACCTTCTTATTGACGATGAAACACAGAAATTGCATCGGAATTAAATACAAAAGGCACAATGCCGACTTAAGTACAAGAAGACTAACTCTTCCTACAGTCTATGTTTTGAACAAATCCTGTCACACTAGTTATAGATTGCGATGCTTCACTTCAGGTTTACTGTATCCCTTCGGTCCTTCTTATTGACGATGAAACACAGAAATTGCATCAGAATAAAATACAAAAGGCACAAAGCCGACTTAACTACAAAATGACTGACTCTTCTTCCTAAATATGTTTTGAACCATTCCTGTAACACTAGTTATAGATTCCGATGCTTCACTTCAGGTTTACTATATCCCTCTGACCTTCGTATTGACGATGAAACACAGAAATTGCATCGGAATTAAATACAAAAGGAACAATGCCGACTGAAGTACAAGATGATTGACTCTACTTACTGACTATGCTTTGAACCATTCCTGTGACACTAGTTATAGATTCCAATGCTTCACTTCAAGTTTACTGTAACCCTCCGACCTTCTTATTGACGATGAAGCACAGAAATTGCATCGGAATTAAATAGAAAAAGCACAATGCCGACTTAAGTACAAGAAAACTGACTCTTCTTACTGACTATGATTTGAACCATTCCTGTAACACTAGTTATAGATTCCGATGCTTCACTTCAGGTTTACTGTATCCCTCTGACCTTCTTATTGACGATGAAACACAGAAATTGCATCGGAATTAAATACAAAAGGCACTATGCCGACTTAAGTACAGGAAGACTGACTCTTCTTACTGTCTGTGTTTTGAACCATTCCTGTGACACGAGTTATTGATTCCGATGCTTCACTTCAATTTTACTATATCCCTTGGACCTTCTTATTGACGATGAATCACAGAAATTGCATCGGAATTAAATACAAAAAGCACAATGCCGACTTAAGGACAAGAAAACTGACTCTTCTTACTGTCTATGCTTTGAAGCATTCCTGTGACACTAGTTATAGATTCCGATGCTTCACTCCAGGTTTACTGTATCCCTCTGACCTTCTTATTGACGATGAAACACAGAAATTGCATCGGAATTAAATACGAATGGCACAATGGCGACTTAAGTACAAGAAGACTGAATCTTCCTACTGTCTATGTTTCGAACCATTCCTATGACACTAGTTATAGATTCCGATGCTTCACTTCAGGTTTACTGTATCCTTCTGACCTTCTTATTGACGATGAAACGCAGAAATTGCATCGGAATTAAATACAAAATGCACAATGCCGACTTAAGTACAAGAAGACTGACTCTTCTTACTGTCTATGTTTTGAACCATTCCTGTGACACTAGTTATAGAATCCTATGCTTGACTTCAGTTTTACTGTATCCCTTGGACCTTCTTATTGACGATGAAACACAGAAATTGCATCGGAATTCAATACAAAAGGCCCAATTCCGACTTAAGTACAAGAGACTGACTCTTCTTACTGACTATGTTTGAACCATTCCTGTGACACTAGTTATAGATTCCAATGCTTCACTTCAGGTTTACTGTATCCCTCTGACATTCTTATTGACGATGAAGCACAGAAATTGCTTCGGAATTAAATATAAAAGGCACAATGCCGACTTAAGTAAAAGAAGACTGACTCTTCTTACTGTCTATGTTTTGAACCATTCCTGTGACACTAGTTATAGATTCCAATGCTTCACTTCAGGTTTACTGTATCCTTCTGACCTTCTTATTGACGATGAAACGCAGAAATTGCATCGGAATTAAATACAAAATGCACAATGCCGACTTAAGTACAAGAAGACTGACTCTTCTTACTGACTATGTTTTGAACCATTCCTGTGACACTAGTTATAGATTCCGATGCTTCACTTCAGGTTTACTATATCCCTCTGACCTTCTTCTTGACGATGATACACAGAAATAGCACCGGAATAAAATACAAATGGCACAATGTCGACTTAAGTACAAGAAGACTGACTCTTCTTACTGTCTATGTTTTGAACCATTCCATTGACACTAGTTATCGATTCCGATGCTTCACTCCAGGTTTACTGTATCCCTTGGACAATCTTATTGACGATGAAACACAGAAATTGCATCGGAATTAAATACAATAGGCACAATGCCGACTTTGGTACATGAAGACTGACTCTTCTTACTGTCTATGTTTTGAACCATTCCAGTGACACTAGTTATAGATTCCGATGCTTCTCTTCAGGTTTAATGTATCCCTTGAACCTTCTTATTTACGATGAAGCACTGAAATTGCATCGGAATTAAATACAAAATGCACAATGCCGACTTTGGTACATGAAGACTGACACTTCTTACTGTCTATGTTTTGAACGATTCCTGTGACACTAGTTATAGATTCCGATGCTACACTTCAGGTTTAATGTATCTCTTGGACCTTCGTATTGACGATGAAACACAGAAATTGCATCGGAATTAAATACAAAAGGCACGACGCCGACTTAAGTACATGATGACCGACTCTTCTTACTGACTATGTTTGGAACCGTTCCTGTGACACTAGTTATAGATTCCGATGCTTCACTTCGGGTTTACTGTATTCCTTGGTCCCTCATATTGACGATGAAACACAGAAATTGCATCGGAATTAAATACAAAAAGCACAATGCTGACTTAAGTTCAGTCTATGTATTGAACCATACCTGTGACACTAGTTATAGATTCCGATGCTTCACTCCAGGTTTACTGTATCCGTTGGACCTTCTTATTGACGATGAAACACAGAAATTGCATCGGAATTAAGTACGTAAGGCACAATGCCAACATAAGTAAAAGAAGACTGACTATTCTTACTGACTATGTTTTGAACCATTCCTGTGACACTTGTTATAGATTCCGATGCTTCACTTCAGGTTTACTGTATCCCTCTGACCTTCTTATTGACGATGAAACACAGAAATTGCATCGGAATTAAATAGAAAATCGCAATGCCGACTTAAGTACTGTCTATGTTTTGAACCATTCCTGTGACACTAGTTACAGTTTCCGATGCTTCACTCCAGGTTTACTGTATCCCTCTGACCTTCTTATTGACGATGAAACACAGAAATTGCATCGGAATTAAATACAAATGGCACTATGCCGACTTAGGTACAGGAAGACTGACTCTTCTTACTGACTTAGTTTTGAACAATTCCCTTGACACTAGTTATATATTCCGATGCTTCACTTTAGAAAACTGTATCCCTTGGACCTTCTTATTGACGATGAATCACAGAAATTGCATCGGAATTAAATACAAAAGGCACAATGCCGACTTAAGTACAAGTAGTCTGACTCTTCTTACTGTCTGTGTTTTGAACCATTCCTGTGACGCGAGTTATTGATTCCGATGCTTCACTTCAATTTTACTGTATCCCTTGGACCTTGTTATTGACGTTGAAACACAGAAATTGCATCGGAATTAAATACAAAAAGCACAATGCCGACTTAAGGACAAGAAAACTGGCTCTTCTTACTGTCTATGTTTTGTAGCATTCCTGTGACACTAGTTATAGATTCCGATGCTTCACTCCAGGTTTACTGTATCCCTCTGACCTTCTTATTGACGATGAAACACAGAAATTGCATCGGAATTAAATACGAAAGGCACAATGGCGACTTAAGTACAAGAAGACTGAATCTTCCTACTGTCTATGTTTCGAACCATTCCTGTGACACTAGTTATAGATTCCGATGCTTCACTTCAGGTTTACTGTATCCCTCTGACCTCCTTATTGACGATGAAACACAGATATTGCATCGGAATTAAATACAAAATCGCAATGCCGACTTAAGTACTATCTATGTTTTGAACCATTCCTGTGACACTAGTTACAGTTTCCGATGCTTCACTCCAGGTTTATTGTATCCCTAGGACCTTCTTATTGACGATGAAACACAGAAATTGCATCGGAATTTAATACAAAATGCATAAGGCCGACTTAAGGACAAGAAGACTGACTCTTCTTACTGACTATGTTTCGAACCATTCCTGTGACACTAGTTATAGATTCCGATGCTTCACTCCATATTTACTGTATCCATTGGACCTTTTCTTGACGATGAACCACAGAAATTGCACCGGAATAAAATACAAATGGCACAATGCCGACTTAAGTACAAGACGACTGACTCTTCTTACAGTCTATGTTATGAACCATTCCATTGACACTAGTTACAGTTTCCGATGCTTCACTCCAGGTTTACTGTATCCCTTGGACCTTCTTATTGACGATGAAACACAGAAATTGCAACGTAATTAAATACAAAAGGCACAATGCCGACTTAAGTACAAGAAGACTGACTCTTCCTACTGTCTATGTTGTGAACCATTCCTGTGACACTAGTTATAGATTCCGATGCTTCTCTTCAGGTTTAATGTATCCCTTGAACCTTCTTATTGACGATGAAACACAGAAATTGCATCGGAATTAAATACAAAAGGCACTATGCCGACTTAAGCACAGGAAGACTGACTCTTCTTACTGACTATGTTTTGAACCATTCCTGTGACACTAGTTATATATTCCGATGCTTCACTTTAGATTACCGTATCCCTTGGACCTTCTTATTGACGATGAATCACAGAAATTGCATTGCAATTAAATACATAAGGCACAATGCCGATTTAAGTACAAGTAGTCTGACTCTTCTTACTGTCTATGTTTTGAACCATTCCTGTGACACGAGTTATAGATTCCGATGCTTCACTTCAATTTTACTGTATATCCCTTGGACATTCTAATTGATGTTGAAAACACAGAAATTGCATCGGAATGAAATACAAAAGGCACAATGCCGTCTTAAGTACAAGAAAACTGACTCTTCTTACTGTCTATGTTTTGAAGCATTCCTGTGACACTAGTTATAGATTCCGATGCTTCACTCCAGGTTTACTGTATTCCTCTGCCGTTCTTATTGACGATGTAGCACAGAAATTGCATCGGAATTAAATACGAAAGGCACAATGCCGACTTAAGTACAAGAAGACTGAATCTTCCTACAGTCTATGTTTTGAACCATTCCTGTGACACTAGTTATAGATTCTGATGCTTCACTTCAGGTTTACTGTATTCCTCTGACCTTCTTATTGACGATGATACACAGAAATTGCATCGGAATTAAATATAAAATCTCATTGCCGACTTAAGTACTGTCTATGCTTTGTCCCATTCCTGTGACACTAGTTATAGTTTCCGATGCCTTACTCCTGGTATACTGTATCCCTAGGACCTTCTTATTGACGATGAAACACAGAAATTGCATCGGAATTAAATACAAAAGGCACAATGCCGACTTTGGTACATGAAGAGTGACTCTCCTTACTGTCTATGTTTTGAACCATTCCTGTGACACTAATTATAGATTCCCATGCTACACTCCAGGTTTACTGTATCCCTTGGACCTTCTTATTGACGATGAAACACAGAAATTGCAACTTAATTAAATACAAAAGGCACATTGCCGACTTAAGTACAAGAAGACTGACTCTTCCTACTGTCTATGTTGTGAACCATTCCTGTGACATTTGTTATAGATTCCGATGCTTCACTTCAGTTTTACTGTATCCCTTGGTCCTTCATATTGACGATGAAACACAGAAATTGCATCGGAATTAAATACAAAAGGCACAATGCCGACTTAAGCACAAGAAGACTGACTCATCTTACTGACTATGATTTGAACCATTCCTGTGACACTAGTTATAGATTCCGATGCTTCACTTCAACTTTACTGTATCCCTCTGACCTTCTTATTGACGATGAAACTCAGAGATTGCATCGTAATTAAATACAAAAGGCACAATGCCGACTTAAGTACAAGAAGACTGACTCTTCTTACTCACTATGTGTTGATCCATTCCTGTGACACTAGTTAGAGTTTCCGATGCTTCACTTCAGGTTTACTGTATCCCTCTGACTTTCTTATTGACGATGAAACACAGTAATTGCATCGGAATAACATTGAAAAGGGCACAATGCCGACTTAAGTACAAGAAGACTGACTCTTCCTACTCTCTATGTTTTGAACGATTCCTGTGACATTAGTTATGGATTCCGATGCTTCACTTCAGGTTTACTGTATCCTTTGGACCTTCGTATTGGCGACGTAACACAGAAATTGCATCGGAATTAAATAGAAAAGGCACAATGCCGACTTAAGTACAAGAATACTGACTCTTCCTACTGTCTATGTTTTGAACCATTCCTGTGACACTAGTTATAGATTCCGATGCTTCACCTCAGGTTCACTGTATCCCTCTGACCTTCTTATTGACGATGAAACACAGAAATTGCATCGGAATTAAATAGAAAAGGCACAATGCCGTCTTAAGTACAAGCAGACTGACTCTTCTTAGTGTCTATGTTTTGAACCATTCCTGTGATGCTAGCTACACATTCCGATGCTTCACTTAAGGTTTACTGTTTCCCTTGGACCTTCTTATTGACGATGAAACACAGAAATTGCATCGGAATTAAATACAAAAGGCACAATGCCGACTTAAGTACACGAAGACTGACTCTTCTTACTGACTATGTGTTGAACCATTCCTGTGACACTAGTTAGAGTTTCCGATGCTTCACTTCAGGTTTACTGTATCCCTCTGACTTTCTTATTGACGATGAAACACAGTAATTGCATCGGAATTAAACTGAAAAGGGCACAATGCCGACTAAAGTCCATGAAGACTGACTCTTCCCACTGTCTATGTTTTGAACCATTCCTGTGACACTAGTTATAGATTCCGATTCTCCACTTCACGTTTACTGTACCCCTTGGACTTCGTATTGACGATGAAACACAGGAAGTGCATCGGAATTAAATGCAAAAGGCACAATGCCGACTTCAGTACAAGAAGAGTGACTCTTCTTACTGAGTATGTTTTGAACCATTCCTGCGACACTAGTTATAGATTCCGATGCTTCACTTCAGGTTTACTGGATCCCTCTGACCTTCGTATTGACGATGAAACACAGAAATTGCATCGGAAATAATTACAAGGGCACAATGCCGACTTAAGTACATGTAGACTGACTCTTCCTACTGTCTATGCTTTGAACGATTCCTGTGACATTAGTTATGGATTCCGATGCTTCACTTCAGGTTTACTGTATCCCTTGGCCCTTCTTATTCACGATGAAACACAGAAATTGCATCGGAATGAAGTACAAAAGGCACAATGCCGACTTAAGTACAAGAAGACTGACTCTTCTCACTGACTATGCTTTGAACCATTCCTGTGACACTTGTTGAAGATTCCGATGCTTCACTTCAGGTTTACTGTAGCCCTAGGACCTTCTTATTGACGATGAACCACAGAAATTGCATCGGAAGTAAATACAAAGGGCACAATGCCGACTTAAGTACAAGAAGACTGACTCTTCTTACTGTCTATGTTTTGAACGATTCCTGTGACATTAGTTATGGATTCCGATGCATCACTTCAGGTTTACTGTATCCTTTGGACCTTCTTATTGGCGACGTAACACAGAAATTGCATCGGAATTAAATAGAAAAGGCACAATGCCGACTTAAGTACAAGATGACTGACTATTCCTACTGTCTATGTTTTGAACCATTCCTGTGACGCTAGTTACACATTCCGATGCTTCACTTAAGGTTTACTGTATCCCTTGGACCTTCTTATTGACGATGAAACACAGAAATTGCATCGGAATTAATTACAAAAGGTACAATGCCGACTTAAGTACAAGAAGACTGACTCTTCTTACTGACTATGAGTTGAACCATTCCTGTGACACTAGTTAGAGTTTCCGATGCTGCACTTCAGGTTTACTGTATCCCTCTGTCTTTCTTATAGACGATAAAACACAGTAATTGCATCTTAATTAAATTGAAAATAGCACAATGCCGACTTAAGTACTAGAAGACTGACTATTCTCACTGTCTATGTTTTGAACCATTACTGTGACACTAGTTATAGATTCCGAAGGTTCACTTCAGGTTTACTGTATCCCTCTGACCTTCGTATTGACGATGAAACACAGAAATTGCATCGGAAATAAAAACGAAAGGCACAATGCCGACATAAGTACATGTAGACTGAATCTTCCTACTGTCTAGGATTTGAACCATTCCTGTGACACTAGTTATAGATTCCGATGCTTCATTTCAGGTTTACTGTATCCCTTGGACCTTCTTATTGACGATGAAACACAGATAGTGCATCGGAATTAAATACAAAAGGCACAAAGCCAACTTAAGTACAAGAAGACTGACTCTTCCTACTGTCTATGTTTTGAACCATTCCTATGACGCTAGTTATAGATTCCGATACTTCTCTTCAGTTTTACTGTATCCCTCTGACCGTCTTTTTGACGATGAAACACAGAAATTGCATCGGAATTAAATAGAAAAGGCACAATGCCGATTTATGTACAAGAAGGCTGACTCTTTTTACTGACTATATCTTGATCCAATCCTGTGACACTAGTTATAGTTTCCGATGCTTCACGTCAGGTTTACTGTATCCATAGGACCTTCTTATTGACGATGAAACACAGAAATTGCATCGGAATTATAAAGAAAAGGCACAATGCCGTCTTACGTACAAGCAGACTGACTCTTCTTACTGACTATGTGTTGAACCATTCTAGTTACACTAGTTAGAGATCCCGATGCTTCACTTCAGGTTTACTGTGGCCCTCTGACCTTTTTATTGACGATGAAACACAGTAATTGCATCGGAATTAAATTGAAAGGGGCACAATGCCGACTTAAGTACAAGAAGACTGACTCTTCTTAGTGTCTATGCTTTGAACCATTCCTGTGACGCTAGTTACACATTCCGATGCTTCACTTAAGGTTTACTGTATCCCTTGGACCTTCTTATTGACGATGAAACACAGAAATTGCATCGGAATTAAATACAAAAGGCACAATGCCGACATAAGTACAAGAAGACTGACTCTTCTTACTGACTATGTGTTGAACCATTCCTGTGACACTAGTTAGAGTTTCCGATGCTTCACTTCAGGTTTACTGTATCTCTCTGACTTTCTTATTGACGATGAAACACAGTAATTGCATCGGAATTAAATTAAAAAGATCACAATGCCGACATAAGTACAAGAAGACTGACTCTTCTTACTGTCTATGTTTTGAACCATTCCTGTGACACTAGTTATAGATTCCGATTCTCCACTTCAGTTTAACTGTATCCCTTGGACCTTCTTATTGACGATGAAACACAGGAATTGCATTGGAATTAAATACAAAAGGCACAATGACGGCTTAAGTACAAGAAGACTGACTCTTCTTATTGAGTATGTTTTGAACCATTTCTTTGACACTAGTTATAGATTCCGATGCTTCACTTCAGGTTTACTGTATCTCTCTGACCATCGTATTGACGATGAAACACAGAAATCGCATCGGAAATAAATACAGAAGGCACAATGCCGACTTAAGTACATGTAGACTGAATCTTCCTACTGTCTATGTTTTGAACCATTCCTGTGACACTAGTTATAGATTCCGATGCTTCATTTCAGGTTTACTGTATCCCTTGGACCTTCTTATTGACGATGAAACACAGATAGTCCATCGGAATTAAATACAAAAGCCAAAATGAAAACTTAAATACAAGAAGACTGAATCTTCCCACTGTTTATGTTTTGAACCATTCCTGTGACACTAGTTATAGATACCGATGCTTCACTTCAGGTTTACTGTATCCCTCTGACCTTCTGTTTGACGATGGAACACAGAAATTTCATCGGAATTAGATAGAAGTGGCACAATGCCGACTTAAGTACAAGAAGACTGACTACTCTTACTGACTATATCTTGATCCATTCCTGTGACACTAGTTATAGATTCCGATGCTTCACTTCAGGTTTACTGTATCCCTTGGACCTTCTTATTGACGATGAAACACAGAAATTGCATCGGAATTAAATACAAAAGGCACAATGCCGACTTAAGTACCAGAAGACTGATTCTACTTACTGACTATGTTTTGAACACTTCCTGTGACACTAGTTGAAGATTCCGATGCTTCACTTCAGGTTTACTGCAACCCTAGGACCATCTTATTGACGATGAAACACAGAAATTGCATCGGAACTAAATACAAAAGGCACAATGCCGACTTAAGTACAAGAAGACTGACTCTTCCTACTGTCTATGTTTTGAACGATTCCTGTGACACTAGTTATAGATTCCGATGCTTCACCTCAGGTTAACTGTATCCCTCTGACCTACTAATTGACGATGAAACACAGAAATTGCATCGGAATTAAATAGAAAAGGCACAATGCCGTCTTAAGTACAAGCAGACTGACTCTTCTTAGTGTCTATCCTATGAACCATTCCTGTGACGCTAGTTACAGATTCCAATGCTGAACTCCAGGTTTACTGTATCGCATGAACCTTAATATTGACGATGAAACACAGAAATTGCATCGGAATTTAATAGAAAAGGCACAATGCCGACTTAAGTACAAGAAGACTGACCCTTCCTACTGTCTATGTTTTGAACGATTCCTGTGACACTAGTTATAGATTCCGATGCTTCACCTCAGGTTCACTGTATCTCTCTGACCTTCTAATTGACGATGAAACACAGAAATTGCATCGGAATTAAATAGAAAAGGCACAATGCCATTTTAAGTACAAGCAGACTGACTCTTCTTACTGACTATGTGTTGAACCATTCCTGTTACACTAGTTAGAGATTCGGTGCTTCACTTCAGGTTTACTGTATCCTTTGGACCTTCTTATTGGCGACGAAACATAGAAATTTCATCGGAATTAAGTAGAAAAGGTACAGTGCCGACTTAAGTACAAGAAAACTGACTCTTCCTACTGTCTATGTTTTGAACCATTCCTGTGACACTAGTTAGAGATCCCGATGCTTCACTTCAGGTTTACTGTATCCCTCTGACCTTCGTATTGACGATGAAACACAGAAATAGCATCGGAAATAAATACAAAAGGCACAATGCCGACTTAAGTACATGTAGACTGAATCTTCCTACTGTCTATGTTTTGAACCATTCCTGTAACACTAGTTATAGATTCCGATGCTTCATTTCAGGTATACTGTATCCCTTGGACCTTCTTATTGACGATGAAACACAGATAGTGCATCGGAATTAAATACAAAAGCCTCAATGCCAACTTAAGTACAAGAAGACTTGCTCTTTCTACTGTCTATGTTTTGAACCATTCCTGTGACACTAGTTATAGATTCCGATGCTTCACTTCAGGTTTACTGTATCCCTCTGACCTTCTTTTTGACGATGAAACACAGAAATTGCATCGGAATTAAATAGAAAAGGCACAATGCCGACTTAAGTACAAGAAGACTGACTCTTCTTACTGACTATATCTTGATCCATTCCTGTGACACTAGTTATAGATTCCGATGCTTCACTTCAGGTTTACTGTATCCCTAGGACCTTCTTTTTGACGATGAAACACAGAAATTGCATCGGAATTAAATAGAAAAGGCACAATGCCGTCTTAAGTACAAGCAGACTGACTCTTCTTACTGACTATGTGTTGAACCATTCCTGTTACACTAGTTACAGATCCCGATGCTTCACTTCAGGTTTACTGTATCCCTCTGACCTTCGTATTGACGATGAAACACAGAAATTACATCGGAAGTGAATACAAAAGGCACAATGTCGACTTAAGTACATGTAGACTGAATCTTCCTACTGTCTATGTTTTGAACCATTCCTGTGACACTAGTTATAGATTCCGATGCTTCATTTCAGGTTTACTGTATAACTTGGACCTTCTTATTGACGATGAATCACAGATAGCGCATCAGAATTAAATACAAAAGGCACAATGCCAAATTAAGTACAAGAAGACTGACTCTTCCCACTGTCTATGTTTTCATCCATTCCTGTGCCACTAGTAATAGATTCCGATGCTTCACTTCAGGTTTACTGTATCCCTCTGACCTTCTTTTTGACGATGAAACACAGAAATTGCATCGGAATTAAATAGAAATGTTACAATGCCGACTTAAGTACAAGAAGACTGACTATTCTTACTGACTATACCTTGATCCATTCCTGTGACACTAGTTGAAGATTCCGATGCTTCACTTCAGGTTTACTGTAACCCTAGGACCTTCTTATTGACGATGAAACACAGAAATTGCATCGGAACTAAATACAAAAGGCACAATGCCGGGTTAAGTACAAGAAGACTGACTCTTCCTACTGTCTATGTTTTGAACGATTCCTGTGACATTAGTTATGGATTCCGATGCTTCACTTCAGGTTTACTGTATCATTTAGACCTTCTTATTGGCGACGTAACACAGAAATTGCATCGGAATTAAATAGAAAAAGCACAATGCCGACTTACGTACAAGAAGACTGACTCTTCCTACTGTCTATGTTACGAAAGATTCCTGTGACACTAGTTATAGATTCCGATGCTTCACCTCATGTTCACTGTATCCCTCTGACCTTCTTATTGACGATGAAAAACAGAAATTGCATCGGAATTAAATAGAAAGGGCACAATGCCGTCTTAAGTACAAGCAAACTGACTCTTCTTAGTGACTACGTTTTGAACCATTCCTGTGACGCTAGTTACACATTCCGATGCTACACTTAAGGTTTACTGTACCCCTTGGGCCTTCTTATTGACGGTGAAACACAGAAATTGCATCGGAATTAAATACAAAAGGCACAATGCCCAATTAAGTACAAGAAGACTGACTCTTCTTACTGACTATGTGTTGAACCATTCCTGTGAAACTAGTTAGAGATTCCGATGCTTCACTTCAGGTTTACTGTATCCCTCTGACCTTCGTATTGACGATGAAACACAGAAATTGCATCGGAATTAAATACTAAAGGCACAATGCCGACTTAAGTACATGTAGACTAAACTCTTCCTACTGTCTATGCTTTGATCGATTCCTGTGACATTAGTTATGGATTCCGATGCTTCACTTCAGGTTTACTGTATCCTTTGGACCTTCTTATTGGCGACGAGACACAGAAATTGCATCGGACTTAAATAGAAAAGGCACAATGCCGACTTAAGTACAAGAAGACTGACTTTTCCTACTGTCTATGTTTTGAACCATTCCTGTTACACTAGTTATAGATTCCGATGCTTCACCTCAGGTTCACTGTATCCCTCTGACCTTCTAATTGACGATGAAACACAGAAATTGCATCGGAATTAAATAGAAAAAGCACAATGCCGTCTTAAGTACAAGCAGACTTACTCTTCTTACTGACCACGTGTTGAACCATTCCTGTTACATTAGTTATAGATCCCGATGCTTCACTTCAGGTTTACTGTATCCCTCTGACCTTCGTATTGACGATGAAACACAGAAATTGCATCGGAAATAAATGCAAAAGGCACAATGCCAACTTAAGTACATGTAGACTGAATCTTCCTACTGTCTATGTTTTGAACCATTCCTGTGACACTAGTTATAGATTCCGATGCTTCATTTCAGGTTTACAGTATCCCTCTGACCTTCTTTTTGACGATGAAACACAGAAATTGCATCGGAATTAAATACAAAAGGCACAATGCCGACTTAAGTACCAGAAGACTGCCTCTTCTTACTAACTATATTTTGAACCATTCCTGTGACACTAGTTGAAGATTCCGATGCTTCACTTCAGGTTTACTGTAACCCTAGGACCTTCTTATTGACGATGAAACACAGAAATTGCATCAGAACTAAATACAAAAGGCACAATGCAGAATTAAGTACAAGAAGACTGACTATTCCTACTGTTTATGTTTGAACGATTCCTGTGACATTAGTTATGGATTCCGATGCTTCGCTTCAGGTTTACTGTATACTTTGGACCCTCTTATTGGCGACGAAGCACAGAAATTGCATCGGAATTAAATAGGAAAGGCACAATGCCGACTTAAGTACAAGAAGGATGACTCTTCCTACTGTCTATGTTTTGACCCATTCCTGTGACACTAGTTATAGATTCCGACGCTTCACCTCAAGTTCACTGTATCCCTCTGACCTTCTAATTGACGATGAAATACAGAAATTGCATCGGATTTAAATAGAAAAGGCACAATGCCGTCCTAAGTACAAGCAGACTGACTCTTCCTAGTGTCTATCTTATGAACCATTCCTGTGACGCTAGTTACAGATTCCGATGCTTCACTTCAGGTTTACTGTATCCCTTGGACCTTCTTATTCACGATGAAACACGGAAATTGCATCGGAATTGAATAGAAAAGGCACAATGCCGTCTTAAGTTCAAGCAGACTGACTCTTCTTACTGACTATGTGTTGAACCACTCCTGTTACACTAGTTAGAGATTCGGTGCTTCACTTCAGGTTTACTGCATCCCTCTGACTTTTTTACTGACGAAGAAACACAGAAATTACATCGGAATTCAATTGACAAGGGCACAATGCCGACTTAAGTACATGTAGACTGAATCTTCCTACTGTCTATGATTTGAACCATTCCTGTGACACTAGTTATAGGTTCCGATGCTTCATTTCAAGTTTACTGTATCCCTTGGACCTTCTTATTGACGATGAAACACAGATAGTACATCGGAATTAAATAGAAAAGGCACAATGCCAACTTAAGTACAAGAAGACTTACTCTTCTTACTGACTATATTTTGATCCATTCCTGTGACACTAGTATAGATTCCGATGCTTCACTTTTGGTTTACTGTATCCCTAGGACCTTCTTATTGACGATGAAACACAGAAATTACAACAGAATTAAATAAAAAAGGCACAATGCCGTCTTAAGTACAAGTAGACTGACTCTTCTTACTGACCATGTGTTGAACCATTCCTGTTACACTGGTTATAGATCCCGATGCTTCACTTCAGGTTTACTGTATCCCTCTGACCTTCGTATTGACGATGAAACACAGAATTTGCATCGGAAATAAATACAAAAGGCACAATGCCAACTTAAGTACATGTAGACTGAATCCTCCTACTGTCTAGTTGTAGATTCCGATGCTTCATTTCAGGTTTACTGTATCCCTTGGACCTTCTTATTGACGGTGAAACACAGATAGTGCATCAGAATTAAATACAAAAGGCACAATGCCAACTTAAGTACAAGAAGACTGACTCTTCCTACTGTCTATGTTTTGAACCATTCCTGTGACACTAGTTATAGATTCCGATGCTTCACTTCAGGTTTGCTGTATCCCTCTGACCTTCTTTTTGACGATGAAACACAGAAATTGCATCGGAATTAAATAGAAATATCACAATGCCGACTTAAGTACAAGAAGACTGACTATTCTTACTGAATATATCTTGATCCATTCCTGTGACACTATTTATGGATTCCGATGGTTCACTTCAGGTTTACTGTAGCCCTTGGACCGTCTTATTGACGATGAAACACAGGAATTGCATCGGAATGAAATACAAAAGGCACAATGCCGACATAAGTACAAGAAGACTGACTCTTCTTACTGTCTATGTTTTGAACCATTCCTGTGACACTAGTTATAGATTCTGATTCTCCACTTCAGGTTTACTGTAGCCCTTGGACCTTCTTATTGACGATGAAACACAGGAATTGCATCGGAATGAAATACAAAAGGCACAATGCCGACTTAAGTACAAGATGACTGACTCTTCCTACTGAGTATGCTTTGAACCATTCCTGTGACACTAGTTATAGATTCCGATCCTTCACTTCAGGTTTACTGTATCCCTCTGACCTTCGTATTGACGATGAAACACAGAAATTGCATCGGAAATAAATCCAAAACCACAATGCCGACTTAAGTACATGTAGACTGAATCTTCCTACTGTCTATGTTTTGAACCATTCCTGTGACACTAGTTATAGATTCCGATGCTTCATTTCAGGTTCACTGTATCCCTTGGACCTTCTTATTGACGATGAAACACAGATAGTGCATCGGAATTATATACAAAAAACACAGTGCCAACTTAAGTACAAGAAGAATGAATCTTCCCACTGTCTATGTTTTGAACCATTCCTGTGACACTAGTTATAGATTCCGATGCTTCACTTCAGGTTTACAGTATCCCTCTGACCTTCTTTTTGACGATGAAACACAGAAATTGCATCGGAATTAAATAGAAAAGGCACAATGCCGTCCTAAGTACAAGCAGACTGACTCTTCTTAGTGTCTATCTTATGAACCATTCCTGTGACGCTAGTTACAGATTCCGATGCTTCACTTCAGGTTTACTGTATCCCTTGGACCTTCTTATTGACGATGAAACACGGAAATTGCATCGGAATTGAATAGACTATGTGTTGAACCACTCCTGTTACACTAGTTAGAGATTCGGTGCTTCACTTCAGGTTTACTGCATCCCTCTGACTTTTTTACTGACGAAGAAACACAGAAATTACATCGGAATTCAATTGACAAGGGCACAATGCCGACTTAAGTACATGTAGACTGAATCTTCCTACTGTCTATGATTTGAACCATTCCTGTGACACTAGTTATTGATTCCGATGCTTCATTTCAAGTTTACTGTATCCCTTGGACCTTCTTATTGACGATGAAACACAGATAGTACATCGGAATTAAATAGAAAAGGCACAATGCCAACTTAAGTACAAGAAGACTGACTCTTCTTACTGACTATATTTTGATCCATTCCTGTGACACTAGTATAGATTCCGATGCTTCACTTTTGGTTTACTGTATCCCTAGGACCTTCTTATTGACGATGAAACACAGAAATTGCATCGAAATTTAATACAAAAGACACAATGCCGACTTAAGTACAAGAAGACTGACTCTTAATACTGACTATGTTTTGAACCATTACTGTGACACTAGTTATAGATTCCGATGCCTCACTTCAGGTTTAGTGTATCCCTCTGACCTTCGTATTGACGATGAAACACAGAAATTGCATCGGAAATAAATACAAAAGGTACAATGCCGACATATGTACATATAGACTGAATCTTCCTACTGTCTATGTTTTGAACCATTCCTGTGACTCTAGTTATAGATTCCGATGCTTCACTTCAGGTTTAGTGTATCCCTCTGACCTTCGTATTGACGATGAAACACAGAAATTGCATCGGAAATAAATACAAAAGGCACAATGCCAATTTAAGTACAAGAAGACTGACTCTTCCTACGGTCTATGTTTTGAACCATTCCTGTAACACTAGTTATAGATTCCGATGCTTCACTTCAGGTTTAGTGTATCCCTCTGACCTTCTTATTGACGAAGATACACTGAAATTGCATCGGAATTAAATACAAAAGGCACAATGCCGACTCAAGTACATGTAGACTAAATCTTCCTACTGTCTGTGTTTTCAACCATTCCTGTGACACCAGTTGTAGATTCCGATGCTTCACCTCAGGTTCACTGTATCCCTCTGACGTTCTAATTGACGATGAAACACAGAAATTGCATCGGAATTAAAAAGAAAAAGCACAATGCCGTCTTAAGTACAAGCAGACTGACTCTTCTTACTGACCATGTGTTGAACCATTCCTGTTACACTAGTTATAGATCCCGATGCTTCACTTCAGGTTTACTGTGTCCCTCTGACCTTCGTATTGACGATGAAACACAGAAATTGCATCGGAAATTAATACAAAAGGCACAATGCCAACATAAGTACATGTAGACTGAATCTTCCTACTGTCTATGTTTTGAACCATTCCTGTGGCACTAGTTGTAGATTCCGATGCTTCATTTCAGGTGTACTGTATCCCTTGGACCTTCTTATTGACGGTGAAACACAGATAGTGCATCAGAATTAAATACAAAAGGCACAATGCCAACTTAAGTACAAGAAGACTGACTCTTCCTACTGTCTATGTTTTGAACCATTCCTGTGACACTAGTTATAGATTCCGATGCTTCACTTCAGGTTTACTGTATCCCTCTGACCTTCTTTTTGACGATGAAACACAGAAATTGCATCGGAATTAAATACAAATATCACAATGCCGACTTAAGTACAAGAAGACTGACTATTCTTACTGAATATATCTTGATCCATTCCTGTGACACTAGTTATGGATTCCGATGGTTTACTTCAGGTTTACTGTATCCCTTGGACCGTCTTATTGACGATGAAACACAGAAATTGCATCGGAATGAAATACAAAAGGCACAATGCCGACTTAAGTACAAGAAGACTGACTCTTCTTACTGTCTATGTTTTGAACCATTCCTGTGACACTAGTTATGGATTCTGATTGTCCACTTCAGGTTTACTGTAGCCCTTGGACCTTCTTATTGACGATGAAACACAGGAATTGCATCGGAATGAAATACAAAAGGCACAATGCCGACTTAAGTACAAGATTACTGACTCTTCCTACTGAGTATGTTTTGAACCATTCCTGTGACACTAGTTATAGATTCCGATGCTTCACTTCAGGTTTACTGTATCCCTCTGACCTTCGTATTGACGATGAAACCCAGAAATTGCATCGGAAATAAATCCAAAACCACAATGCCGACTTAAGTACATGTAGACTGAATCTTCCTACTGTCTATGTTTTGAACCATTCCTGTGACACTAGTTATAGATTCCGATGCTTCATTTCAGGTTCACTGTATCCCTTGGACCTTCTTATTGACGATGAAACACAGATAGTGCATCGGAATTAAATACAAAATGCACAGTGCCAACTTAAGTACAAGAAGAATGAATCTTCCCACTGTCTATGTTTTGAACCATTCCTGTGACACTAGTTATAGATTCCGATGCTTCACTTCAGGTTTACAGTATCCCTCTGACCTTCTTATTGACGATGAAACACAGAAATTGCATCGGAATTAAATACAAAAGGCACAATGCGGACTTAAGTACCAGAAGACTGCCTCTTCTTACTGACTATATTTTGAACCATTCCTGTGACACTAGTTGAAGTTTCCGATGCTTCACTTCAGGTTTACTGTAACACTAGGACCTTCTTATTGACGATGAAACACAGAAATTGCATCAGAACTAAATACAAAAGGCTCAATGCCGAATTAAGTACAAGAAGACTGACTCTTCCTACTGTTTATGTTTGAACGATTCCTGTGACATTAGTTATGGATTCCGATGCTTCGCTTCAGGTTTACTATATACTTTGGACCCTCTTATTGGCGAAGAAGCACAGAAATTGCATCGGAATTAAATAGGAAAGGCACAATGCCGACTTAATTACAAGAAGAATAACTCTTCCTACCGTCTATGTTTTGAACCATTCCTGTGACACTAGTTATAGATTCCGACGCTTCACCTCAGGTTCACTGTATCCCTCTGACCTTCTAATTGACAATGAAATACAGAAATTGCATCGGATTTAAATAGAAAAGGCACAATGCCGTCCTAAGTACAAGCAGACTGACTCTTCTTAGTGTCTATCTTATGAACCATTCCTGTGACGCTAGTTACAGATTCCGATGCTTCACTTCAGGTTTACTGCATCCCTCTGACTTTTTTACTGACGAAGAAACACAGAAATTACATCGGAATTCAATTGACAAGGGCACAATGCCGACTTAAGTACATGTAGACTGAATCTTCCTACTGTCTATGATTTGAACCATTCCTGTGACACTAGTTATAGATTCCGATGCTTCATTTCAAGTTTACTGTATCCCTTGGACCTTCTTAGTGACGATGAAACACAGATAGTACATCGGAATTAAACAGAAAAGGCACAACGCCAACTTAAGTACAAGAAGACTGACTCTTCTTACTGACTATATTTTGATCCATTCCTGTGACACTAGTATAGATTCCGATGCTTCACTTTTGGTTTACTGTATCCCTAGGACCTTCTTATTGACGATGAAACATAGAAATTACAACAGAATTAAATAAAAAAGGCACAATGCCGTCTTAAGTACAAGCAGACTGACTCTTCTTACTGACTATGTGTTGAACCATTCCAGTTACACTAGTTAGAGATCCCGATGCTTCACTTCAGGTTTACTGTATCCCTCTGACCTTTTTATTGACGATGAAACACAGTAATTGAATCGGAATTAAATTGAAAAGGGCACAATGCCGACTTAAGTACAAGAAGACTGACTCCTCTTACTGTCTATGTTTTGAACCATTCCTGTGACACTAGTTATAGATTCCGATGCACCACTTCAGGTTTACTGTATCCCTTGGGCCTTCTTATTGACGATAAAACACAGAAATTGCATCGAAATTTAATACAAAAGACACAATGCCGACTTAAGTACAAGAAGACTGACTCTTAATACTGACTATGTTTTGAACCATTACTGTGACACTAGTTATAGATTCCGATGCTTCACTTCAGGTTTAGTGTATCCCTCTGACCTTCGTATTGACGATGAAACACAGAAATTGCATTGGAAATAAATACAAAAGGTACAATGCCGACATATGTACATGTAGACTGAATCTTCCTACTGTCTATGTTTTGAACCATTCCTGTGACTCTAGTTATAGATTCCGATGCTTCACTTCAGGTTTAGTGTATCCCTCTGACCTTCGTATTGACGATGAAACACAGAAATTGCATCGGAAATAAATACAAAAGGCACAATGCCAACTTAAGTACAAGAAGACTGACTCTTCCTACGGTCTATGTTTTGAACCATTCCTGTAACACTAGTTATAGATTCCGATGCTTCACTTCAGGTTTAGTGTATCCCTCTGACCTTCTTATTGACGAAGATACACTGAAATTGCATCGGAATTAAATACAAAAGGCACAATGCCGACTCAAGTACATGTAGACTAAATCTTCCTACTGTCTATGTTTTCAACCATTCCTGTGACACCAGTTATAGATTCCGATGCTTCACTTCAGGTTTACTGTATCCTTTGGACCTTCTTATTGGCGACGAGACACAGAAATTGCATCGGAATTAAATAGAAAAGGCACAATGCCGACTTAAGTACAAGAAGACTGACTCTTCCTACTGTCTATGTTTTGAACCATTCCTGTGACACTAGTTGTAGATTCCGATGCTTCACCTCAGGTTCACTGTATCCCTCTGACCTTCTAATTGACGATGAAACACAGAAATTGCATCGGAATTAAATAGAAAAAGCACAATGCCGTCTTAAGTACAAGCAGACTGACTCTTCCTACTGACCATGTGTTGAACCATTCCTGTTACACTAGTTATAGATCCCGATGCTTCACTTCAGGTTTACTGTGTCCCTCTGACCTTCGTATTGACGATGAAACACAGAAATTGCATCGGAAATAAATACAAAAGGCACAATGCCAACTTAAGTACATGTAGACTGAATCTTCCTACTGTCTATGTTTTGAACCATTCCTGTGGCACTAGTTGTAGATTCCGATGCTTCATTTCAGGTGTACTGTATCCCTTGGACCTTCTTATTGACGGTGAAACACAGATAGTGCATCAGAATTAAATACAAAAGGCACAATGCCAACTTAAGTACAAGAAGACTGACTCTTCCTACTGTCTATGTTTTGAACCATTCCTGTGACACTAGTTATAGATTCCGATGCTTCACTTCAGGTTTACTGTATCCCTCTGACCTTCTTTTTGACGATGAAACACAGAAATTGCATCGGAATTAAATACAAATATCACAATGCCGACTTAAGTACAAGAAGACTGACTATTCTTACTGAATATATCTTGATCCATTCCTGTGACACTAGTTATGGATTCCGATTGTTCACTTCAGGTTTACTGTATCCCTTGGACCGTCTTATTGACAATGAAACACAGAAATTGCATCGGAATGAAATACAAAAGGCACAATGCCGACTTAAGTACAAGAAGACTGACTCTTCTTACTGTCTATGTTTTGAACCATTCCTGTGACACTAGTTATAGATTCTGATTGTCCACTTCAGGTTTACTGTAGCCCTTGGACCTTCTTATTGACGATGAAACACAGGAATTGCATCGGAATGAAATACAAAAGGCACAATGCCGACTTAAGTACAAGATTACTGACTCTTCCTACTGAGTATGTTTTGAACCATTCCTGTGACACTAGTTATAGATTCCGATGCTTCACTTCAGGTTTACTGTATCCCTCTGACCTTCGTATTGACGATGAAACACAGAAATTGCATCGGAAATAAATCCAAAACCACAATGCCGACTTAAGTACATGTAGACTGAATCTTCCTACTGTCTATGTTTTGAACCATTCCTGTGACACTAGTTATAGATTCCGATGCTTCATTTCAGGTTCACTGTATCCCTTGGACCTTCTTATTGACGATGAAACACAGATAGTGCATCGGAATTAAATACAAAATGCACAGTGCCAACTTAAGTACAAGAAGAATGAATCTTCCCACTGTCTATGTTTTGAACCATTCCTGTGACACTAGTTATAGATTCCGATGCTTCACTTCAGGTTTACAGTATCCCTCTGACCTTCTTATTGACGATGAAACACAGAAATTGCATCGGAATTAAATACAAAAGGCACAATGCGGACTTAAGTACCAGAAGACTGCCTCTTCTTACTGACTATATTTTGAACCATTCCTGTGACACTAGTTGAAGTTTCCGATGCTTCACTTCAGGTTTACTGTAACACTAGGACCTTCTTATTGACGATGAAACACAGAAATTGCATCAGAACTAAATACAAAAGGCTCAATGCCGAATTAAGTACAAGAAGATTGACTCTTCCTACTGTTTATGTTTGAACGATTCCTGTGACATTAGTTATGGATTCCGATGCTTCGCTTCAGGTTTACTATATACTTTGGACCCTCTTATTGGCGACGAAGCACAGAAATTGCATCGGAATTACATAGGAAAGGCACAATGCCGACTTAATTACAAGAAGAATAACTCTTCCTACTGTCTATGTTTTGAACCATTCCTGTGACACTAGTTATAGATTCCGACGCTTCACCTCAGGTTCACTGTATCCCTCTGACCTTCTAATTGACGATGAAATACAGAAATTGCATCGGATTTAAATAGAAAAGGCACAATGCCGTCCTAAGTACAAGCAGACTGACTCTTCTTAGTGTCTATCTTATGAACCATTCCTGTGACGCTAGTTACAGATTCCGATGATTCACTTCAGGTTTACTGTATCCCTTGGACCTTCTTATTGACGATGAAACACGGAAATTGCATCGGAATTGAATAGAAAAGGCACAATGCCGTCTTAAGTTCAAGCAGACTGACTCTTCTTACTGACTATGTGTTGAACCACTCCTGTTACACTAGTTAGAGATTCGGAGCATCACTTCAGGTTTACTGCATCCCTCTGACTTTTTTACTGACGAAGCAACACAGAAATTACATCGGAATTAAATTGACAAGGGCACAATGCCGACTTAAGTACATGTAGACTGAATCTTCCTACTGTCTATGTTTTGAACCATTCCTGTGACACTAGTTATAGATTCCGATGCTTCATTTCAAGTTTACTCTATCCCTTGGACCTTCTTATTGACGATGAAACACAGATTGTACATCGGAATTAAATACAAAAGGCACAATGCCAACTTAAGTACAAGAAGACTGACTCTTCCTACTGTCTATGTTTTGAACCATTCCTATGACACTAGTTATAGATTCCGATGCTTCACTTCAGGTTTACTGTATCCCTCTGACCCTCTTTTTGACGATGAAACACAGAAATTGCATCGGAATTAAATAGGAAAGGCACAATGCCGACTGAAGTACACGAAGACTGACTCTTCTTACTGACTATATTTTCATCCATTCCTGTGACACTAGTATAGATTCCGATGCTTCACTTTTGGTTTACTGTATCACTAGGACCTTCTTATTGACGATGAAACACAGAAATTACATCGGAATTAAATAAAAAAGGCACAATGCCGTCTTATGTACAAGCAGACTGACTCTTCTTACTGACTATGTGTTGAACCATTCCAGTTACACTAGTTAGAGATCCCAATGCTTCACTTCAGGTTTACTGTATTCCTCTGACCTTTTTATTGACGATGAAACACAGTAATTGAATCGGAATTAAATTGAAAAATGCACAATGCCGACTTAAGTACAAGAAGACTGACTCCTCTTACTATCTATGTTTTGAACCATTCCTGTGACACTAGTTATAGATTCCGATGCACCACTTCAGGTTTACTGTATCCCTTGGACCTTCTTATTGGCGATAAAACACAGAAATTGCATCGAAATTAAATACAAAAGACACAATGCCGACTTAAGTACAAGAAGACTGACTCTTAATACTGACTATGTTTTGAACCATTACTGTGACACTAGTTATAGATTCCGATACTTCACTTCAGGTTTAGTGTATCCCTCTGACCTACGTATTGACGATGAAACACAGAAATTGCATCGGAAATAAATACAAAAGGCACAATGCCGACTTAAGTACATGTAGACTGAATCTTCCTACTGTCTATGTTTTGAACCATTCCTGTGACACTAGTTATAGTTTCCGATGCTTCATTTCAGGTTTACTGTATCCCTTGGACCTTCTTATTGACGATGAAACACAGATAGTGCATCGGAATTAAATACAAAAGGCACAATGTCAACTTAAGTACAAGAAGACTGACTCTTCCTACGGTCTATGTTTTGAACCATTCCTGTAACACTAGTTATAGATTCCGATGCTTCACTTCAGGTTTAGTGTATCCCTCTGACCTTCTTTTTGACGATGAAACACAGATATTGCATCGGAATTAAATAGAAATAGCACAATGCCGACTTATGTATAAGAAGACTGATTATTCCAAATGACTATATCTTGATCCATTCCTGTGACACCAGTTATAGATTCCGATGCTTCACTTCAGGTTTACTGTATCCTTTGGACCTTCTTATTGGCGACGAGACACAGAAATTGCATCGGAATTAAATAAAAAAGGCACAATGCCGACTTAAGTGCAAGTAGACTGACTCTCCCTACTGTCTATGTTTTGAACCATTCCTGTGACACTAGTTGTAGATTCCGATGCTTCACCTCAGGCTCACTGTATCCCTTGGACCTTCTTATTGACGATGAAACACAGATAGTGCATCGGAATTAAATACAAAAGGCACAGTGCCAACTTAAGTACAAGAAGAATGAATCTTCCCACTGTCTATGTTTTGAACCATTCCTGTGACACTAGGTATAGATTCCGATGCTTCACTTCAGGTTTGCAGTATCCTCTGACCTTCGTTTTGACGATGAAACACAGAAATTGCATCGGAATTAAATAGGAATTGCACAATGCCGAATTAAGTGCAAGAAGACTGACTACTCTTACTGACTATATATCTTGATCCATTCCTGTGACACAAGTTATAGATTCCGAAGCTTCACTTCAGGCTTACTGTATCCCTTGGACCTTCTTATTGACGATGAAACACAGAAATTCCATAGGAATTAAATACAAAAGGCACAATGCCGGCTTAAGTACCAGAAGACTGCCTCTTCTTACTGACTATATTTTGAACTATTCCTGTGACACTAGTTAAAGATTCTGATGCTTCACTTCAGGTTTACGGTAACCCTAGGACCTTCTTATTGACGATGAAACACAGAAATTGCATCAGAACTAAATACAAAAGCCACAATGCCGAATTAAGTACAAGAAGACTGACACTTCCTACTGTTTATGTTTGAACGATTCCTGTGACATTAGTTATGGATTCCGATGCTTCGCTTCAGGTTTACTGTATACTTTGGACCCTCTTATTGGCGACGAAGCATAGAAATTGCATCGGAATTAAGAAGGAAAGGCACAATGCCGACTTAAGTACAAGAAGAATGACTCTTCCTACTGTCTATGTTTTGAACCATTGCTGTGACACTAGATATAGATTCCGACGCTTCACCTCAGGTTCACTGTATCCCTCTGACCTTCTAATTGACGATGAAACACAGAAATTGCTTCGGATTTAAATAGAAAAGGCACAATGCCGTCCTAAGTACAAGCAGACTGACTCTTCTTAGAGTCTATCTTATGAACCATTCCTGTGACGCTAGTTACAGATTCCGATGCTTCACTTCAGGTTTACTGTATCCCTTGGACCTTCTTATTGACGATGAAACACGGAAATTGGGTCGGAATTGAATAGAAAAGGCACAATGCCGTCTTAAGTTCAAGCAGACTGATTCTTCTTACTGACTATGTGTTGAACCACTCCTGTTACACTAGTTAGAGATTCGGTGCTTCACTTCAGGTTTACTGCATCCCTCTGACTTTTTACTGACGAAGAAACACAGAAATTACATCGGAATTAAATTGACAAGGGCACAATGCCGACTTAAGTACATGTAGACTGAATCTTCCTACTGTCTATGTTTTGAACCATTCCTGTGACACTAGTTATAGATTCCGATGCTTCATTTCAGGTTTACTGTATCCCTTGGACCTTCTTAATGACGATGAAACACAGATAGTGCATCGGAATGAAATACAAAAGGCACAATGCCAACTTAAGTACAAGAAGACTGTCTCTTCCTACGGTCTATGTTTTGAACCATTCCTGTAACACTAGTTATAGATTCCGATGCTTCACTTCAGGTTTAGTGTATCCCTCTGACCTTCTTTTTGACGAAGAAACACAGATATTGCATCGGAATTAAATAGAAATAGCACAATGCCGACTTATGTATAAGAAGACTGACTATTCTTAATGACTTTATCTTGATCCATTCCTGTGACACCAGTTATAGATTCCGATGCTTCACTTCAGGTTTACTGTATCCCTTGGACCTTCTTATTGACGATGAAACATAGATGGTGCATCGGAATTAAATACAAAAGGCACAATGCCAACTTAAGGGCAAGAAGACTGACTCATCCTACTGTCTATGTTTTGAACCATTCCTCTGTCAATAGTTATAGATTCCGATGCTTCACTTCAGGTTTACAGTATCCCTAAGACCTTCTTATTGACGATGAAACACAGAAATTGCATCGAAATTAAATAGAAAAGGAACAATGCCGTCTTAAGTACAAGCAGACTGACTCTTCTTACTGACTATGTGTTGAACCATTCCAGTTACACTAGTTAGAGATCCCGATGCTTCACTTCAGGTTTACTGTATCCCTCTGACCTCTTTATTGAAGATGAAACATAGTAATTGCACCGGAATTAAATTGAAAAGGGCACAATGCCGACTTAAGTACCAGAAGACTGACTCCTCTTACTGTGTATGTTTCGAACCATTCCTGTGACACTAGTTATAGATTCCGATGCTCCACTTCAGGTTTACTGTATCCCTCTGACCTTATTTTTGTCGATGAAACACAGACATTACATCGGAATTAAATTGAAATGGCACAATGCCGACTTAATTATAAGAAGACTGACTATTCTTACTGACTATATCTTGATCCATTCCTGCGACACTAGTTATAGATTCCGATGCTTCACTACAGGTTTACTGTATCCCTTGGACCTTCTTATTGACGATGAAACACAGAAATTGCATCGGAATTAAATACAAAAGGCACAATGCCGACTTAAGTACAAGAAGACTGACTCTTCTTACTGACTATGTTTTGAACCATTCCTGTGACACTAGTTGAAGATTCCGATGCTTCACTTCACGTTTACTGTAACCCTAGGACCTTCTTATTGACAATAAAAACACAGAAATTCCATCGGAACTAAATACAAAAGGCACAATGCCGACTTAAGTACAAGAAGACTGACTCTTCCTACTGTCTATGTTACGAACGATTCCTGTGACATTAGTTATGGATTCCGATGCTTCACTTCAGGTTTACTGTATCCTTTGGACCTTCGTATTGGCGACGAAAGACAGAAATTGCATCGGAATTAAATAGAAAAGGAACATTGCCGTCTTAAGTACAAGCAGACTGACTCTTCTTAGTGTCTATGTTTTGAAACATTCCTGTGACCCTAGTTACACAATCCAATGCTTCTCTTCAGGTTTACTGTATCCCTCTGACCTTCTTATTGACGATGAACCACAGTAATTGCATCGGAATTAAATTGAAAAGTGCACAATGCCGAATTAAGTGCAAGAAGACTGACTCTTTTTACTGACTATGTTTTGAACCATTCCTGTGACACTAGTTATAGATTCCGATGCTTCACTTCAGGATTACTGTATCCCTAGGACCTTCTTATTGACGATGAAACACAGAAATTGCATCGGAACTAAATACAAAAGGCACAATGCCGACTTAAGTACAAGAAGATTGACTCTGCTTACTGACTATGTGTTGAACCATTCCTGTGACACTAGTTAGAGTTTCCGATGCTTCTCTTCAGGATTACTGTATCCCTCAGACTTTCTTATTGAAGATGAAACACAGTAATTTCATCGGAATTAAATTGAAAAGGGCACAATGCCGACTTAAGTACAAGAAGACTGACTCTTCTTATTGTCTATGTTTTGAACCATTCCTGTGACACTAGTTATAGATTCCGATTCTCCACTTCAGGTTTACTGTATCTCTTGGACCTTATTATTGACGATGAAACATAGGAATTGCATCGGAATTAAATACAAAAGGCACAATGCCGACTTAAGTACAAGAAGACTGACTCCTCTTACTGAGTATGCTTTGAACCATACCCGTGACACTAGTTATAGATTCCGATGCTTCACTTCAGGTTTACTGTATCCCTCTGACCTTCGTATTGACAATGAAACACAGAAATTGCATCGGAAATAAATACAAAAGGCACAATGCCGACAGAAGTACATGTAGACTGAATCTTCCTACTGTCTATGATTTGAACCATTCCTGTGACACTAGTTATAGATTCCGATGCTTCATTTCAGGTTTACTGTATCCCTTGGACCTTCTTATTGACGATGCAACACAGATAGTGCATCGGAATTAAATACAAAATTCACAATGCCAACTTAAGTACAAGAAGACTGACTCTTCTTACGGTCTATGTTTTGAACCATTCCTGTGACACTAGTTATAGATTCCGATGCTACACTTCAGGTTTACTGTATCCCTCTGACCTTCTTTTTGACGATGAAACACAGAAATTGCATCGAAATTAAAAACAAAAGACACAATGCTAACTTAAGGACAAGAAGACAGTTTCTTAATACTGACAATTTTTTGAACAATTCCTGTGACACTAGTTATAGATTCCGATGCTTTACTTCAGGTTTACTGTATCCCTCTGACCCACGTATTGACGATGAAACACAGAAATTGCATCGGAAATAAATACAAAAGGCACAATGCGGACTTAAGTACATGTAGACAGAATCTACCTACTGTATATGATTTGAACCATTCCTGTGACACTAGTTATAGATTCCGATGCTTCATTTCAGGTTTACTGTATCCCTTGGACCTTCTTATTGACGATGAAACATAGATAGTGCATCGGAATCAAATACAAAAGGCAAAATGCCAACTTAAGTACAAGAAGACTGACTCTTCCTACTGTCTATGTTTTGAACCATTCCTCTGACACTAGTTATAGATTCCGATGCTTCACTTCATGTTTACTGTATCCCTAGGACCTTCTTATTGACGATGAAACACAGAAATTGCATCGGAATTAAATAGAAAAGGCACAATGCCGTCTTAAGTACAAGAAGACTGACTCTTCTTACTGTCTATGTGTTGAACCATTCCAGTTACACTAGTTAGAGATCCCGATGCTTCACTTCAGGTTTACTGTATCCCTCTGACCTCTTTATTGACGATGAAACACAGTAATTGCATCGGAATTAAATTGAAAAGGGCACAGTGCCGACTTAAGTACAAGAAGACTGTTTCCTCTTACTGTATATGTTTTGAACCATTCCTGTGACACTAGTTATAGATTCCGATGCTTCACTTCAGGTTTACAGTATCCCCCTGACCTTCTTTTTGACGATGAAACACAGAAATTGCATCGGAATTAAATAGAAATGGCACAATGCCGAATTAAGTGCAAGAAGACTGACAACTCTTACTGACTATTTCTTGATCCATTCCTGTGACACAAGTTATAGATTCCGAAGCTTCACTTCAGGTTTACTGTATCCCTTGGACCTTCTTATTGACGATGAAACACAGAAATTGCATAGGAATTAAATACAAAAGGCGCAATGCCGACTTAAGTACCAGAAGACTGCCTCTTCTTACTGACTATATTTTGAACCATTCCTGTGGATCTAGTTGAAGATTCCGATGCTTCACTTCAGGATTACTGTAACCCTAGGACCTTCTTATTGACGATGAATCACAGAAATTGCATCAGAACTAAATACAAAAGGCACAATGCCGAATTAAGTACAAGAAGACTGACTCTTCCTACTGTTTATGTTTGAACGATTCCTGTGACATTAGTTATGGATTCCGATGCTTCGCTTCAGGTTTACTGTATACTTTGGACCCTCTTATTGGCGACGAAGCACAGAAATTGCATCGGAATTAAATAGGAAAGGCACAATGCCGACTTAAGTACAAGAAGAATGACTCTTCCTACTGTCTATGTTTTGAACCATTGCTGTGACACTAGATATAGATTCCGACGCTTCACCTCAGGTTCACTGTATCCCTCTGACCTTCTAATTGACGATGAAACATAGAAATTGCATCAGATTTAAATAGAAAAGGCACAATGCCGTCCTAAGTACAAGCAGACTGACTCTTCTTAGTGTCTATCTTATGAACCATTCCTGTGACGCTAGTTACAGATTCCGATGCTTCACTTCAGGTTTACTGTATCCCTTGGACCTTCTTATTGACGATGAAACACGGAAATTGCGTCGGAATTGAATATAAAAGGCACAATGCCGTCTTAAGTTCAAGCAGACTGATTCTTTTTACTGACTATGTGTTGAACCACTCCTGTTACACTAGTTAGAGATTCGGTGCTTCACTTCAGGTTTACTGCATCCCTCTGACTTTTTTACTGACGAAGAAACACAGAAATTACATCGGAATTAAATTGACAAGGGCACAATGCCGACTTAAGTACATGTAGACTGAATCTTCCTACTGTCTATGTTTTGAACCATTCCTGTGACACTAGTTATAGATTCCGATGCTTCATTTCAAGTTTACTGTATCCCTTGGACCTTCTTATTGACGATGAAAAACAGATAGTACATCGGAATTAAATACAAAAGGCACAATGCCAACTTAAGTACAAGAGGACTGACTCTTCCTATTGTCTATGTTTTGAACCATTCCTGTGACACTAGTTAGAGATTCCGATGCTTGACTTCAAGTTTACTGTATCCCTCTGACCCTCTTTTTGACGATGAAACACAGAAATTGCATCGGAATTAAATAGAATAGGCACAATGCCGACTTAAGTACAAGAAGACTGACTCTTCTTACTGACTATATTTTGATCCATTCCTGTGACACTAGTATAGATTCCGATGCTTCACTTTTGGTTTACTGTATCCCTAGGACCTTCTTATTGACGATGAAACACAGAAATTACATCGGAATTAAATAAAAAAGGCACAATGCCGTCTTAAGTACAAGCAGACTGACTCTTCTTACTGACTATGTGTTGAACCATTCCAGTTACACTAGTTAGAGATCCCGATGCTTCACTTCAGGTTTACTGTATCCCTCTGACCTTTTTATTGACGATGAAACACAGTAATTGAATCGGAATTAAATTGAAAAGGGCACAATGCCGACTTAAGTACAAGAAGACTGACTCATCTTACTGTCTATGTTTTGAACCATTCCTGTGACACTAGTTATAGATTCCGATGCACCACTTCAGGTTTACTGTATCCCTTGGACCTTCTTATTGACGATAAAACACAGAAATTGCATCGAAATTAAATACAAAAGGCACAATGCCGACTTAAGTACAAGAAGACTGACTCTTAATACTGACTATGTTTTGAACCATTACTGTGACACTAGTTATAGATTCCGATGCTTCACTTCAGGTTTACTGTATCCCTCTGACCTTCGTATTGACGATGAAACACAGAAATTGCATCGGAAATAAATACAAAAGGCACAATGCCGACTTAAGTACATGTAGACTGAATCTTCCTACTGTCTATGTTTTGAACCATTCCAATTACACTAGTTATAGATTCCGATGCTTCACATCAGGTTTACTGTATCCCTCTGACCTTCTTTTTGACGATGAAACACAGATATTGCATTGGAATTAAATAGAAATAGCACAATGCCGACTTATGTATAAGAAGACTGACTATTCTTAATGACTATATCTTGATCCATTCCTGTGACACCAGTTATAGATTCCGATGCTTCACTTCAGGTTTACTGTATCCCTTGGACCTTCTTATTGACGATGAAACATAGATGGTGCATCGGAATTAAATACAAAAGGCACAATGCCAACTTAAGGGCAAGAAGACTGACTCTTCCTACTGTCTATGTTTTGAACCATTACTGTGACACTAGTTATAGATTCCGATGCTTCACTTCAGGTTTACTGTATCCCTCTGACCTTCGTATTGACGATGAAACACAGAAATTGCATCGGAATTAAATACAAAAGGCACAATGCCGACTTAAGTACAAGAAGACTGACTCTTCTTACTGACTATGTTTTGAACCATTCCTGTGACACTAGTTGAAGATTCCGATGCTTCACTTCAGGTTTACTGTAACCCTAGGACCTCCTTATTGACATTAAAACACAGAAATTCCATCGGAACTAAACACAAAAGGCACAATGCCGACTTAAGTACAAGAAGACTGACTCTTAATACTGACTATGTTTTGAACCATTACTGTGACACTAGTTATAGATTCCGATGCTTCACTTCAGGTTTACTGTATCCCTCTGACCTTCGTATTGACGATGAAACACAGAAATTGCATCGGAATTAAATACAAAAGGCACAATGCCGACTTAAGTACGTGTAGACTGAATCTTCCTACTGTCTATGTTCTGAACCATTCCTGTGACATTAGTTATAGATTCCGATTCTTCATTTCTTCTTTACTGTATCCCTTGGACCTTCTTATTGACGATGAAACACAGATAGTGCATCGGAATTAAATACAAATGGCACAATGCCAACTTAAGTACAAGAAGACTGACTCTTCCTACGGTCTATGTTTTGAACCATTCCTGTGACACTAGTTATAGATTCCGATGCTTCACTTCCGGTTTACTGTATCCCTCTGACCTTATTTTTGTCGATGAAACACAGACATTACATCGGAATTAAATTGAAATGGCACAATGCCGACTTAATTATAAGAAGACTGACTATTCTTACTGACTATATCTTGATCCATTCCTGCGACACTAGTTATAGATTCCGATGCTTCACTACAGGTTTACTGTATCCCTTGGACCTTCTTATTGACGATGAAACACAGAAATTGCATCGGAATTAAATACAAAAGGCACAATGCCGACTTAAGTACAAGAAGACTGACTCTTCTTACTGACTATGTTTTGAACCATTCCTGTGACACTAGTTGAAGATTCCGATGCTTCACTTCACGTTTACTGTAACCCTAGGACCTTCTTATTGACATTAAAACACAGAAATTCCATCGGAACTAAACACAAAAGGCACAATGCCGACTTAAGTACAAGAAGACTGACTCTTCCTACTGTCTATGTTACGAACGATTCCTGTGACATTAGTTATGGATTCCGATGCTTCCCTTCAGGTTTACTGTATCCTTTGGACCTTCGTATTGGCGACGAAAGACAGAAATTGCATCGGAATTAAATAGAAAAGGAACATTGCCGTCTTAAGTACAAGCAGACTGACTCTTCTTAGTGTTATGTTTTGAAACATTCCTGTGACCCTAGTTACACAATCCAATGCTTCTCTTCAGGGTTACTGTATCCCTCTGACCTTCTTATTGACGATGAACCACAGTAATTGCATCGGAATTAAATTGAAAAGTGCACAATGCCGAATTAAGTGCAAGAAGACTGACTCTTTTTACTGACTATGTTTTGAACCATTCCTGTGACACTAGTTATAGATTCCGATGCTTCACTTCAGGTTTACTGTATCCCTAGGACCTTCTTATTGACGATGAAACACAGAAATTGCATCGGAACTAAATACAAAAGGCACAATGCCGACTTAAGTACAAGAAGATTGACTCTTCTTACTGACTATGTGTTGAACCATTCCTGTGACACTAGTTAGAGTTTCCGATGCTTCACTTCAGGATTACTGTATCCCTCAGACTTTCTTATTGAAGATGAAACACAGTAATTTCATCGGAATTAAATTGAAAAGGGCACAATGCCGACTTAAGTACAAGAAGACTGACTCTTCTTATTGTCTATGTTTTGAACCATTCCTGTGACACTAGTTATAGATTCCGATTCTCCACTTCAGGTTTACTGTATCTCTTGGACCTTCTTATTGACGATGAAACATAGGAATTGCATCGGAATTAAATACAAAAGGCACAATGCCGACTTAAGTACAAGAAGACTGACTTTTCTTACTGAGTATGCTTTGAACCATTCCCGTGACACTAGTTATAGATTCCGATGCTTCACTTCAGGTTTACTGTATCCCTCTGACCTTCGTATTGACGATGAAACACAGAAATTGCATCGGAAATAAATACAAAAGGCACAATGCCGACAGAAGTACATGTAGACTGAATCTTCCTACTGTCTATGATTTGAACCATTCCTGTGACACTAGTTATAGATTCCGATGCTTCATTTCAGGTTTACTGTATCCCTTGGACCTTCTTATTGACGATGAAACATAGATAGTGCATCGGAATTAAATACAAAAGGCAAAATGCCAACTTAAGTACAAGAAGACTGACTCTTCCTACTGTCTATGTTTTGAACCATTCGTCTGACACTAGTTATAGATTCCGATGCTTCACTTCAGGTTTACTGTATCCCTAGGACCTTCTTATTGACGATGAAACACAGAAATTGCATCGGAATTAAATAGAAAAGGCACAATGCCGTCTTAAGTACAAGAAGACTGACTCTTCTTACTGACTATGTGTTGAACCATTCCAGTTACACTAGTTAGAGATCCCGATGCTTCACTTCAGGTTTGCTGTATCCCTCTGACCTCTTTATTGACGATGAAACACAGTAATTGCATCGGAATTAAATTGAAAAGGGCACAATGCCGACTTAAGTACAAGAAGACTGACTCCTCTTACTGTATATCTTTTGAACCATTCCTGTGACACTAGTTATAGATTCCGATGCTCCACTTCAGGTTTACTGTATCCCTTGGACCTTGTTATTGACGATAAAACACAGAAATTGCATCGAAATTAAATACGAAAGACACAATGCCGACTTAAGGACAAGAAGACTGATTCTTAATACTGACTATGTTTTGAACCATTACAGTGACACTAGTTATAGATTCCGATGCTTCACTTTAGGTTTACTGTATCCCTCTGACCTTCGTATTGACGATGAAACACAGAAATTGCATCGGAAATAAATACAAAAGGCACAATGCCGACTTAAGTACATGTAGACTGTATCTTCCTACTCTCTATGTTTTGAACCATTCCTGTGACACTAGTTATAGATTCCGATGCTTCATTTCAGGTTTACTATATCCCTTGGACCTTCTTATTGACAATGAAACACAGATAGTGCATCGGAATTAAATACAAAAGGCACAATGCCAACTTAAGTACAAGAAGACTGACTCTTCCTACGGTCTATGTTTTGAACCATTCCTGTGACACTAGTTATAGATTCCGATGCTTCACTTCCGGTTTGCTGTATCCATCTGACCTTATTTTTGACGATGAAACACAGACATTGCATCGGAACTAAATAGGAATGGCACAATGCCGACTTAATTATAAGAAGACTGACTATTCTTACTGACTATATCATGATCCATTCCTGTGACACTAGTTATAGATTCCGATGCTTCACTATAGGTTTACTGTATCCCTTGGACCTTCTTACTGACGATGAAACACAGAAATTGCATCGGAATTAAATACAAAAGGCACAATGCCGACTTAAGTACAAGAAGACTGACTCTTCTTACTGACTATGCTTTGAACCATTCCTGTGACACTAGTTGAAGATTCCGATTCTTCACTTCAGGTTTACTGTAACCCTAGGACCTTCTTATTGACGATAAAACACAGAAATTGCATCGGAACTAAATACAAAATGCACAATGCCGACTTATGTACAAGAAGACTGACTCTTCCTACTGTCTATGATACGAACGATTCCTGTGACATTAGTTATGGATTCCGATGCTTCACTTCAGGTTTACTGTATCCTTTGGACCTTCGTATTGGCGACGAAAGACAGAAATTGCATCGGAATTTAATAGAAAAGGAACATTGCCGTCTTAAGTACAAGCAGACTGACTCTTCTTAGTGTTTATGTTTTGAAACATTCCTGTGATCCTAGTTACACAATCCGATGCTTCACTTCAGATTTACTGTATCCCTCTGACCTTCTTATTGACGATGAACCACAGTAATTGAATCGGAATTAAACTGAAAAGTGCACAATGCCGAATTAAGTGCAAGAAGACTGACTCTTTTTACTGACTATGTTTTGAACCATTCTTGTGACACTAGTTATAGATTCCGATGCTTCACTTCATGTTTACTGTATCCCTCTGACCTTCGTATTGACGATGAAACACAGAAATTGCATCGGAATTAAATACAAAAGGCACAATGAAAACTTAAGTACAAAAAGACTGACTCTTCCTACTGTCTATGTTTTGAACCATTCCTGTGACACTAGTTACAGATTCCGATGCTACACTTCAGGTTTACTGTATCCCTCTGACCTTCTTTTTTACGATGAAACACAGAAATTGCATCGGAATTAAATAGAAAAGGCACAATGCCGACCTTAGTACAAGAAGACTGACTCTTCTTACTGACTATATCTTGATCCATTCCTGTGACACTAGTTATAGATTCCGATACTTCACTTCAGGTTTACTGTATCCCTAGGACCTTCTTATTGACGATGAAACACAGAAATTGCATCGGAATTAAATAGAAAAGGCACAATGCCGTCTTAAGTACAAGCAGACTGACTCTTCTTACTGACTATGTGTTGAACCATTCCAGTTACACTAGTTAGAGGTCCCGATGTTACACTTCAGGTTTACTCTATCCCTCTGACCTTATTATTGACGATGAAACACAGTAATTCCATCGGAATTAAATTGAAAAGGGCACAATGCCGACTTAAGTACAAGAAGACTGACTCCTCTTACTGTATATGTTTTGAACCATTCCTGTGACACTAGTTATAGATTCCGATGCTCCACTTCAGGTTTACTGTATCCCTCTGACCTTCGTATTGATGATGAAACAAAGAAATTGCATCGGAAATAAATACAAAAGGCACAATGCCGGCTTAAGTACATGTAGACTGAATCTTCCTACTGTCTATGATTTGAACCATTCCTGTGACACTAGTTATAGATTCCGATGCTCCATTTCAGGTTTACTGTATCCCTAGGACCTTCTTATTGACGATGAAACACAGAAATTGCATCGGAATTCAATAGAAAAGGCACAATGCAGTCTTAAGAACAAGCAGACTGACTCTTCTTACTGACTATGTGTTGAACCATTCCAGTTACACTAGTTAGAGATCCCGATGCTTCACTTCAGGTTTACTGTATCCCTCTGACCTCTTTATTGACGATGAAACACAGTAATTCCATCGGAATTAAATTGAAAAGGGCACAATGCCGACTTAAGTACAAGAAGACTGACTCCTCTTACTGTATATGTTTTGAACCATTCCTGTGACACTAGTTATAGATTCCGATGCTTCATTTCAGGTTTACTGTATCCCTTGGACCTTCTTATTGACGATGAAACATAGATAGTGCATCGGAATTAAATACAAAAGGCAAAATGCCAACTTAAGTACAAGAAGACTGACTCTTCCTACTGTCTATGTTTTGAACCATTCGTCTGACACTAGTTATAGATTCCGATGCTTCACTTCAGGTTTACTGTATCCCTAGGACCTTCTTACTGACGATGAAACACAGAAATTGCATCGGAATTAAATAGAAAAGGCACAATGCCGTCCTAAGTACAAGAAGACTGACTCTTCTTACTGACTATGTGTTGAACCATTCCAGTTACACTAGTTAGAGATCCCGATGCTTCACTTCAGGTTTACTGTATCCCTCTGACCTCTTTATTGACGATGAAACACAGTAATTGCATCGGAATTAAATTGAAAAGGGCACAATGCCGACTTAAGTACAAGAAGACTGACTCCTCTTACTGTATATGTTTTGAACCATTCCTGTGACACTAGTTATAGATTCCGATGCTCCACTTCAGGTTTACTGTATCCCTTGGACCTTGTTATTGACGATAAAACACAGAAATTGCATCGGAACTAAATACAAAATGCACAATGCCGACTTATGTACAAGAAGACTGACTCTTCCTACTGTCTATGATACGAACGATTCCTGTGACATTAGTTATGGATTCCGATGCTTCACTTCAGGTTTACTGTATCCTTTGGACCTTCGTATTGGCGACGAAAGACAGAAATTGCATCGGAATTTAATAGAAAAGGAACATTGCCGTCTTAAGTACAAGCAGACTGACTCTTCTTAGTGTTTATGTTTTGAAACATTCCTGTGATCCTAGTTACACAATCCGATGCTTCACTTCAGATTTACTGTATCCCTCTGACCTTCTTATTGACGATGAACCACAGTAATTGAATCGGAATTAAACTGAAAAGTGCACAATGCCGAATTAAGTGCAAGAAGACTGACTCTTTTTACTGACTATGTTTTGAACCATTCTTGTGACACTAGTTATAGATTCCGATGCTTCACTTCATGTTTACTGTATCCCTAGGACCTTCTTATTGACGATGAAACACAGAAATTGCATCGGAACTAAATACAAAAGGCACAATGCCGACTTAAGTAGAAGAAGATTGACTCTTCTTACTGACTATTTGTTGAACCATTCCTGTGACACTAGTTAGAGTTTCCGATGCTTCACTTCAGGTTTACTTTATCCCTCAGACTTTTTTATTGAAGATGAAACATAGTAATTTCGTCGGAATTAAATTGAAAAGGGCACAATGCCGACTTAAGTACAAGAAGACTGACTCTTCTTATTGTCTATGTTTTGAACCATTCCTGTGACACTAGTTATAGATTCCGATTCTCCACTTCAGGTTTACTGTATCTCTTGGACCTTCTTATTGACGATGAAACATAGGAATTGCATCGGAATTAAATACAAAAGGCACAATGCCGACTTAAGTACAAGAAGACTGACACTTCTTACTGAGTATGCTTTGAACCATTCCCGTGACACTAGTTATAGATTCCGATGCTTCACTTCAGGTTTACTGTATCCCTCTGACCTTCGTATTGACGATGAAACACAGAAATTGCATCGGAATTAAATACAAAAGGCACAATGAAAACTTAAGTACAAGAAGACTGACTCTTCCTACTGTCTATGTTTTGAACCATTCCTGTGACACTAGTTACAGATTCCGATGCTACACTTCAGGTTTACTGTATCCCTCTGACCTTCTTTTTTTTACGATGAAACACAGAAATTGCATCGGAATTAAATAGAAAAGGCACAATGCCGACTTTAGTACAAGAAGACTGACTCTTCTTACTGACTATATCTTGATCCATTCCTGTGACACTAGTTATAGATTCCGATACTTCACTTCAGGTTTACTGTATCCCTAGGACCTTCTTATTGACGATGAAACACAGAAATTGCATCGGAATTAAATAGAGAGGCACAATGCCGTCTTAAGTACAAGCAGACTGACTCTTCTTACTGACTATGTGTTGAACCATTCCAGTTACACTAGTTAGAGGTCCCGATGTTACACTTCAGGTTTACTCTATCCCTCTGACCTTATTATTGACGATGAAACACAGTAATTGCGTCGGAGTTAAAATGAAAGGGGCACAATGCCGACTTAAGTACAAGAAGACTGACTCTTAGTACTGACTATGTTTTGAACCATTACTGTGACACTAGTTATAGATTCCGATGCTTCACTTCAGGTTTACTGTATCCCTCTGACCTTCGTATTGATGATGAAACAAAGAAATTGCATCGGAAATAAATACAAAAGGCACAATGCCGGCTTAAGTACATGTAGACTGAATCTTCCTACTGTCTATGATTTGAACCATTCCTGTGACACTAGTTATAGATTCCGATGCTCCATTTCAGGTTTACTGTATCCCTAGGACCTTCTTATTGACGATGAAACACAGAAATTGCATCGGAATTCAATAGAAAAGGCACAATGCCGTCTTAAGAGCAAGCAGACTGACTCTTCTTACTGACTATGTGTTGAACCATTCCAGTTACACTAGTTAGAGATCCCGATGCTTCACTTCAGGTTTACTGTATCACTCTGACCTCTTTATTGACGATGAAACACAGTAATTCCATCGGAATTAAATTGAAAAGGGCACAATGCCGACTTAAGTACAAGAAGACTGACTCCTCTTACTGTATATGTTTTGAACCATTCCTGTGACACTAGTTATAGATTCCGATGCTCCACTTTAGGTTTACTGTATCCCTTGGACCTTCTTATTGATGATAAAACACAGAAATTGCATCGAAATTAAATACAAAAGACACAATGCCGACATAAGAACAAGAAGACTGACTCTTAATACTGACTATGTTTTGAACCATTACTGTGACACTAGTTATAGATTCCGATGCTTCACTTCCGGTTTACTGTATCCCTCTGACCTTATTTTTGACGATGAAACACAGACATTGCATCGGAACTAAATAGGAATGGCACAATGCCGACTTAATTATAAGAAGACTGACTATTCTTGCTGACTATATCTTGATCCATTCCTGTGACACTAGTTATAGATTCCGATGCTGCACTACAGGTTTACTGTATCCCTTGGACCTTCTTATTGACGATGAAACAGAGAAATTGCATCGGAATTAAATACAAAAGGCACAATGCCGACTTAAGTACAAGAAGACTGACTCTTCTTACTGACGATGTTTTGAACCATTTCTGTGACACTAGTTGAAGATTCCGATGCTTCACTTCAGGTTTACTGTAAGCCTAGGACCTTCTTATTGACGATAAAACACAGACATTGCATCGGAACTAAATACAAAAGGCACAATGCCGACTTAAGTACAAGAAGACTGACTCTTCCTACTGTCTATGTTACGAACGATTCCTGTGACGTTAGTTATGGATTCCGATGCTTCACTTCAGGTTTACTGAACCCTTTGGACCTTCGTATTGGCGACGAAAGACAGAAATTGCATCGGAATTTAATAGAAAATTAACATTGCCGTCTTAAGTACAAGCAGGCTGACTCTTCTTAGTGTCTATGTTTGAAACATTCCTGTGATCCTAGATACACAATCCGATGCTTCACTTCAGGTTTACTGTATCCCTCTGACCTTCTCATTGACGATGAACCACAGTAATTGCATCGGAATTAAATTGAAAAGTGCACAATGCCGAATTAAGTGCAAGAAGACTGACTCTTTTTACTGACTATGTTTTGAACCATTCCTGTGACACTAGTTATAGATTCCGATGCTTCACTTCAGGTTTACTGTAACCCTAGGACCTTCTTATTGACGATGAAACACAGAAATTGCAAAGGAAATAAATACAAAAGGCACAATGCCGACTTAAGTAGAAGAAGATTGACTCTTCTTACTGACTATTTGTTGAACGATTCCTGTGACACTAGTTAGAGTTTCCGATGCTTCACTTCAGGTTTACTTTATCCCTCAGACTTTTTTATTGAAGATGAAACATAGTAATTTCGTCGGAAATAAATTGAAAAGGGCACAATGCCGACTTAAGTACAAGAAGACTGACTCTTCTTACTGACTATATCTTGATCTATTCCTGTGACACTAGTTATAGATTCCGATACTTCACTTCAGGTTTACTGTATCCCTCTGACCTTCTCATTGACGATGAAACATAGGAATTGCATCGGAATTAAATACAAAAGGCACAATGCCGACTTAAGTACAAGAAGACTGACACTTCTTACTGAGTATGCTCTGAACCATTCCCGTGACACTAGTTATAGATTCCGATGCTTCACTTCAGGTTTACTGTATCCCTCTGACCTTCGTATTGACGATGAAACACAGAAATTGCATCGGAATTAAATACAAAAGGCACAATGAAAACTTAAGTACAAGAAGACTGACTCTTCCTACTGTCTATGTTTTGAACCATTCCTGTGACACTAGTTACAGATTCCGATGCTACACTTCAGGTTTACTGTATCCCTCTGACCTTCTTTTTTACGATGAAACACAGGAATTGCATCTGAATTAAATAGAAAAGGCACAATGCCGACTTAAGTACAAGAAGACTGACTCTTCTTATTGACTATATCTTGATCCATTCCTGTGACACTAGTTATAGATTCCGATACTTCACTTCAGGTTTACTGTATCCCTAGGACCTTCTTATTGACGATGAAACACAGAAATTGCATCGGAATTAAATAGACAAGGCACAATGCCGTCTTAAGTACAAGCAGACTGACTCTTCTTACTGACTATGTGTTGAACCATTCCAGTTACACTAGTTAGAGGTCCCGATGTTACACTTCAGGTTTACTCTATCCCTCTGACCTTATTATTGACGATGAAACACAGTAATTGCGTCGGAGTTAAAATGAAAAGGGCAAAATGCCGACTTAAGTACAAGAAGACTGACTCTTAGTACTGACTATGTTTTGAACCATTACTGTGACACTAGTTATAGATTCCGATGCTTCACTTCAGGTTTACTGTATCCCTCTGACCTTCGTATTGATGATGAAACAAAGAAATTGCATCGGCAATAAATACAAAAGGCACAATGCCGGCTTAAGTTCATGTAGACTGAATCTTCCTTCTGTCTATGATTTGAACCATTCCTGTGACACTAGTTATAGATTCCCATGCTCCATTTCAGGTTTACTGTATCCCTAGGACCTTCTTATTGACGATGAAACACAGAAATTGCATCGGAATTCAATAGAAAAGGCACAATGCCGTCTTAAGAACAAGCAGACTGACTCTTCTTACTGACTATGTGTTGAACCATTCCAGTTACACTAGTTAGAGATCCCGATGCTTCACTTCAGGTTTACTGTATCCCTCTGACCTCTTTATTGACGATGAAACACAGTAATTCCATCGGAATTAAATTGAAAAGGGCACAATGCCGACTTAAGTACAAGAAGACTGACTCCTCTTACTGTATATGTTTTGAACCATTCCTGTGACACTAGTTATAGATTCCGATGCTCCACTTTAGGTTTACTGTCTCCCTTGGACCTTCTTATTGATGATAAAACACAGAAATTGCATCGAAATTAAATACAAAAGACACAATGCCGACATAAGAACAAGAAGACTGACTCTTAATACTGACTATGTTTTGAACCATTACTGTGACACTAGTTATAGATTCCGATGCTTCACTTCCGGTTTACTGTATCCCTCTGACCTTATTTTTGACGATGAAACACAGACATTGCATCGGAACTAAATAGGAATGGCACAATGCCGACTTAATTATAAGAAGACTGACTATTCTTACTGACTATATCTTGATCCATTCCTGTGACACTAGTTATAGATTCCGATGCTGCACTATAGGTTTACTTTATCCCTTGGACCTTCTTATTGACGATGAAACACAGAAATTGCATCGGAATTAAATACAAAAGGCACAATGCCGACTTAAGTACAAGAAGACTGACTCTTCTTACTGACTATGTTTTGAACCATTTCTGTGACACTAGTTGAAGATTCCGATGCTTCACTTCAGGTTTACTGTAACCCTAGGACCTTCTTATTGACGATAAAACACAGAAATTGCATCGGAACTAAATACAAAAGGCACAATGCCGACTTAAGTACAAGAAGACTGACTCTTCCTACTGTCTATGTTACGAACGATTCCTGTGACGTTAGTTATGGATTCCGATGCTTCACTTCAGGTTTACTGTACCCTTTGGACCTTCGTATTGGCGACGAAAGACAGAAATTGCATCGGAATTTAATAGAAAAGGAACATTGCCGTCTTAAGTACAAGCAGACTGACTCTTATTAGTGTCTATGTTTGAAACATTCCTGTGATCCTAGATACACAATCCGATGCTTCACTTCAGGTTTACTGTATCCCTCTGACCTTCTCATTGACGATGAACCACAGTAATTGCATCGGAATTAAATTGAAAAGTGCACAATGCCGAATTAAGTGCAAGAAGACTGACTCTTTTTACTGACTATGTTTTGAACCATTCCTGTGACACTAGTTATAGATTCCGATGCTTCACTTCAGGTTTACTGTATCCCTAGGACCTTCTTATTGACGATGAAACACAGAAATTGCATCGGAACTAAATACAAAAGGCACAATGCCGACTTAAGTACAAGAAGACTGACACTTCTTACTGAGTATGCTTTGAACCATTCCCGTGACACTAGTTATAGATTCCGATGCTTCACTTCAGGTTTACTGTATCCCTCCGACCTTCGTATTGCCGATGAAACACAGAAATTGCATCGGAAAAAAATGCAAAAGGCACAATGCAGACAGAAGTACATGTAGACTGAATCTTCCTACTGTCTATGATTTGAACCATTCCTGTGACACTAGTTACAGATTCCGATGCTTCATTTCAGGTTTACTGTATCCCTTTGACCTACTTATTAACGATGAAACACAGATAGTGCATCGGAATTAAATACAAAAGGCACAATGCCAACTTAAGTACAAGAAGACTGCCTCTTCCTACTGTCTATGTTTTGAACCATTCCTGTGATACTAGTTATAGATTCCGATGTTTCAATTCAGGTTTACTGTATACCTCTGACCTTTTTATTGACGATGAAACACAGTAATTGCATCGGAGTTAAATTGAAAAGGACACAATGCCGACTTAAGTACAAGAAGACTGACTCCTCTTACTGTCTATGTTTTGAACCATTCCTGTGACACTAGTTATAGATTCCGATGCTCCACTTCAGGTTTACCGTATCCGCTGGACCTTCTTATTGACGATAAAACACAGAAATTGCATCGGAACTAAATACAAAAGGCACAATGCCGACTTAAGTACAAGAAGACTGACTCTTCCTACTGTCTATGATTCGAACGATTCCTGTGACATTAGTTATGGATTCCGATGCTTCACTTCAGGTTTACTGTATCCTTTGGACCTTCTTATTGGCGACGAAACACAGAAATTGCATCGGAATTAAATAGAAAAGGAACATTGCCGTCTTAAGTACAAGCAGACTGACTGTTCTTAGTGTCTATGTTCTGAAACATTCCTGTGACCCTAGTTACACATTCCGATGCTTCACTTCAGGTTTACTGTATCCCTCTGACCTTTTTATTGACGATGAAACACAGTAATTGCATCGGAATTAAATTGAAAAGTGCACAATGCCGGATTAAGTGCAAGAAGACTGACTCTTTTTACTGACTATGTTTTGAACCATTCCTGTGACACTAGTTATAGATTCCGATGCTTCACTTCAGGTTTACTGTATCCCTCTGACCTTCTTATTGACGATGAAACATAGAAATTGCATCGGATATAAATACAAAAGGCACAATGCCGACTTAAGTACATGTAGACTGAATTTCCCTACTGTCTATGTTTGAACCATTCCTGTGACACTAGTTACAGATTCCGATGCTTCATTTCAGGTTTACTGTATCCCTTGGACCTTCTTATTGACGATGAAACACAGAAATTGCATCGGAAGTAAATAGAAAAGGCACAATGCCGACTTAAGTACAAGAAGACTGACTCCTCTTACTGTCTATGTTTTGAACCATTCCTGTGACACTAGTTATAGATTCCGATGCTCCACTTCAGGTTAACTGTATCCCCTGGACCTTCTTATTTACGATAAAACACAGAAATTGCATCGAAATTAAATACAAAAGACACAATGCCGACTTAAGGACAAGAATACTGACTCTTAATACTGACTATGTTTTGAACCATTACTGTGACACTAGTTATAGATTCCGATGCTTCACTTCAGGTTTACTGTATTCCTCTGACCTTCGTATTGACGATGAAACACAGAAATTGCATCGGAAATAAATACAAAAGGCACAATGCCGACTTAAGTGCATGTAGACTGAATCTTCCTACTGTCTATGATTTGAACCATTTCTGTGACACTAGTTATAGATTCCGATGCTTCATTTCAGGTTTACTGTATCCCTTTGACCTACGTATTAACGATGAAACACAGATAGTGCATCGGAATTAAATACAAAAGGCACAATGCCAACTTAAGTACAAGAAGACTGCCTCTTCCTACTGTCTATCTTTTGAACCATTCCTGTGATACTAGTTATAGATTCCGATGCTACACTTCAGGTTTACTGTATCCCTCTGACCTTCTTTTTGACGATGAAACACAGAAATTGCATCGGAACTAAATAGAAATGGCACAATGCCGACTTAAGTATAAGAAGACTGACTATTCTTACTGACTATGTTTTGAACCATTCCTGTGACACTAGTTGAAGATTCCGATGCTTCACTTCAGGTTTACTGTAACCCTAGGACCGTCTTATTGACGATGAAACACAGAAATTGCATCGGAAGTAAATACAAAAGGCACAATGTCGACTTAAGTACAAGAAGACTGACTCTTCCAACTGTCTATGATTCGAAAGATTCCTGTGACATTAGTTATGGATTCCGATGCTTCACTTCAGGTTTACTGTATCCTTTGGACCTTCTTATTGGCGATGAAACACAGAAATTGCATCGGAATTAAATAGAAAAGGAACATTGCCGTCTTAAGTACAAGCAGACTGACTCATCTTAGTGTCTATGTTCTGAAACATTCCTGTGACCCTAGTTACACATTCCGATGCTTCTCTTCAGGTTTACTGTATCCCTCTGACCTTCTTATTGACGATGAAACACAGTAATTGCTTCGGAATTAAATTGAAAAGGGCACAATACCGAATTAAGTGCAAGAAGGCTGAGTCTTTTTACTGACTCTGTTTTGAACCATTCCTGTGACACTAGTTACAGATTCCGATGCTTCACTTCAGGTTTACTGTATCCCTCTGACCTTCTTATTGACGATTAAACATAGAAATTGCATCGGATAAAAATACAAAATGCACAATGCCGACTTAAGTACAAGAAGACTGACTCTTCCTACTGTCTATGTTACGAACGATTCCTGTGTCGTTAGTTATGGATTCCGATGCTTCACTTCAGGTTTACTGTATCCTTTGGACCTTCGTATTGGCGATCAAACACAGATAGTGCATCGGAATTAAATACAAAAGGCACAATGCCAACTTAAGTACAAGAAGACTGACTCATCCTACGGTTTATGTTTTGAACCATTCCTGTGACACTAGTTATAGATTCCGCTGCTTCACTTCCGGTTTACTGTATCCCACTGACCTTATTTTTGACGATGAAACACAGACATTGCATCGGAAGTAAATAGGAATGGCACAATGCCGACTCAATTATAAGAAGACTGACTATTCTTACTGACTATATCTTGATCCATTCCTGTGACACTAGTTATAGATTCCGATGCTTCACTACAGGTTTACTGTATCCCTTGGACCTTCGTATTGACGATGAAACACAGAAATTGCATCGGAATTAAATACAAAAGGCACAATGCCGACTTAAGTACAAGAAGACTGACTCTTCTTACTGACTATGTTTTGAACCATTTCTGTGACACTAGTTGAAGATTCCGATGCTTCACTTCAGGTTTACTGTAACACTAGGACCTTCTTATTGACGATAAAACACAGAAATTGCATCGGAACTAAATACAAAAGGCACAATGCCGACTTAAGTACAAGAAGACTGACTCTTCCTACTGTCTATGTTACGAACGATTCCTGTGACGTTAGTTATGGATTCCGATGCTTCACTTCAGGTTTACTGTATCCTTTGGACCTTCGTATTGGCGACGAAAGACAGAAATTGCATCGGAATTTAATAGAAAAGGAACATTGCTGTCTTAAGTACAAGCAGACTGACTCTTCTTAGTGTCTATGTTTTGAAACATTCCTGTGATCCTAGTTACACAATCCGATGCTTCACTTCAGGTTTACTGTATCCCTCTGACCGACTTATTGACGATGAACCACAGTAATTGCATCGGAATTAAATTGAAAAGTGCACAATGCCGAATTAAGTGCAAGAAGACTGACTCTTTTTACTGACTATGTTTTGAACCATTCCTGTGACACTAGTTATAGATTCCGATGCTTCACTTCAGGTTTACTGTATCCCTAGGACCTTCTTATTGACGATGAAACACAGAAATTGCAACGGAACTAAATACAAAAGGCACAATGCCGACTTAAGTACAAGAAGACTGACACTTCTTACTGAGTATGCTTTGAAGCATTCCCGTGACACTAGTTATAGATTCCGATGCTTCACTTCTGGTTTACTGTATCCCTCTGACCTTCGTATTGACGATGAAACACAGAAATTGCAACGGAAAAAAATGCAAAAGGCACAATGCCGACAGAAGCACATGTAGACTGAATCTTCCTACTGTCTATGATTTGAACCATTCCTGTGACACTAGTTACAGATCCCGATGCTTCATTTCAGGTTCACTGTATCCCTTTGACCTTCTTATTGACGAAGAAACACAGATAGTGCATCGGAATTAAATACAAAAGGCACAATGCCAACTTAAGTACAAGAAGACTGACTCTTCCTACTGTCTATGTTTTGAACCATTCCTCTGACACTAGTTATAGATTCCGATGCTACACTTCACTTTTACTGTATCCCTCTGACCTTCTTTTTGACGATGAAACACAGAAATTGCATCGGAATTAAATAGAAGAGGCACAATGCCGACTTAAGTACAAGAAGACTGACTCTTCTTACTGACTATATCTTGATCCATTCCTGTGACACTAGTTATAGATTCCGATACTTCACTTCAGGTTTACTGTATCCCTAGGACCTTCTTATTGACGATGAAACACAGAAATTGCATCGGAATTAAATAGAAAAGCATAATGCCGTCTTAAGTACAAGCAGACTGACTCTTCTTACTGACTATGTGTTGAACCATTCCAGTTACACTAGTTAGAGATCCCGATGTTACACTTCAGGTTTACTGTATCCCTCTGACCTTATTATTGACGATGAAACACAGTAATTGCGTCGGAGTTAAAATGAAAAGGGCACAATGCCGACTTAAGTACAAGAAGACTGACTCCTCTTACTGTCTACGTTTTGAACCATTCCTGTGACACTAGTTATAGATTCCGATGCTCCACTTCAGGTTTACCGTATCCCCTGGACCTTCTTATTGACGATAAAACACAGAAATTGCATCGGAACTAAATTCAAAAGGCAGAATGCCGACTTAAGTACAAGAAGACTGACTCATCCTACTGTCTATGATTCGAACGATTCCTGTGACATTAGTTATGGATTCCGATGCTTCACTTCAGGTTTACTGTATCCTTTGGACCTTCTTATTGGCGACGAAACACGAGAAATTGCATCGGAATTAAATAGAAAAGGAACATTGCCGTCTTAAGTACAAGCAGACTGACTCTTCTTAGTGTCTATGTTCTGAAACATTCCTGTGACCCCAGTTACACATTCCGATGCTTCACGTCAGGTTTACTGTATCCCTCTGACTTATTGACGATGAAACACAGTATCTGCATCGGAATTAAATTGAAAAGGGCACAATGCCGAATTAAGTGCAAGAGGACTGACTCTTTTTACTGACTATGTTTTGAACCATTCCTGTGGCACTAGTTATAGATTCCGATGCTTCACTTCAGGTGTACTGTATCCCTCTGACCTTCTTATTGACGATGAAACATAGAAATTGCATCGGATATAAATACAAAAGGCACAATGCCGACTTAAGTACATGTAGACTGAATCTTCCTACTGTCTATGTTTGAACCATTCCTGTGACACTAGTTATAGATTCCGATGCATCACTTCAGGTTTACTGTATACCTCTGACCTTCGTATTGATGACGAAACACAGAAATTGCATCGGAAATAAATACAAAAGGCACAATGCCGACTTAAGTACATGTAGACTGAATCTTCCTACTGTCTATGATTTGAACCATTCCTGTGACACTAGTTATAGATTCCGATGCTCCATTTCAGGTTTACTGTATCCCTAGGACATTCTTATCGACGATGAAACACAGTAATTGCATCGGAATTAAATTGAAAAGGGCACAATGCCGACTTAAGTACAAGAAGACTGACTCCTCTTACTGTATATGTTTTGAGCCATTCCTGTGACACTAGTTATAGATTCCGATGCTCCACTTTAGGTTTACTGTATCCCTTGGACCTTCGTATTGATGATAAAACACAGAAATTGCATCGAAATTAAATACAAAAGACACAATGCCGACTTAAGAACAAGAAGACTGACTCTTAATACTGACTATGTTTTAACCATTACTGTGACACTAGTTATAGATTCCGATGTTTCACTTCCGGATTACTGTATCCCTCTGACCTTATTTTTGACGATGAAACACAGACATTGCATCGGAACTAAATAGGAATGGCACAATGCCGACTTAATTATAAGAAGACTGACTATTCTTACTGACTATATCTTGATCCATTCCTGTGACACTAGTTATAGATTCCGATGCTTCACTACAGGTTTACTGTATCCCTTGGACCTTCTTATTGACGATGAAACATAGAAATTACATCGGAATTAAATACAAAAGGCACAATGCCGACTTAAGTACAAGAAGACTGACTCTTCCTACTGTCTATGTTACGAACGATTCCTGTGACGTTAGTTATGGATTCCGATGCTTCACTTCAGGTTTACTGTATCCTTTGGACCTTCGTATTGGCGACGAAAGACAGAAATTGCATCGGAATTTAATAGAAAAGGAACATTGCCGTCTTAAGGACAAGCAGACTGACTCTTCTTAGTGTCTATGTTTGAAACATTCCTGTGATCCTAGATACACAATCCGATGCTTCACTTCAGGTTTACTGTATCCCTCTGACGTTCTTATTGATGATGAACCACAGTAATTGCATCGGAATTAAATTGAAAAGTGCACAATGCCGAATTAAGTGCAAGAAGACAGACTCTTTTTACTGACTATGTTTTAAACCATTCCTGTGACACTAGTTATAGATTCCGATGCTTCACTTCAGGTTTACTGTATCCCTAGGACCTTCGTATTGACGATGAAACACAGAAATTGCATCGGAACTAAATACAAAAGGCACAATGCCGACTTAAGTACAAGAAGACTGACACTTCTTACTGAGTATGGTTTGAACCATTCCCGTGACACTAGTTATAGATTCCGATGCTTCACTTCAGGTTTACTGTATCCCTCCGACCTTAGTATTGACGATGAAACACAGAAATTGCATCGGAAAAAAATGCAAAAGGCACAATGCAGACAGAAGTACATGTAGACTGAATCTTCCTACTGTCTATGATTTGAACCATTCCTGTGACACTAGTTACAGATTCCGATGCTTCATTTCAGGTTTACTGTAGCCCTTTGACCTTCTTATTAACGATGAAACGCAGATAGTGCATCGGAATTAAACACAAAAGGCACAATGCCAACTTAAGTACAAGAAGACTGACTCTTCCTACTGTCTATGTTTTGAACCATTCCTGTGACACTAGTTATAGATTCCGATGCTACACTTCAGGTTTACTGTATCCCTCTGACCTTCTTTTTGACGATGAAACACAGAAATTGCATCGGAATTAAATAGAAAAGGCACAATGCCGACTTAAGTACAAGAAGACTGACTCTTCTTACTGACTATATCTTGATCCATTCCTGTGACACTAGTTATAGATTCCGATACTTCACTTCAGGTTTACTGTATCCCTACTACCTTCTTATTGACGATGAAACACAGAAATTGCATCGGAATTAAATAGAAAAGGCACAATGCCGTCTTAAGTACAAGCAGACTGACTCTTCTTACTGACTATGTGATGAACCATTCCAGTTACACTAGTTAGAGATCCCGATGTTTCAATTCAGGTTTACTGTATCCCTCTGACCTTTTTATTGACGATCAAACACAGTAATTGCATCGGAGGTAAATTGAAAAGGACACAATGCCGACTTAAGTACAAGAAGACTGACTCCTCTTACTGTCTATGTTTTGAACCATTCCTGTGACACTAGTTATAGATTCCGATGCTCCACTTCAGGTTTACCGTATCCGCTGGACCTTCTTATTGACGATTAAACACAGAAATTGCATCGGAACTAAATACAAAAGGCACAATGCTGACTTAAGTACAAGAAGACTGACTCTTCCTACTGTCTATGATTCGAACGATTCCTGTGACATTAGTTATGGATTCCGATGCTACACTTCAGGTTTACTGTATCTTTTGGACCTTCTTATTGGGGACGAAACACAGAAATTGCATCGGAATTAAATAGAAAAGGAACATTGCCGTCTTAAGTACAGGCAGACTGACTCTTCTTAGTGTCTATGCTCTGAAACATTCCTGTGACCCTAGTTACACATTCCGATGCTTCACTTCAGGTTTACTGTATCCCTCTGACCTTCTTGTTGACGATGAAACACAGTAATTACATCGGAATTAAATTGAAAAGTGCACAATGCCGGATTAAGTGCAAGAAGACTGACTCTTTTTACTGACTATGTTTTGAACCATTCCTGTGACACTAGTCATAGATTCCGATGCTTCACTTCAGGTTTACTGTATCCCTCTGACCTTCTTATTGACGATGAAACATAGAAATTGCATCGGATATAAATACAAAAGGCACAATGCCGACTTAAGTACATGTAGACTGAATCTTCCTACTGTCTATGTTTGAACCATTCCTGTGACACTAGTTACAGATTCCGATGCTTCATTTCAGGTTTACTGTATCCCTTGGACCTTCTTATTGACGATGAAACACAGAAATTGCATCGGAAGTAAACAGAAAAGGCACAATGCCGACTTAAGCACAAGAAGACTGACTCCTCTTACTGTCTATGTTTTGAACCATTCCTGTGACACTAGTTATAGATTCCGATGCTCCACTTCAGGTTTACTGTATCCCCTGGACCTTCTTATTGACGATAAACACAGAAATTGCATCGAAATTAAATACAAAAGACACAATGCCGACTTAAGGACAAGAAGACTGACTCTTAATACTGACTATGTTTTGAACCATTACTGTGACACTAGTTATAGATTCCGATGCTTCATTTCAGGTTTACTGTATCCCTTGAACCTTCTTATTGACGATGAAACATAGATAGTGCATAGGAATTAAATACAAAAGGCACAATGCCAACTTAAGTACAAGAAGACTGACACTTCCTACTGTCTATGTTTTGAAACATTCCTCTGACACTAGTTATAGATACCGATGCTTCACTTCCGGTTTACTGTATCCCTCTGACCTTATTTTTGACGATGAAACACAGACATTGCATCGGAACTAAATAGAAATGGCACAATGCCGACTTAATTATAAGAAGACTGACTATTCTTACTGACTATATCTTGATCCATTCCTGTGACACTAGTTATAGATTCCGATGCTTCACTACAGGTTTACTGTATCCGTTGGACCTTGTTATTGACGATGAAACACAGACATTGCATCGGAATTAAATACAAAAGGCACAATGCCGACTTAAGTACAAGAAGACTGACTCTACTTACCGACTATGTTCTGAACCATTCCTGTGACACTAGTTGAAGATTCCGATGCTCCACTTCAGGTTTACTGTAACCCTAGGACCTTCTTATTGACGATAAAACTCAGAAATTACATCGGAACTAAATACAAAAGGCACAATGCCGACTTAAGTACAAGAAGACTGACTCTTCCTACTGTCTATGTTACGAACGATTCCTGTGACATTAGTTATGGATTACGATGCTTCACTTCAGGTTAACTGTATCCTTTGGACCTTCGTATTGGCGACGAAAGACAGAAATTGCATCGGAATTAAATAGAAAAGGAACATTGCCGTCTTAAGTACAAGCAGACTGACTCTTCTTAGTGTCTATGTTTTGAAACATTCCTGTGATCCTAGTTACACAATCCGATGCTTCACTTCAGGTTTACTGTATCCCTCTGACCTTCGTATTGACGATGAAACACAGAAATTACATCGGAAATAAATACAAAAGGCACAATGCCGACAGAAGTACATGTAGATTGAATCTTCCTACTGTCTATGATTTGAACCATTCCTGTGACACTAGTTATAGATTCCGATGCTTCATTTCAAGTTTACTGTATCCCTTTGACCTTCTTATTGACGATGAAACACAGATAGTGCATCGGAATTAAATACAAAAGGCACAATGCCTACTTAAGTACAAGAAGACTGACTCTTCCTACTGTCTATGTTTTGAACCATTCCTGTGACACTAGTTATAGATTCCGATGCTACACTTCAGGTTTACTGTATCCCTCTGACCTTCTTTTCGACGATGAAACACAGAAATTGCATCGGAATTAAATACAAAAGGAACAATGAAGACTTAAGTACAAGGAAACTGACACTTCTTACTGAGTATGCTTTGAACCATTCCCGTGACACTAGTTATAGATTCCGATGCTTCACTTCAGGTTTACTGTTTCCCTCTGACCTTCTTATTGACGATGAAACATAGAAATTGCATCGGATATAAATACAAAAGGCACAATGCCGATTTAAGTACATGTAGACTGAATCTTCCTACTGTCTATGTTTGAACCATTCCTGTGACACTAGTTACAGATTCCGATGCTTCATTTCAGGTTTACTGTATCCCTTGGACCTTCTTATTGACGATGAAACACAGATAGTGCATCGGAATTAAATACAAAAGGCACAATGCCGACTTAAGTACAAGAAGACTGACTCTTCTTACTGACTATGTGTCGAACCTATCCTCTGACACTAGTTAGAGATTCCGATGCTTCACTTCAGGTTCACTGTATCCCTCTGACGTTCTTTTTGACGATGAAACACAGAAATTGCATGCGAATTAAATGGAAATGGCGCAAAGCCGTCTTAAGTACGAGCAGACTGACTCTTCTTAGTGTCTATGATTTGAACCATTCCTGTGACGCTAGTTACACATTCCGATGCTTCACTTCAGGTTTACTGTATCCCATGGACCTTCTTATTGACGATGAAACACAGAAATTGAATCGGAATTAAATACAAAAGGCACAATGCCGACTTAAGTACAAGAAGACTGACTCTTCTTACTGACTATGCGTTGAACCATTCTAGTGACACTAGTTAGAGATTCCGATGCTTCATTTCAGGTTTACTGTATCACTCTGACCTTCGTATTGACGATGAAACACAGTAATTGCATCGGAATTAAATTGAAAAGGGCGCAATGCCGACTTAAGTACAAGAAGACTGAGTCTTCTTACTGTCTATGTTTTGAACCATTACTGTGACACTAGTTATAGATTCCGATGCTTCACTTCAGGTTTACTGTACACCTTGGACCTTCTTATTGACGATGAAACACAGAAATTGCATCGGAATTAAATACAAAAGGCACAATGAATACTAATGTACAAGCAGACGGACCCTTCTTACTGTCTATGTTTTAAACCATTCCTGTGACACTAGTTATAGACTCCGATGCTTCACTTCAGCTTTACTGTATCCCTTGGACCTTCTTATTGACGATGAAACACTGAAATTGCATCGGAATTAAATAGAAAAGGCACAATGCAGACTTAAGTACAAGAAGACTGACTCTTCTTACTGACTATATCTTGATCCATTCCTGTGACACTAGTTATAGATTCCGATGCTTCACTTCAGGTTTACTGTATCCCTTGGACCTTCTTATTTACGATGAAATACTGAAATTGCATCGGAACTAAATACAAAAGGCACAATGCCGACTTAAGTACAAGAAGACTGACTCATTTTACTGTCTATGTTTTGAACGAATCCTGTGACATTAGTTATAGATTACGATGCTTCACTTCAGGTTTACTGTATCCTTTGGACTTTCTTATTGGCGACGAAACACAGAAATTGCATCGGAATTAAATGGAAAAGGCACAATGCCGACTTAAGTACAAGAAGACTGACTCTTCCTACTGTCTATGTTTTGAACGATTCCTGTGACACTAGTTATTGAATCCGATGCTTCACTTCAGGTTTACTGTATCCATCTGAACTTCTTTTTGACAATGAAACACAGAAATTGCATCGGAACTAAATAGAAAAGGCACAATGCCGACTTAAGTACAAGAAGACTGACTCTTCTTACTGACTATCTCTTAATCCATTCCTGTGACACTAGTTATAGATTGCGATGCTTCACTTCAGGTTAACTGTATCCCTTGCACCTTCTTATTGACGATGAAACACAGAAATTGCATCGGAATTAAATAGAAAAGGCACAATGCCGTCTTAAGTGCAAGCAGACTGACTCTTCTTGCTGACTATGTGTTGAACCATTCCTGTTACACTAGTTAGAGATTCCGATGCTTCACTTCAGGATTACTGTATCCCTCTGACCTTTTTATTGGCGATGAAACACAGTAATTGCATCGGAATTAAATTGAAAAGGGCACAATACCGACTTAAGTACAAGACGACTGGCTCTTCTTATTGTCTATGTTTTGAGCCATTATTGTGACACTAGTTATAGATTCCGACGCTCCACTTCAGGTATACTGTATCCCCTGGACCTTCTTATTGACGATGAAACACAGAAATTGCATCGAAATTAAATGCAAAAGGCACAATGCAGACTTAAGTACAAGAAGACTGACTCTTCTTACTGACTATGTTTTGAACCATACCTGTGACACTAGTTATAGATTCCGATGCTTCACTTCAGGTTTACTGTATCCCTCTGACCTTCGTATTGACGATGAAACACAGAAATTGCATCGGAAATAAATACAAAAGGCACAATGCCTACTTAAGGACATGTAGACTGTAACTTCCTACTGTCTATGATTTGAACCATTCCTGTGACACTAGTTATAGATTCCGATGCCTCATATCAGGTTTACTGTATCCCTTGGACTTTCTTATTGACGATGAAACACAGATAGTGCATCGGAATTAAATACAAAAGGCACAATGCCAACTTAAGTACAAGAAGGCTGACTCTTCCTACTGTCTATGCGTTTAACCATTCCTGTGACATTAGTTATAGACTCCGATGCTTCACTTCAGGTTTACTGTATCCCTCTGACCTTCTTATTGACGATGAAACACAGTAATTGCATCGGAATTAAATTCAAAAGGGCACAATGCCGAATTAAGTGCAAGAAGACTGACTCTTTTTACTGACTATGTTTTGAACCATTCCTGTGACACTAGTTACAGATTCCGATGCTTCACTTCAGATTTACTGTATCCCTCTGACCTTCTTATTGACGATGAAACATAGAAATTGCATCGGATATAAATACAAAAGGCACAATGCCGATTTAAGTACATGTAGACTGAATCTTCCTACTGTCTATGTTTGAACCATTCCTGTGACACTAGTTACAGATTCCGATGCCTCATTTCAGGTTCACTGTATCCCTTGGACCTTCTTATTGACGATGAAACACAGATAGTGCATCGGAATTAAATACAAAAGGCACAATGCCGACTTAAGTACAAGAAGACTGACTCTTCTTACTGACTATGTGTCGAACCATTCCTCTGACACTTGTTAGAGATTCCGATGCTTCACTTCAGGTTCACTGTATCCCTCTGACGTTCTTTTTGACGATGAAACACAGAAATTGCATGCGAATTAAATGGAAATGGCGCAATGCCGTCTTAAGTACAAGCAGACTGACTCTTCTTAGTGTCTATGATTTGAACCATTCCTGTGACGCTAGTTACACATTCCGATGCTTCACTTCAGGTTTACTGTATCCCATGGACCTTCTTATTGACGATGAAACACAGAAATTGCATCGGAATTAAATACAAAAGGCACAATGCCGACTTAAGTACAAGAAGACTGACTCTTCTTACTGACTATGCGTTGAACCATTCTAGTGACACTAGTTAGAGATTCCGATGCTTCATTTCAGGTTTACTGTATCACTCTGACCTTCGTATTGACGATGAAACACAGTAATTGCATCGGAATTAAATTGAAAAGGGCGCGATGCCGACTTAAGTACAAGAAGACTGAGTCTTCTTACTGTCTATGTTTTGAACCATTCCTGTGACACTAGTTATAGATTCCGATGCTTCACTTCAGGTTTACTGTACCCCTTGGACCTTCTTATTGACGATGAAACACAGAAATTGCATCGGAATTAAATACAAAAGGCACAATGAATACTTATGTACAAGCAGACGGACCCTTCTTACTGTCTATGTTTTAAACCATTCCTGTGACACTAGTTATAGACTCCGATGCTTCACTTCAGCTTTACTGTATCCCTTGGACCTTCTTATTGACGATGAAACACTGAAATTGCATCGGAATTAAATAGAAAAAGCACAATGCCGACTTAAGTACAAGAAGACTGACTCTTCTTACTGACTATATCTTGATCCATTCCTGTGACACTAGTTATAGATTCCGATGCTTCACTTCAGGTTTACTGTATCCCTTGGACCTTCTTATTTACGATGAAACACAGAAATTGCATCGGAACTAAATACAAAAGGCACAATGCCGACTTAAGTACAAGAAGACTGTCTCATTTTACTGTCTATGTTTTGAACGAATCCTGTAACATTAGTTATAGATTACGATGCTTCACTTCAGGTTTACTGTATCCTTTGGACCTTCTTATTGGCGACGAAACACAGAAATTGCATCGGAATTAAATGGAAAAGGCACAATGCCGACTTAAGTACAAGAAGACTGATTCTTCTTACTGAATTTGTTTTGAACCATTCCTGTGACACTAGTTATAGATTCCGATGCTTCACTTCAGGTTTACTGTATCCCTTGGACCTTCTTATTGACGTTGAATCGTAGAAATTGCATCGGAATTAAATACAAAAGTCTAAATGCCGACTTAAGCACAAGAGCACTGACTCTTCCTACTGTATATGATTTGAACCATTCCTGTGACACTAGTTATAGATTCCGATGCTTCACTTCAGGTTTACTGTATCCCTTGGACCTTCTTATTGCCGACGAAACACAGAAATTGCATCGGAATTAAATAGAAAAGGCACAATGCCGACTTATGTACAAGAAGACTGACTCTTCCTACTGTCTATGTTTTGAACCATTCCTGTGACACTAGTTATGGATTCCGATGCTGCACTTCAGGTTTACTGTATGCCTTGGACCTACCTATTGACGAAGAAATACAGAAATTGCATCGGAATTAAATACAATAGGCACAATGCCGTCTTAAGTACAAGAAGGCTGACTCTTCTGACTGACTATAACTTGATCCATTCCTGTGACACTAGTTATAGATTCCGAAGCTTCACTTAAGGTGTACTGTATCCCTTGGACCTTCTTACCGACGATGAAACACAGAAATTGCATCGGAATGAAATTCAAAAGGCACAATGCCGACTTAAGTACAAGAAGACTGACTCTTCTTACTGATTATGATTTGAACCATTCCTGTGACACTAGTTGTAGATTCCGATGCTTCACTTCACGTTTACTGTATCCATCTGAACTTCTTTTTGACGATAAAACACAGAAATTGCATCGGAATTAAATAGAAAAGGCACAATGCCGACTTAAGTACAAGAAGACTGACTCTTCTTACTGACTATATCTTAATCCATTCCTGTGACACTAGTTGTAGATTCCGATGCTTCACTTCAGGTTTACTGTATCCCTTGCACCTTCTTATTGACGATGAAACACAGAAATTGCATCGGAATTAAATAGAAAAGGCACAATGCCGTCTTAAGAACAAGCAGACTGACTCTTCTCACTGACTATGTGTTGAACCATTCCTGTTACACTAGTTAGAGATTCCGATGCTTCACTTCAGGATTACTGTATCCCTCTGACCTTTCTATTGACGATGAAACACAGCAATTACATCGGAATTAAATTGAAAAGGGCACAATACCGACTTAAGTACAAGACGACTGACTCTTCTCACTGTCTATGTTTTGAGCCATTATTATGACACTAGTTATAGATTCCGACGCTCCACTTCAGGTATACTGTATCCCTTGGACCTTCTTATTGACGATGAAACACAGAAATTGCTTCGAAATTAAATGCAAAAGGCACAATGCCGACTTAAGTACAAGAAGACTGACTCTTCTTACTGACTATGATTTGAACCATTCCTGTGACACTAGTTATAGATTCCGATGCTTCACTTCAGGTTTACTGTATCCCTCTGACCTTCGTATTGACTATGAAACACAGAAATTGCATCGGAAATAAATACAAAAGGCACAATGCCGACTTAAGTACAAGAAGACTGACTCTTAGTACTGACTATGTTTTGAAATATTCCTGTGACCTTAGTTATAGATTCCGATGTTTCACTTCAGGTTTACTGTATCCCTTGGACTTTCTTATTGACGATGAAACACAGATAGTGCATCGGAATTAAATACAAAAGGCACAATGCCAACTTAAGTACAAGAAGACTGACTCTTCCTACTGTCTATGCTTTTAACCATTCCTGTGACATTAGTTGTAGATTCCGATGCTTCACTTCAGGTTTACTGTATCCCTCTGACCCTCTTTTTGACGATGAAACACACAAATTGCATCGGAATTAAATAGAAATGGCACAATGCCGACTTAAGAACAAGAAGACTGACTATTCTTACTGACTATATCTTGATCCATTCCTGTGAACACTAGTTATAGATTCCGATGCATCACTTCAGGTTTACTGTATCCCTTGGACCTTCTCATTGACGATGAAACACAGAAATTGCATCGAATTAAATACAAAGGCACAATGCCGACTTAAGTACAAGAAGACTGACTCTTCTTACTGACTATGTATTGAACCATTCCTGTGACACTAGTTATAGATCCAAAGCTTCACTTCAGGTTTACTGTATCCCTCTGACCTTCTTATTGACGATGAAACACAGAAATTGCATCGGATATAAATACAAAAAGCACAATGCCGACTTAGGTACATGTAGACTGAATCTTCCTACTGTCTATGTTTGAACCATTCCTGTGACACTAGTTATAGATTTCGATGCTTCATTTCATTTTTACTGTATCCCTTGGACCTTCTTATTGACGATGAATCACAGATAGTGCATCGGAACGAAATACAAAAGGCACAATGCCGACTTACGTACAAGAAGACTGACTCTTCTTACTGACTATGTGTTGAACCATTCCTGTGACACTAGTTAGAGATTCCGATGCTTCACTTCAGGTTCACTGTATCCCTCTGACCTTCTTATTGACGATGAAACACAGAAATTGCATCGGAATTAAATAGAAAAGGCACAATGCCGTCTTAAGTACAAGCAGACTGACTCTTCTTAGTGTCTATGTTTTGAACCATTCCTGTGACGCTAGTTACACATTCCGATGCTTCACTTCAGGTTTATTGTATCCCTCCGGCCTTCGTATTGGCGATGAAACACAGTAATTGCATCGGAATTAAGTTGAAAAGGGCACAATGGCGATTTAAGTACAAGAAGACTGACTCTTCTTACTGACTATGTGTTGAACCATTCCTGTGACACTAGTTAGAGATTCCGATGCTTCACTTCAGGTTCACTGTATCCCTCTGACCTTCTTATTGACGATGAAACACAGAAATTGCATCGGAATTAAATACAAAAGGCACAATGCCGACTTAAGTAGAAGAAGACTGACTCTTCTTACTGTCTATGTTTTGAACCATTCCTGTGACACTAGTTATAGATTCCGATGCTTCACTTCAGGTTTACTTTATACCTTAGACCTTCTTATTGCCGATGTAACACAGAAATTGCATCGGAGTTAAATACAAAAGGCACAGTGAATACTTAAGTACAAGAAGACGGACCCTTCTTACTGTCTATATTTTGAACCATTCCTGTGACAAACGTTCTAGATTCCGATGCTTCACTTCAGGTCTACTGTATCGCTCTGACCATCTTAATGACAATGAAACACAGAAATTGAATCGTAATTGAATACAAAAGGCACAATGCCGACTTAAATACAAGAAGACTGACTCTTCTTTCTGTCTATGGTTTGAACCATTCCTGTGACACTAATTATAGATTCAGATGCTTCACTTCAGCTTTACTGTATCCCCTGGACCTTCTTATTGACGATGAAACACTGAAATTGCATCGGAATTAAATAGAAAAGGCACAATGCCTTCTTAAGTACAAGCAGTCTGACTCTTCTTAGTGTCTATGTTTTGATCCCATCCTGTGACGCTAGTTACACATTCCGATGCTTCACTTCAGGTTCACTGTATTACTTGGACCTTCTTGTTGACGATGAAACACAGAAATTGCATCGGAATTAAATACAAAAGGCGCAATGCTGACTTAAGTACAAGAAGACTGACTCTTCTTACTGAATTTGTTTTGTAACATTCCTGTGACACTAGTTATAGATTCCGATGCTTCACTTCAGGTTTACTGTATCCCTTGGACCTTCTTATTGACGACGAAACACAGAAATTGCATCGGAATTAAATAGAAAAGGCACAATGCCGACTTATGTACAAGAAGACTGACTCTTCCTACTGTCTATGTTTTGAACCATTCCTGTGACACTAGTTATGGATTCCGATGCTGCACTTCAGGTTTACTGTATGCCTTGGACCTTCTTATTGACGATGAAATACAGAAATTGCTTCGGAATTAAATACAATAGGCACAATGCCGTCTTAAGTACAAGAAGACTGAATCTTCTTACTGATTATGATTTGAACCATTCCTGTGACACTAGTTGTAGATTCCGATGCTTCACTTCAGGTTCACTGTATCCCTCTGACCTTCTTATTAACGATGAAACACAGATATTGCATCGGAATTAAATACAAAGGGCACAATGCCTACTTAAGTACAAGAAGACTGACTCTTCTTACTGACTATGATTTGAACCATTCCCGTGACACTAGTTATAGATTAAGATGCTTCACGTCTGGTTTACTGTATCCCTCTGACATTCGTTTTGACGATGAAACACAGAAATTGCATCGGAATTAAATACAAAAGGCACAATGCCGACTTAAGTACAAGAAGACTGACTCTTCCTAATGTCTATGTTTTGAACCATTCCTGTGACACTAGTTATAGATTCCGATGCTTCACCTCAGGTTCACTGTATCCCTCTGACCTTCTTATTGACGATAAAACACAGAAATTGCATCGGAATTAAATAGAAAAGGCACAATGCCGTCTTAAGTACAAGCAAACTGACTCTTCTTAGTGTTTATGTTTTGAACCATTCCTGTGACGCTAGTTACAGATTCCGATGCTTCACTTCAGGTTTACTGTATCCGTAGGACCTTCTTATTGTCGATGAAACACAGAAATTGCATCGGGATTAAATAGAAAAGGCACAATGCCGACTTATGTACAAGAAGGTTGACTCTTCTTATTGACTACAATTAGAACCATTCCTGTGACACTAGTTGTAGATTCCGATGCTTCACTTCAGGTTTACTGTGTCCTTTGGACCTTCTTATTAGCGACGAAACACAGAAATTGCATCGGAATTAAATTGAAAAGGCACAATGCCGACTTAAGTACAAGAAGACTGACTCTTCCTACTGTCTATGTTTTGAACGAATCCCGAGACATTAGTTATAGATTCCGATGCTTCACTTCAGTATAACTGTATCCTTTGGACCTTCTTATTAGCGACGAAACACAGAAATTGCATCGGAATTAAATAGAAAAGGCACTATGCCGACTTAAGTACAAGAAGACTGACTCTTCCTACTGTCTATGTTTTGAACCATTTCTGTGACACTAGTTATAAATTCCGATGCTTCACTTCAGGTTTACTGTATCCTTTGGACCGTCTTATTAGCGACGAAACACAGAAATTGCATCGGAATTAAATAGAAAAGGCACTATGCCGACTTAAGTACAAGAAGACTGACTCTTCCTACTGTCTATGTTTTGAACCATTCCTGTGACAAACGTTCTAGATTCCGAACCTTCACTTCAGGTTTACTGTATCCCTCTGACCATCTTATTGACTATGAAACACAGAAATTGAATCGTAATTGAATACAAAAGGCACAATGCCGACTTAAATACAAGAAGACTGACTCTTCTTACTGTCTATGCTTTGAACCATTTCTGTGACACTAGTTATAGATTCAGATGCTTCACTTCAGCTTTAATGTATCCCTTGGACCTTCTTATTGACGATGAAACACTGAAATTGCATCGGAATTAAATAGAAAAGGCACAATGCCGCCTTCAGTACAAGCAGTCTTACTCTTCTTAGTGTCTATGTTTTGATCCCATCCTGTGACGCTAGTTACACATTCCGATGCTTCACTTCAGGTTTACTGTATTACTTGGACCTTCTTATGGACGATGAAACACAGAAATTGCATCGGAATTAAATACGAAAGGCACAATGCCGACTTAAGTACAAGAAGACTGACTCTTCTTACTGACTATGTTTGGAGCCATTCTTGTGACTCTAGTTATGGATTCCGATGCTTCACTTCAGGTTTACTGTGTCCTTCTGACCTTCTTATTGACGATGAAACACAGAAATAGCATCTGAATTAAATACAAATGGCACAATGCCGACTTAAGTACAAGAAGACTGACTCTTCTTACAGAATTTGTTTTGAACCATTCCTGAGACACTAGTTATAGATTCCGATGCTTTGCTTCAGGTTTACTGTATCCCTTGGACCTTCTTATTGACGATGAATCGCAGAAATTGCATCGGAATTAAATACAAAAATCTAAATGCCGACTTAAGCACAAGAGGACTGACTCTTCCTACTGTATATGTTTTGAACCATTCCTGTGACGCTAGTTATAGATTCCGATGTTTCACTTCAGGTTACTGTATCCCTTGGACCTTCTTATTGACGACGAAACACAGAAATTGCATCGGAATTAAATAGAAAAGGCACAATGCCGACTTATGTACAGGAAGACTGACTCTTCCTACTGTCTATATTTTGATCCATTCCTGTGACACTAGTTATGGATTCCGATGCTGCACTTCAGGTTTACTGTATCCCTTGGCCCTTCTTATTGGCGATGAAATACAGAAATTGCATCGGAATTAAATACAATAGGCACAATGCCGTCTTATGTACAAGAAGACTGACTCTTCTTACTGACTATAACTTGATCCATTCCTGTGACACTATTTATAGATTCCGAAGCTTCACTTCAGGTGTACTGTATCCCTTGAACCTTGTTACCGACGATGAAACACAGAAATTGCATCGGAATGAAATACAAAAGGCACAATGCCGACTTAAGTACAAGAAGACTGACTCTTCTTACTGATCATGATTTGAACCATGCCTGTGACACTAGTTGTAGATTCCGATGCTTCACTTCAGGTCTACTGTATCCCTCTGACCTTCTTATTAGCGATGAAACACAGATATTGCATCGGAATTAAATACAAAAGGCACAATGCCTACTTAAGTACAAGAAGACTGACACTTCTTACTGACTATGATTTGAACCATTCCCGTGACACTAGTTATAGATTATGATGCTTCACGTCTGGTTTACTGTATCCCTCTGTCCTTCGTATTGACGATGAAACACAGAAATTGCATCGGAATTAAATAGAAAAGGCACAATGCCGTCTTAAGTACAAGCAGACTGACTCTTCTTAGTGTTTATGTTTTGAACCATTCCTGTGACGCTAGTTACAGATTCCGATGTTTCACTTCAGGTTTACTGTATCCCTAGGACCTTATTATTGACGATGAAACACAGAAATTGCATCGGGATTAAATAGAAAAGGCACAATGCCGACTTATGTACAAGAAGTTTGACTCTTCTTACTGACTGCAATTTGAACCATTCCTGTGACACTAGTTGTAGATTCCAATGCTTCACTTCAGGTTTACTGTGTCCTTTGGACCTTCTTAATAGCGACTAAACACAGAAATTGCATCGGAATTAAATAGAAAAGGCACAATGCCAACTTAAGTACAAGAAGACTGACTCTTCCTACTGTCTATGTTTTGAACCATTCCTGTGACACTAGTTATAGGGTCCGATGCTTCACTTCAGGTTTACTGTATCCCTCTGAACTTCTTTTTGACGAAAAAACACAGAAATTGCATTGGAATTAAATAGTTAATGCACAATGCCGACTTAAGTACAAGAAGACTGACTCTTCTTACTGACTATATCTAGATCCATTTCTGTGACACTAGTTGTAGACTCCGATGCTTCACTTCTGGTTTACTGTATCCCTTGGACCTTCTTATTGACGATGAAACACAGAAATTGCATCGGAATTAAATAGAAAAGGCACAATGCCGTCTTAAGTGCAAGCAGACTGACTCTTCTCACTGACTATGTGTTGAACCATTCCTGTTACACTAGTTTCAGATTCCCATGCTTCACTTCAGGTTTACTGTATCTCTCTGACCTTCGTATTGACGATGAAACACAGTAATAGCATCGGAATTATATTGAAAAGGGCACAATGCCGACTTAAGTACAAGAAGACTGGTTCTTCTTACTGTCTATGTTTTGAACCATTCCTGTGACACTAGTTATAGATTCCGACGCTCCACTTCAAGTTTACTGTATCCCTTGGACCATCTTATTGACGATGAAACACAGTAATTTCATCGAAATTAAATACAAAAGGCACAACGCCGACTTAAGTACAAGAAGACTGAATCTTCTTACTGACTATGTTTTGAACAATTCCTGTGACACTAGTTATAGATTCCGATGCTTCACTTCAGGTTTACTGTATCCCTCTGACCTTCGTATTGACGATGAAACACAGAAATTGCATCGGAAATAAATACAAAAGGCACAATGCCGACTTAAGTACATGTAGACTGAATCTTCCTACTGTCTATGTTTGAACCATTCCTGTGACACTAGTTATGGATTCCAATGCTTCATTTCAGGTTTACTGTATCCCTTGGACCTTCTGATTGACGATGAAAAACAGATAGTGCATCGGAATTAAATACAAAAGACACAACGCCAACTTAAGTACAAGAAGACTGACTCTTCCTTCTGTCTATGCTATGAACCATTCCTGTGACACTAGTTATAGATTCCGATGCTTCACCTCAGGTTCACTGTATCCCTCTGACATTCTTATTGACGATGAAACACAGAAATTGCATCGGAATTAAATAGAAAAGGCACAATGCCGTCTTAAGTACAAGCAGACCGACTCTGCTTAGTGTCTATGTTTTTAACCATTCCTGTGACGCTAGTTAGAGATTCCGATGCTTCACTTCAGGTTTACTGTATCCCTTGGACCTTCTTATTGACGATGAAACACTGAAATTGCATCGGAATTAAATAGAAAAGACACAATGTCGACCTAAGTACAAGAAGACTGACTCTTCTTACTGACTATGTTTGGAGCCATTCCTGTGACACTAGTTATAGATTCCGATGCTTCCTTCAGGTCTACTGTGTCCCTTGGACCTTCTTATTGACGATGAAACACAGAAATAGCATCTGAATTAAATACAAAAGTCTGAATGCCGACTTAAGTTTAAGAAGACTGACTTTCTTACTGTCTATGATTTGAACCATTCCTTAGACGCTAGGTATAGATTCCGATGCTTCACTTCAGGTTTACTGTATCCCTTGGTCGTTCTTATTGACGACGAAACACAGAAATTGCATCGGAATTAAATAGAAAGGGCACAATGCCGACTTATGTACAAGAAGACTGCCTCTTCCTACAGTCTATGTTTTGAAAAATTCCTGTGACACTAGATATGGATTCCGATGCTTCACTTCAGGTTTATTGAATCCCTTGGACGTTCTTATTGTCGATGAAATACAGAAATTGCATCGGAATTAAATACAATAGGCACAATGCCGGCTTAAGTACAGAAAAACTGACTCTTCTTACTGACTATATCTTGATCCATTCCTGTGGCTCTAGTTATAGATTCCGATGCTTCACTTCAGGTTTACTGTATCCCTAGGACCTTCTTATTGTCGATGAAACACAGAAATGGCATCGGAATGATATACGAAAGGCACAATGCCGACTTATGTACAAGAAGGTTGACCCTTCTTACTGACTATGATTTGAACCATTCCTGTGACACTGGTTATAGATTCCGATGCTTCACTTCTGGTTTACTGTATGCCTAGGACCATCTTATTGACGATGAAACACAGAAATTGCTTCGGAACTAAATACAAAAGGCACAATGCCGACTTAAGTACAAGAAGACTGACTCTTCCTACTGTCTATGTTTTGAACGAATCCCGTGACATTAGTTATAGATTCTGATGCTTCACTTAAGGTTTACTGTATCCTTTAGACCTTCTTATTGGCGACGAAACACAGAAATTGCATCGGAATTAAATAGAAAATGCACAATGCCGTCTTAAGTACAAGAAGACTGACTCTTCCTACTGTCTATGTCTTGAACCTTTCCTGTGACACCAGTTATTGATTCCAATGCTTCACCTCAGGTTCACTGTATCCCTCTGACCTTCTTATTGACGATGAAACACAGAAATTGCATCGGAATTAAATGGAAAAGGCACAATGCCGTCTTAAGTACAAGCAGGCTGACTCTTCTTAGTGGTTATATTTTGAACCATTCCTGTGACGCTAGTTACAGATTTCGATGCTTCACTTCAGGTTTACTGTATCCCTTGGACCTTCTTATTGACGATGAAACACAGAAATTGCATCTGAATTAAATAGAAAAGGCACAATGCCGTCTTAAGTAGAAGCAGACTGACTCTTCTTACTGACTATGTGTTGAACCATTCCTGTTACACTAGTTAGAGATTCCGATGCTTCACTTCAGGTTTACTGTATCCCTTGGACATTCTTATTGACGATGAAACACAGGAATTGCATCGGAATTAAATACAAAAGGCACAATGCCGACTTAAGTACAAGAAGACTGACTCTTCTTACTGAGTATGTTTTGAACCATTCCTGTGACACTATTTATAGATTCCGATGCATCACTTCAGGTTTACTGTATCTCTCTGACCTTCTTTTTGACGATGAAACACAGAAATTGCATTGGAATTAAATAGAAAATGCACAATGCCGACTTAAGTAAAACAAGACTGACTCTTCTTACTGACTATACCTTGACCATTCCTGTGACCCTAGTTATAGATTCCGATGCTTCACTTCAGGTTTACTGTATCCCTTGGACCTTCTTATTGACGATGAAACACAGAAATTGCATTGGAATTAAATAGAATAGGCACAATGCCGTCTTAAGTACAAGAAGACTGACTCTTCCTACTGTCTATGTTTTGAACCATTCCTGTGACAAACGTCCTAGATTCCGATGCTTCACTTCAGGTTTACTGTATCCCTCTGACCATCTTATTGACTATGAAACACAAAAATTGAACCGTAATTGAATACAAAAGGCACAATGCCGACTTAAATACAAGAAGACTGACTCTTCTTACTGTCTATGCTTTGAACCATTCCTGTGACACTAGTTATAGATTCAGATGATTCACTTCAGCTTTAATGTATCCCTTGGACCTTCTTATTGACGATGAAACACTGAAATTGCATCGGAATTAAATAGGAAAGGCACAATGCCGCCTTCAGTACAAGCAGTCTTACTCTTCTTAGTGTCTATGTTTTGATCCCATCCTGTGACGCTAGTTACACATTCCGATGCTTCACTTCAGGTTTACTGTATTACTTGGACCTTCTTATGGACGATGAAACACAGAAATTGCATCGGAATTAAATACAAAAGGCACAATGCCGACTTAAGTACTAGAAGACTGACTCTTCTTACTGACTATGTTTGGAGCCATTCTTGTGACTCTAGTTATGGATTCCGATGCTTCACTTCAGGTTTACTGTGTCCTTCTGACCTTCGTATTGACGATGAAACACAGAAATAGCATCTGAATTAAATACAAAGGCACAATTCCGACTTAAGTACAAGAAGACTGACTCTTCTTACTGAATTTGTTTTGAACCATTCCTGTGACACTAGTTATAGATTCCGATGCTTCACTTCAGGTTTACTGTATCCCTTGGACCTTCTTATTGACGATGAATCGCAGAAATTGCATCGGAATTAAATACAAAAATCTAAAAGCCGACTTAAGCACAAGAGGACTGACTCTTCCTACTGTATATGTTTTGAACCATTCCTGTGACGCTAGTTATAGATTCCGATGTTTCACTTCAGGTTACTGTATCCCTTGGACCTTCTTATTGACGACGAAACACAGAAATTGCATCGGAATTAAATAGAAAAGGCACAATGCCGACTTATGTACAGGAAGACTGACTCTTCCTACTGTCTATGTTTTGAACCATTCCTGTGACACTAGTTATGGATTCCGATGCTGCACTTCAGGTTTACTGTATCCCTTGGACTTTCTTATTGGCGATGAAATACAGAAATTGCATCGGAATTAAATACAATAAGCACAATGCCGTCTTAAGTACAAGAAGACTGACTCTTCTTACTGACTATAACTTGGACCATTCCTGTGACACTATTTATAGATTCCGAAGCTTCACTTCAGGTGTACTGTATCCCTTGGACCTTCTAACCGACGATGAAACACAGAAATTGCATCGGAATGAAATACAAAAGGCACAATGCCGACTTAAGTACAAGAAGACTGACTCTTCTTACTGATTATGATTTGAACCATTCCTGTGACACTAGTTGTAGATTCCGATGCTTCACTTCAGGTCTACTGTATCCCTCTGACCTTCTTATTTGCGATGAAACACAGATATTGCATCGGAATTAAATACAAAAGGCAAAATGCCTACTTAAGTACAAGAAGACTGACACTTCTTACTGACTATGATTTAAACCATTCCCGTGACACTAGTTATAGATTATGATGCTTCACGTCTGGTTTACTGTATCCCTCTGTCCTTCGTACTGACGATGAAACACAGAAATTGCATCGGAATTAAATAGAAAAGGCACAATGCCGACTTAAGTACAAGAAGACTGACTCTTCTTACTGACTATGTTTTGAACTATTTCTATGACACTAGTTATAGATTCCGATGAATCACTTCAGGTTTACTGTATCCTTTGGACTTTCTTATTGGCGACGAAACACAGAAATTGTTTTGGAATTAAATAGAAAAGGCACAATGCCGACTTAAGTACAAGAAGACTGACTCTTCCTACTGTCTATGTTTTGAACCATTCCTGTGACACTAGTTATAGATTCCGATGCTTCACCTCAGGTTCACTGTATCCCTCTGACCTTCTTATTGACGATGAAACACAGGTAGTGCATCGGAATTAAATACAAAAGGCACAATGCCAACTCAAGTACAAGAAGACTGACTCTTGCTACTGTCTATGTTTTGAACCATTCCTGTGACACTAGTTATAGATTCCGATGCTTCACCTCAGGTTCACTGTATCCCTCTGACTTCGTATTGACGATGAAACACAGAAATTGCATCGGAAATAAATACAAAAGGCACAATGCCGACTTAAGTACATGTAGACTGAATCATCCTACATTCTGTGTTTTGAACCGTTCCTGTGACACTAGTTATAGATTCCGATGCTTCATTTCATGTTTGCAGTATCGCTTGGGCCTTCTTATTGACGATGAAACACAGGTAGTGCATCGGAATTAAATACAAAAGGCACAATGCCAACTTAAGTACAAGAAGACTGACTCTTCCTACTGTCTATGTTTTGAACCTTTCCTGTGACACTAGTTATAGATTCCGATGCTTCACTTCAGGTTTACTGTATCCCTCTGACCTTCTTTTTGACGATGAAACACAGAAATTGCAATGGAATTTAATAGTTAATGCACAATGCCGACTTAAGTACAAGAAGACTGACTCATCTTACTGACTATATCTAGATCCATTTCTGTGACACTAGTTGTAGACTCCGATGCTTCACTTCTGGTTTACTGTATCCCTTGGACCTTCTTATTGACGATGAAACACAGAAATTGCATCGGAATTAAATAGAAAAGGCACAATGCCGTCTTAAGTGCAAGCAGACTGACTCTTCTTACTGACTATGTGTTGAACCATTCCTGTTACACTAGTTTGAGATTCCGATGCTTCACTTCAGGTTTACTGTATCCCTCTGACCTTCGTATTGACGATGAAACACAGTAATAGCATCGGAATTATATTGAAAAGGGCACAATGCCGACTTAAGTACAAGAAGACTCGTTCTTCTTACTGTCTATGTTTTGAACCATTCCTGTGACACTAGTTATAGATTCCGACGCTCCACTTCAAGTTTACTGTATCCCTTGGACCATCTTATTGACGATGAAACACAGTAATTTCATCGAAATTAAATACAAAAGGCACAACGAAGACTTAAGTACAAGAAGACTGAATCTTCTTACTGACTATGTTTTGAACAATTCCTGTGACACTAGTTATAGATTCCGATGCTTCACTTCAGGTTTACTGTATCCCTCTGACTTTCGTATTGACGATGAAACACAGAAATTGCATCGGAAATAAATACAAAAGGCACAATGCCGACTTAAGTACATGTAGACTGAATCTTCTACTGTCCATGTTTGAACCATTCCTGTGACACTAGTTATGTATTCCGATGCTTCATTTCAGGTTTACTGTATCCCTTGGACCTTCTTATTGACGATGAAAAACAGATAGTGCATCGGAATTAAATACAAAAATCACAACGCCAACTTAAGTACAAGAAGACTGACTCTTCCTTCTGTCTATGTTATGAACCATTCCTGTGACACTAGTTATAGATTCCGATGCTTCACCTCAGGTTCACTGTATCCCTCTGACATTCTTATTGACGATGAAACACAGAAATTGCATCGGAATTAAATAGAAAAGGCACAATGCCGTCTTAAGTACAAGCAGACCGACTCTGCTTAGTGTCTATGTTTTTAACCATTCCTGTGACGCTAGTTACAGATTCCGATGCTTCACTTCAGGTTTACTGTATCCCTTGGACCTTCTTATTGACGATGAAACACTGAAATTGCATCGGAATTAAATAGAAAAGGCACAATGTCGACCTAAGTACAAGAAGACTGACTCTTCTTACTGACTATGTTTGGAGCCATTCCTGTGACACTAGTTATAGATTCCGATGCTTCCTTCAGGTCTACTGTGTCCCTTGGACCTTCTTATTGACGATGAAACACAGAAATAGCATCTGAATTAAATACAAAAGTCTAAATGCCGACTTAAGTTTAAGAAGACTGACTTTCTTACTGTCTATGATATGAACCATTCCTTAGACGCTAGGTATAGATTCCGATGCTTCACTTCAGGTTTACTGTATCCCTTGGACCTTCTTATTGACGACGAAACACAGAAATTGCATCGGAATTAAATAGAAAGGGCACAATGCCGACTTATGTACAAGAAGACTGCCTCTTCCTACAGTCTATGTTTTGAAAAATTCCTGTGACACTAGATATGGATTCGGATGCTTCACTTCAGGTTTATTGAATCCCTTGGACGTTCTTATTGTCGATGAAATACAGAAATTGCATCGGAATTAAATACAAAAGGCACAATGCCGGCTTAAGTACAGGAAAACTGACTCTTCTTACTGACTATATCTTGATCCATTCCTGTGGCACTAGTTATAGATTCCGATGCTTCACTTCAGGTTTACTGTATCCCTTGGACCTTATTACTGACGATGAAACACAGAAATGGCATCGGAATGATATACGAAAGGCACAATGCCGACTTATGTACAAGAAGGTTGACCCTTATTACTGACTATGATTTGAACCATTCCTGTGACACTGGTTATAGATTCCGATGCTTCACTTCTGGTTTACTGTATGCCTAGGACCATCTTATTGACGATGAAACACAGAAATTGCTTCGGAACTAAATACAAAAGGCACAATGCCGACTTAAGTACAAGAAGACTGACTCTTCCTACTGTCTATGTTTTGAACGAATCCCGTGACATTAGTTATAGATTCCGATGCTTCACTTCAGGTTTACTGTATCCTTTAGACCTTCTTATTGGCGACGAAACACAGAAATTGCATCGGAATTAAATAGAAAATGCACATTGCCGTCTTAAGTACAAGAAGACTGACTCTTCCTACTGTCTATGTCTTGAACCTTTCCTGTGACACCAGTTATTGATTCCAATGCTTCACCTCAGGTTCACTGTATCCCTCTGACCTTCTTATTGACGATGAAACACAGAAATTGCATCGGAATTAAATGGAAAAGGCACAATGCCGTCTTAAGTACAAGCAGACTGACTCTTCTTACTGACTATGTGTTGAACCATTCCTGTTACACTAGTTAGAGATTCCGATGCTTCACTTCAGGTTTACTGTATCCCTTGGACATTCATATTGACGATAAAACACAGGAATTGCATCGGAATTAAATACAAAAGGCACAATGCCGACTTAAGTACAAGAAGACTGACTCTTCTTACTGAGTATGTTTTGAACCATTCCTGTGACACTATTTATAGATTCCGATGCATCACTTCAGGTTTACTGTATCTCTCTGACCTTCTTTTTGACGATGAAACACAGAAATTGCATTGGAATTAAATATAAAAGGCACAATGCCGACTTAAGTACAACAAGACTGACTCTTCTTACTGACTACACCTTGACCATTCCTGTGACTCTAGTTATAGATTCCGGTGCTTCATTTCAGATTGACTGTATCCCTTGGACCTTCTTATTGACGATGACACACAGATAGTGCATCGGAATTAAATACAAAAGGCACAATGCCATCTTAAGTACAAGAAGACTGACTCTTCCTACTGTCTATGTTTTGAACCATTCCTGTGACACTACTTATAGATCCCGCTGCTTCACTTCAGGTTTACTGTATCCCTCTGAACTTCCCTTTGACGATGAAACACAGAAATTGCATCGGAATTAAATAGAAAGGCACAATGCTGACTTAAGTACAAGATGACTGACTCTTCTTACTGATTATATCTTGATCCATTCCTGTGACACTAGTTATAGATTCCGATGCTTCACTTCAGGTTTACTGTATCCCTTGGACCTTCTTATTGACGATGAATCACAGAAACTACATCAGAATTTAATTCAAAAGGCACAATGCCGACTTAACTACAAGAAGACTGACTCTTTTTACTGACTTTGTTTTGAACCATTCCTGTGACACTAGTTATAGATTCCGATGCTTCCCTTCAGGTTTACTGTATCCCTTGGACCTTCTTATTGACGATGAATCACAGAAATTACATCGGAATTAAATACAAAAGGCACCATGCCGACTTAAGTACAAGAAGACTGACTCTTCTTACTGACTATATCTTGATCCACTGCTGTGACACTATTTAAAGATTCCGATGCTTGATTTCAGGTTTACTGTATCTCTTGGACCTTCTTACTGAGGATGAAACACAGAAATTGCATCGGAATTAAATACAAATGGCACAATGCCGACTTAAGTACAAGAAGACTGACTCTTCTTACTGACTATGATCTGAACCATTCCTGCGACACTAGTTGTAGATTCCGATGCTTCACTTCAGGTTTACTGTATCCCTCTGACCTTCTTTTTGACGATGAAACACAGAAAGTGCATCGGAATTAAATTGAAAAGGCACAATGCTGACTTAAGTACAAGAAGACTGACTCTTCTTACTGACTATATCTTGATCCATTCCTGTGACACTAGTTACAGGTTCCCATGCTTCACTTCAGGTTTACTGTATCCCTTGGACCTTCTTATTGACGATGAAACACAGAAACTACATCCGAATTAAATACAAAAGGCACAATGCCGACTTACGTACAAGAAGACTGACTCTTCTTACTGACTTTGTTTTGAACCGTTCCTGTGACACTAGTTATAGATTCCGATGCTTCACTTCTGGTTTACTGTATCCCTTGGACCTTCTTATTGACGATGAATCAGAGAAATTGCATCGGAACTAAATACAAAAGTCTAAATGCCGACTTAAGTGCAAGAAGGCTAACTCTTCTTTTTGTCTATGTTTGAACCATTCCTGTGACGCTAGTTATAGATTCCGATGCTTCACTTCGGGTTTACTGTATCCCTTGCACCTTCTTATTGACGATGAAACACAGAAATTGCATCGGAATAAAAATAGAAAAGGCACAATGCCGACTTACGTACAAGAAGACTGTCCCTTCCTACTGTCTATGTTTTGAACCATTCCTGTGGCACTAGTTATGGATTCCGATGCTTCACTTCAGGTTTACTGTATTCCTTGGACCTTCTTATTGTCGATGAAGTACAGAAATTGTATCGGAATTAAATAGAAAAGGCACAATGCCGACTTAAGTACGAGAAGACTGACTCTTCTTACTGACAATATCTTGATCCATTGCTGTGACACTAGTTAAAGATTCCGATGCTTCATTTCAGGTTTACTGTATTCCTAGGTACTTCTTATTGACGATGAAACACAGATAGTGCATCGGAATTAAATACAAAAGGCACAATGCCAACTTAAGAACAAGAAGACAGACTCTTCCTACTGTCTATGTTTTGAACCATTCCTGTGACACTAGTTATAGATTCCAATGCTTCACTTCGTTTTTACTGTATCCCTCTGACCTTCTTCTTGACGATGAAACACAGAAATTGCATCGGAATTAATTATAAAAGGCACAATGCCGACTTAAGTACAAAAAGACTGACTCTTCTTACTGACTATATAATGATCCATTCCTGTGACACTAGTTATAGATTCCGAATCTTCACTTCAGGTTTACTGTATCCCTTATACTTTCTTATTGACGATGAAACACAGAAATTCCATCGGAATTAAATACAAAAGGCACAATGCCGACTTAAGTACAAGAAGACTGACTCTTCTTACTGACTATGTTTTGAACCATTCCTGTGACACAAGTTGAAGATTCCGATGCTTCACTTCAGGTTAATTGTAGCCCTAAGACCTTCTTACTGATGATGAAACACAGAAATTGCATCGGAACTAAATGCAAAAGGCACAATGCCGACTAATGTACAAGAAGACTGACTCTTCCTACTGTCTATGTTTTGAACGATTCCAGTGACATTAGTTATGGATTCCGATTCTTCACTTCAGGTTTACTGTATCCTTTGGACCTTCTTATTGACGATGAATCACAGAAATTGCATCGGAATTAAATACAAAAGGCACAATGCCGACTTAAGTACAAGAAGACTGACACTTCTTACTGACTATATCTTGATCCATTGCTGTGACACTAGTTAATGATTCAGATGCTTTATTTCACGTTTACTGTATCTCTTGGACCTTCTTACTGACGATGAAACACAGAAATTGCACCAGAATTAAATACAAATTGCACAATGCCGACTTAAGTACAAGAAGACTGACTCTTCTTACTGACTATGATTTGAACCATTCCTACGACACTGGTTGTAGATACCGATACTTCACTTCAGGTTTACTGTATCCCTCTGACCTTCCTCTTGACGATGAAACACAGAAAGTGCATCGGAATTATATAGAAAAGGCACAATGCTGACTTAAGTACAAGAGGACTGACTCTTCTTACTGACTATATCTTGATCCATTCCTGTGACACTAGTTATAGATTCCGATGCTTCACTTCAGGTTTACTGTATCCCTTGGACCTTCTTACTGACGATGAATCGCAGAAATTCCATCGGAACTAAATAATAAAGTCTAAATGCCAACTTAAGTACAAGAAGACGGACTCTTCTTACTGTCTATGCTTTGAACCATTCCTGTGACGCTAGTTATAGATTCCGATGCTTCACTTCGGGTTTACTGTATCCCTTGGACCTTCTTATGGACGACGAAACACAGAAATTGCATCGGAATTAAATTGAAAAGGCACAATGCTGACTTATGTACAAGAAGACTGTCCCTTCCTGCTGTCTATTTTTCAACCATTCTTGTGGCACTAGTTATGGATTCCGATGCTTCACTTCAGGTTTACTGTATCCCTTGGACCTTCTTATTGACGATGAAATACAGAAATTGCATCGGAATTAAATACAAAAGGCACAATGCCGACTGAAGTACAAGAAGACTGACTCTTCTTACTGACTATATCTTGATCCATTGCTGTGACACTAGTTAAAGATTCCGATGCTTCATTTCAGCTTTACTGTATCCCTTGTACCTTCTTACTGACGATGAAACACAGAAATTGCATCGGAATTAAATACAAATGGCACAATGCCGACTTAAGTACAAGAAGACTGGCTCTTCTTACTGACTATGATTAGAACCATTCCTGCGACACTAGTTGTAGATTCCGATGCTTCACTTCAGATTTACTGTATCCCTCTGACTTCTCATTAACGATGAAACACAGATATTGCATCGGAATTAAATACAAAAGGCACAATGCCGACTTAACTACAAGAAGACTGACTCTTCTTACTGACTATGATTTGAACCATTCCTGTGACACTAGTTATAGATTCCGATGCTTCACTTCTGGTTTACTGTATTTCTCGGACCTTCGTATTGACGATGAAACACAGAAATTGCATCGGAATTTAATACAAAAGGCACAATGCCGTCTTAAGTACAAGAAGACTGACTCTTCTTACTGACTATGGTTTGAACCATTCCTGTGACACTAGTTGTAGATTCCGATGCTTCACTTCAGGTTTACTGTATACCTTGGTCCTTCTTATTGACGATGAAACACAGAAATTGCATCGGAATTAATTACAAAAGGCACAATGAATACTTAAGTACCAGAAGACGGACCCTTCTTAATGTCTATGTTTTCAACCATTCCTGTGACAAAAGTTCTAGATTCCGATACTTCACTTCAGGTTTACTGTATCCCTCTGACCTTCTTTTTGACGATGAAACACAGAAATTGCATCGGAATTAAATAGAAAAGGCACAATGCCGACTTAAGTACAAGAAGACTGACTCTTCTTACTGACTATGTCTTGAACCACTCCTGTGACACTAGCTATAGATTCCGATGTTTCACTTCAGGTTTACTGTATCCCTTGGACCTTCTTATTGACGATGAAACACAGAAATTGCATCGGAACTAAATAGAAAAGGCACAATGCCGACTTAAGTAAAAGAAGACTGACTCTTCTTCCTGACTTTGTATGAACCATTCCTGTGACTAGTTATAGATTCCGATGCTTCATTTCAGGTTTACTGTATCCCTTGGACCTTCTTATTGACGATGAATCACAGAAATTGCATCGGAATGAAATACAAAAGTCTAATTGCCGACCTAAGTACAAGAAGACTGACTCTTCTTCCTGTCTATGTTTTGAACCATTCCTGTAACGCTAGTTATAGATTCCGATGCTTCACTTCAGGTTTACTGTATCCCATGGACCTTCTTATTGACGACGAAACACAGAAATAGCATCGGAATTAAATAGAAAAGGCACAATGCCGACTTATGTACAAGAAGACTGTCTTCTCCTACTGTCTATGATTTGAACCATTCCTGTGACACTAGTTATGGATTCTGATGCTTCACTTCAGGTTTACTGTATCCCTTGGACCTTCTTACTGACGATGAAACACAGAAATTGCATCGGAATTAAATACAGAAGGCACAATGCCGACTTAAGTACAAGAAGACTGACTCTTCTTACTGACTATGATTTGAACTATTCCTGTGACACTAGTCGTAGATTCCGATGCTTCACTTCAGGTTAACTGTATCTCTCTGACCTTCTTATCAACGATGAAACACAGATATTGTATCGGAATTAAATACAAATGGCACAATGCCGACTTAAGTACAAGAAGACTGACTCTTCCCATTGTCTATGTTTTGAACGAATCGTGTGACATTAGTTATAGATTCCGGTGCTTCACGTCAGGTTTACTGTATCCCTTGGACATTCTTATTGGCGACGAAACACAGAAATTGCATCGGAATTAAATAGAAAAGGCACAATGCCGACTTAAGTACAAGAAGACTACCTCTTCCTACTGTCTATGTTTTGAACCATTCCTGTGACCCTAGTTATAGATTCCGATGCTTCACCTCAGGTTAACTGTATCCCTCTGACCTTCTTATTGACGATGAAACACAGAAATTGCATCGGAATTGAATAGAAAAGGCACAATGCCGTCTTAAGTACAAGCAGACTGACTCTTCTTAGTGTCTATGATTTGAACCATTCCAGTGACGCTAGTTACAGATTCCCATGCTTTACGTCAGGTTTACTGTAACCCTGGGACCTTCTTATTGACGATGAAACACAGAAATTGCATCGGAACTAAATACAAAAGGCACAATGCCGACTTATGTACAAGAAGACTTACTGTTCCTACTGTCTATGCTTTGAACCATTCCTGTGACACTAGTTATAGATTCCGATGCTCCACTTGAGGTTTACTATATCTCTTGGACCATCTTGTTGACGATGAAACACAGAAACTGCATCGGAATTAAATACTAAAGGCACAATGCCGAATTAAGTACAAGAAGACTGACTCTTCTTACTGACTATGTTTTGAACCATTCCTGTGACACTACTTATAGATTCCGATGCTTCACTTTAGGTTTAATGTATCCCTTTGACCTCCTTATTGACGATGAAAAATAGAAATTGCATCGGATATAAATACAATAGGCACAATGCCGACAAAAGTACATTTAGACTGAATCTTTCTACTGTCTATGTTTGAACCATTCCTGCGATACTAGTTATAGATCCCGATTCTTCATTTCAGGTTTACTGTATCCCTTGGACCTTCTTATTGACGATGAAACACAGATAGTGCATCGGAATTAATTACAAAAGGCACAATGCCAACTTGAGTACAAGAAGACTGACTCTTCCTACTGACTAAATTTTGATCCATGCCTATGACACTAGTTACAGATTCACAATGCTTCACTTCAGGTTTACTGTATCCCTTGGACCTTCTTATTGACAATGAAACACAGAAATTGCATCGGAATTAAATATAAAATGCACAATGCCGACTTAAGTGCAAGAAGAATGACTCTTCTTACTGACTATGATTTGAACCAGTCCTGTGACACTAGTTGAAGATTCCGATGCTTTACTTCAGGTTTACTGTAACCCTAGGACCTTCTTATTGACGATGAAACACAGAAATTGCATCGGAACTAAATACAAAAGGCACAATGCCGACTTAAGTACAAGAAGACTGACTGTTCCTACTGTCTATGTTTTGAACGATTCCTGTGACATTAGTTATGGATTCCGATGTTTCACTTTATTTTTACTGTATCCTTTGGACCTTCTTATTGGCGATGAAACACAGAAATTGCATCGGAATTAAATAGAAGAGGCACAATGCCGACTTAAGTTCAAGAAGACTGACTCTTCTTACTGACTATGTCTTGAACCATTCCTGTGACACTAGCTATAGATTCCGATGTTTCACTTCAGGTTTACTGTATCCCTTGGACCTTCTTATTGACGATGAAACACAGATAGTGCATCGGAATTAAATACAAAAGGCACAATGCCATCTTAAGTACAAGAAGACTGACTCTTCCTACTGTCTATGTTTTGAACCATTCCTGTGACACTACTTATAGATCCCGCTGCTTCACTTCAGGTTTACTGTATCCCCTGGACCTTCTTATTGACGATGAATCACAGAAACTACATCAGAATTTAATTCAAAAGGCACAATGCCGACTTAAGTAGAAGAAGACTGACTCTTTTTACTGACTTTGTTTTGAACAATTCCTGTGACACTAGTTATAGATTCCGATGCATCACTTCAGGTTATACTGTATCCCTTGGACCTTCTTATTGACGATGAATCACAGAAATTGCATCGGAATTAAATACAAAAGGCACAATGCCGACTTAAGTACAAGAAGACTGACTCTTCTTACTGACTATATCTTGATCCACTGCTGTGACACTATTTAAAGATTCCGATGCTTGATTTCAGGTTTACTGTATCTCTTGGACCTTCTTACTGAGGATGAAACACAGAAATTGCATCGGAATTAAATACAAATGGCACAATGCCGACTTAAGTACAAGAAGATTGACTCTTCTTACTGACTATGATCTGAACCATTCCTGCGACACTAGTTGTAGATTCCGATGCTTCACTTCAGTTTTACTGTATCCCTCTGACCTTCTTTTTGACGATGAAACACAGAAAGTGCATCGGAATTAAATTGAAAAGGCACAATGCTGACTTAAGTACAAGAAGACTGACTCTTCTTACTGACTATATCTTGATCCATTCCTGTGACACTAGTTACAGGTTCCTATGCTTCACTTCAGGTTTACTGTATCCCTTGGACCTTCTTATTGACGATGAAACACAGAAACTACATCCGAATTAAATACAAAAGGCACAATGCCGACTTACGTACAAGAAGACTGACTCTTCTTACTGACTTTGTTTTGAACCGTTCCTGTGACACTAGTTATGGATTCCGATGCTTCACTTCAGGTTTACTGTATCCCTTGGACCTTCTTATTGACGATGAATCAGAGAAATTGCATCGGAACTAAATACAAAAGTCTAAATGCCGACTTAAGTGCAAGAAGACTAACTCTTCTTTTTGTCTATGTTTGAACCATTCCTGTGACGCTAGTTATAGATTCCGATGCTTCACTTCGGGTTTACTGTATCCCTTGCACCTTCTTATTGACGATGAAACACAGAAATTGCATCGGAATAAAAATAGAAAAGGCACAATGCCGACTTACGTACAAGAAGACTGTCCCTTCCTACTGTCTATGTTTTGAACCATTCCTGTGGCACTAGTTATGGATTCCGATGCTTCACTTCAGGTTTACTGTATTCCTTGGACCTTCTTATTGTCGATGAAGTACAGAAATTGCATCGGAATTAAATAGAAAAGGCACAATGCCGACTTAAGTACAAGAAGACTGACTCTTCTTACTGACAATATCTTGATCCATTGCTGTGACACTAGTTAAAGATTCCGATGCTTCATTTCAGGTTTACTGTATTCCTAGGAACTTCTTATTGACGATGAAACACAGATAGTGCATCGGAATTAAATACAAAAGGCACAATGCCAACTTAAGTACAAGAAGACAGACTCTTCCTACTGTCTATGTTTTGAACCATTCCTGTGACACTAGTTATAGATTCCAATGCTTCACTTCGTTTTTACTGTATCCCTCTGACCTTCTTCTTGACGATGAAACACAGAAATTGCATCGGAATTAATTATAAAAGGCACAATGCCGACTTAAGTACAAGAAGACTGACTCTTCTTACTGACTTTGTTTTGAACCGTTCCTGTGACACTAGTTATAGATTCCGATGCTTCACTTCAGGTTTACTGTATCCCTTGGACCTTCTTACTGACGATGAATCGCAGAAATTCCATCGGAACTAAATAATAAAGTCTAAATGCCAACTTAAGTACAAGAAGACGGACTCTTCTTACTGTCTATGCTTTGAACCATTCCTGTGACGCTAGTTATAGATTCCGATGCTTCACTTCGGGTTTACTGTATCCCTTGGACCTTCTTATTGACGACGAAACACAGAAATTGCATCGGAATTAAATTGAAAAGGCACAATGCTGACTTATGTACAAGAAGACTGTCCCTTCCTGCTGTCTATTTTTGAACCATTCTTGTGGCACTAGTTATGGATTCCGATGCTTCACTTCAGGTGTACTGTATCCCTTGGACCTTCTTATTGACGATGAAATACAGAAATTGCATCGGAATTAAATACAAAAGGCACAATGCCGACTGAAGTACAAGAAGACTGACTCTTCTTACTGACTATATCTTGATCCATTGCTGTGACACTAGTTAAAGATTCCGATGCTTCATTTCAGCTTTACTGTATCCCTTGGACCTTCTTACTGACAATGAAACACAGAAATTGCATCGGAATTAAATACAAATGGCACAATGCCGACTTAAGTACAAGAAGACTGGCTCTTCTTACTGACTATGATTAGAACCATTCCTGCGACACTAGTTGTAGATTCCGATGCTTCACTTCAGATTTACTGTATCCCTCTGACTTCTCATTAACGATGAAACACAGATATTGCATCGGAATTAAATACAAAAGGCACAATGCCGACTTAAGTACAAGAAGACTGACTCTTCTTACTGACTATGATTTGAACCATTCCTGTGACACTAGTTATAGATTCCGATGCTTCACTTCTGGTTTACTGTATTTCTCGGACCTTCGTATTGACGATGAAACACAGAAATTGCATCGGAATTTAATACAAAAGGCACAATGCCGTCTTAAGTACAAGAAGACTGACTCTTCTTACTGACTATGGTTTGAACCATTCCTGTGACACTAGTTGTAGATTCCGATGCTTCACTTCAGGTTTACTGTATACCTTGGTCCTTCTTATTGACGATGAAACACAGAAATTGCATCGGAATTAATTACAAAAGGCACAATGATTACTTAAGTACCAGAAGACGGACCCTTCTTAATGTCTATGTTTTCAACCATTCCTGTGACAAAAGTTCTAGATTCCGATGCTTCACTGCAGGTTTACTGTATCCCTCTGACCATCTTATTGACGATGAAACACAGAAATTGAATCGGAAATGAAAACAAAAGGCACAATGCCGACTTAAATATAAGAAGACTGACACTTCCTACTGTCTATGTTTTGAAATATTCCTGTGACACTAGTTATAGATTCTGATGCTTCACTTCAGGTTTACTATATCCCTCTGACCTTCTTTTTGACGATGAAACACAGAAATTGCATCGGAATTAAATAGAAAAGGCACAATGCCGACTTAAGTACAAGAAGACTGACTCTTCTTAATGACTATGTCTTGAACCATTCCTGTGACACTAGCTATAGATTCCGATGTTTCATTTCAGGTTTACTGTATCCCTTGGACCTTCTTATTGACGATGAATCACAGAAATTGCATCGGAATGAAATACAAAAGTCTAATTGCCGACCTAAGTACAAGAAGACTGACTCTTCTTCCTGTCTATGTTTTGAACCATTCCTGTAACGTTAGTTATAGATTCCGATGCTTCACTTCAGGTTTACTGTATCCCATGGACCTTCTTATTGACGACGAAACACAGAAATAGCATCGGAATTAAATAGAAAAGGCACAATGCCGACTTATGTACAAGAAGACTGTCTTCTCCTACTGTCTATGATTTGAACCATTCCTGTGACACTAGTTATGGATTCTGATGCTTCACTTCAGGTTTACTGTATCCCTTGGACCTTCTTACTGACGATGAAACACAGAAATTGCATCGGAATTAAATACAGAAGGCACAATGCCGACTTAAGTACAAGAAGACTGACTCTTCTTACTGACTATGATTTGAACTATTCCTGTGACACTAGTCGTAGATTCCGATGCTTCACTTCAGGTTAACTGTATCTCTCTGACCTTCTTATCAACGATGAAACACAGATATTGTATCGGAATTAAATACAAATGGCACAATGCCGACTTAAGTACAAGAAGACTGACTCTTCCCATTGTCTATGTTTTGAACGAATCGTGTGACATTACTTATAGATTCCGGTGCTTCACGTCAGGTTTACTGTATCCCTTGGACATTCTTATTGGCGACGAAACACAGAAATTGCATCGGAATTTAATAGAAAAGGCACAATGCCGACTTAAGTACAAGAAGACTACCTCTTCCTACTGTCTATGTTTTGAACCATTCCTGTGACCCTAGTTATAGATTCCGATGCTTCACCTCAGGTTAACTGTATCCCTCTGACCTTCTTATTGACGATGAAACACAGAAATTGCATCGGAATTGAATAGAAAAGGCACAATGCCGTCTTAAGTACAAGCAGACTGACTCTTCTTAGTGTCTATGTTTTGAACCATTCCAGTGACGCTAGTTACAGATTCCCATGCTTTACGTCAGGTTTACTGTAACCCTAGGACCTTCTTATTGACGATGAAACACAGAAATTGCATCGGAACTAAATACAACAGGCACAATGCCGACTTAAGTACAAGAAGACTGACTGTTCCTACTGTCTATGTTTTGAACGATTCCTGTGACATTAGTTATGGATTCCGATGTTTCACTTTATTTTTACTGTATCCTTTGGACCTTCTTATTGGCGATGAAACACAGAAATTGCATCGGAATTAAATAGAAAAGGCACAATGCCGACTTAAGTACAAGAAGACTGACTCTTCCTACCGTCTATGATTGAACCATTCCAGTGACACTAGTTGAAGATTCCGATGCTTCACTTCAGGTTTACTGTAATCCTAGGACCTTCTTATTGACGATGAAACACAGAAATTGCATCGGGATTAAATACAAAAAGCACAATGCCGACTTAAGTACAAGAAGACTGACTCTTCTTGCTGACTATGTGTTGAACCATTCCTGTGACACTAGTTAGAGTGGCCGATTCTTCACTTCAAGTTTACTGTATCCCTCTGACCTTCTTATTGACGATGAAACACAGTAGTTGCATCGGAATTAAATTGAAAAGGGCACAATGCCGACTTAAGTACAAGAAGACTGACTCTTCTTACTGTCTATGTTTTGAACCATTCCTGTGACACTAGTTATAGATTCCGATGCTCCACTCCAGGTTTACTAAATCCCTTGGACCATCTTGTTGACGATGAAACACAGAAACTGCATCGGAATTAAATACAAAAGGCACAATGCCGAATTAAGTACAACAAGACTGACTCTTCTTACTGACTATGTTTTGAACCATTCTTGTGACGCTACTTATAGATTCCGATGCTTCATTTTAGGTTTACTGTATCCCTCTGACCTCTTTATTGACGATGAAAAACAGAAATTGCATCGGATATAAATACAATAGGCACAATGCCGACTTAAGTACATGTAGGCTGAATCTTTCTACTGTCTATATTTGAACCATTCCTGTGACACTAGTTACAGATCCCGATTCTTCATTTCAGGTTTACTGTATCCCTTGGACCTTCTTATTGACGATGAAACACAGATAGTGCATCGGATTTAATTACAATAGGCACAATGCCAACTTGAGTACAAGAAGACTGACACTTCCTACTGTCTATGTTTTGAAATATTCCTGTGACACTAGTTATAGATTCTGATGCTTCACTTCAGGTTTACTATATCCCTCTGACCTTCTTTTTGACGATCAAACACAGAAATTGCATCGGAATTAAATAGAAAAGGCACAATGCCGACTTAAGTACAAGAAGACTGACTCTTCTTACTGACTATGTCTTGAACCATTCCTGTGACACTAGCTATAGATTCCGATGTTTCACTTCAGGTTTACTGTATCCCTTGGACCTTCTTATTGACGATGAAACACAGAAATTGCATCGGAACTAAATACAAAAGGCACAATGCCGACTTAAGTAAAAGAAGACTGACTCTTCCTACTGTCTATCTTTTGAACGAGTCCTGTGACATTAGTTATGGATTCCGATGCTTCACTTCAGGTTTACTGTATCCTTTGGACCTTCTTATTGGCGACGAAACACAGTAAGTGCATCGGAATAAAATAGAAAAGGCACAATGCCGACTTAAGTAAAATAAGTCGGTCCCTTCCTACTGTCTATGTTTTGAACCACTCCTGTGAGACTAGTTATAGATTCCGATGCTTCACCTCAGGTTCACTGTATCCCTGTGACCTTCTTATTGACGATGAAACACAGAAATTGGATCGGAAATCAATAGAAAAGGCACAATGCCGTCTTAAGTACATGCAGACTGGCTCTTCTTAGTGTCTATGTTTTGAACCATACCTGTGACGCTAGTTACACATTCCGATGCTTCACTTCAGGTTTACTGTATCCCTCTGACCTTCTTTTTGACGATGATACACAGAAACTGCATCGGAATTAAATAGAAAAGGCACAATGCCGACTTAAGAACAAGAAGACAGACCCTTGTTACTGACTAAATCTTGATCCATGACTATAACACTAGTTACAGATTCACAACGCTTCACATCAGGATTACTGTATCCCTTGGACATTCTTATTGACCATGAAACACAGAAATTGCATCGGAATTAAATACAAAATTCTCAATGCCGACTTAATTACAAGAACACTGACTCTTCTTACTGACTATGTGTTGAACCATTCCTGTGACACTAGTTAGAGATTCCGATGCTTCACTTCAGGTTTACTGTATCTCTCTGACCTTCTTATTGACGATGAAACACAGTAATTGCATCGGAATTAAATAGAAAATGCACAATGCCGACTTAAGTACAAGAAGACTGACTCTTCTTACTGACTATGTGTTGAACCATTCCTGTGACACTAGTTAGAGATTCCGATGCTTCACTTCAGGTTTACTGTATCCCTCTGACCTTCTTATTGACGATGAAACACAGTAATTGCATCGGAAGTAAATAGAAAAGGCACAATGCCGACTTAAGTACCAGAAGATTGACTCTTCCTACTGTCTATGTTTTGACCATTCCTGTGACACTAGTTATAGATTCCGATGCTTCACTTCAGGTTTACTGTATCCCTGTGACCTTCTTATTGACGATGAAACACAGAAATTGCATTGGAATTAAATAGAAAATGCACAATGCCGACCTAAGTACAAGAAGACTGACTCTTCTTACTGACTATGTTTTGAACCAGTCCTGTGACACTAGTTGAAGATTCCGATGCTTTACTTCAGGTTTACTGTAACCCTAGGACGTTCTTATTGACGATGAAACACAGAAATTACATCGGAACTAAATACAAAAGGCACAATGCCGACTTAAGTACAAGAAGACTGACTGTTCCTACTGTCTATGGTTTGAACGATTCCTGTGACATTAGTTATGGATTCCGATGTTTCACTTTATTTTTACTGTATCCTTTGGACCTTCTTATTGGCGATGAAACACAGAAATTGCATCGGAATTAAATAGAAAAGGCACAATGCCGACTTAAGTACAAGAAGACTGATTCTTCCTACTGTCTATGATTGAACCATTCCTGTGACACTAGTTGAAGATTCCGATGCTTCACTTCAGGTTTACTGTAATCCTAGGACCTTCTTATTGACGATGAAACACAGAAATTGCATCGGAATTAAATTCAAAAGGCACAATGCCGACTTAAGTACAAGAAGAATGACTCTTCTTGCTGACTATGTGTTGAACCATTCCTGTGACACTAGTTAGAGTTTCCGATGCTTCACTTCAGATTTACTGTATCCCTCTGACCTTCTTATTGACGATGAAACACAGTAAATGCATCGGAATTAAATTGAAAAGGGCACAATGCCGACTTAAGTACAAGAAGACAGACTCTTCTTACTCTCTATGTTTTGAACCATTCCTGTGACACTAGTTATAGATTCCGATGCTCCACTTCAGGTTTACTATATCCCTTGGACCATCTTGTTGACGATGAAACACAGAAACTGCATCGGAATTAAATACAAAAGGCACAATGCCGAATTAAGTACAAGAAGACTGACTCTTCTTACTGACTATGCTTTGAACCATTCCTGTGACACTACTTATAGATTCCGATGCTTCACTTTAGGTTTACTGTATCCCTCTGACCTCCTTATTGACGATGAAAATCAGAAATTGCATCGGATATAAACACAATAGGCTTAATGCCGAGTTAAGTACATGTAGACTGAATCTTTCCACTGTCTATGTTTGAACCATTCCTGTGACACTAGTTACAGATCCCGATCCTTCATTTCAGGTTTACTGCATCCCTTGGACCTTCTTATTGACGATGAAACACAGATAGTGCATCGGAATTAATTACAAAAGCACAATGCCAACTTGAGTACAAGAAGACTGACACTTCCTACTGTCTATGCTTTGAAATATTCCTGTGACACTAGTTATAGATTCCGATGCTTCACTTCAGGTTTACTATATCCCTCTGACCTTCTTTTTAACGATGAAACACAGAAATTGCATCGGAATTAAATAGAAAAGGCACAATGCCGACTTAAGTACAAGAAGACTGACTCTTCTTACTGACTATTTCTTGAACCATTCCTGTGACACGAGCTACAGATTCCGATGCTTCACTTCAGGTTTACTGTATCCCTTGCACCTTCTTATTGACGATGAAACACAGAAATTGCATCGGAATTAAATACAAAAGGCACAATGCCGACTTAAGTACAAGAAGAGTGACTCTTCCTACTGTCTATGTTTTGAACGATTCCTGTGACATTAGTTATAGATTCCGATGCTTCACTTCAGGTATACTGTATCCTTTGGACCATTTTATTGGCGACGAGAAACAGAAATTGCATCGGAATTAAGTAGAAAAGGCACAATGCCGACTTAAGTATAAGCAGACTGACTCTTCTTACTGTCTATGTTTTGAACCATTCCTGTGACACTAGTTATAGATTCCGATGCTTCACTTCAGGTTCACTGTATCCCTTGGACCTTCTCATTGACGATGAAACACAGCAAATGCATCGGAATTAAATACAAAAGGCACAATGCCGACTTAAGTACAAGACGACTGACTCTATTTACTGTCTATGTTTCGAACCATTCCTGTGACATTAGTTATAGATTCCGATGCTTCACTTCAGGTTTACTTTATCCCTTGCACCTTCTTACTGACGATAAAACAAAGAAATTGCATCGGAATAAAATACAAAATGCACAATGCCGACGTAAGTACAAGAAGACTGAACCTTCTTACTGTCTATGTTTTGATCCATTCCAGTGACACTAGTTATAGATTCCGATGCTTCACTTCAGGTTTACTGTATCCCTCTGACCTTCTTATTTACGATGAAACACAGAAATTGGATCGGAATTAAATACAAAAGGCACAATGCCGACTTAAGCACAATAAGACTCACTCTTAGTACTGACTATGTTTGAACCATTCCTGTGACACTACTTACAGATTACGATGATTCACTTCCGTTTTTCTGTATCCCTTGGACAATCTTATTGACGATGAAACACAGATATTGCATCGGTATTAAATACAAAAGGCACAATGCCGACTTAAGTACAAGAAGATTGACTCTTCTTAATGACGATGTTTGGAGCCATTCCTGTGACACTAGTTATAGATTCCGATGCTTCACTTCAGGTTTACTGTATCCCTCTGACCTTCTTATTGACAATGAAACACAGATATTGCATCGGAATTAAATAGAAAAGGCACAATGCCGACGTAAGTACAAGAAGACTGACTCTTCTTACTGACTATGTTTTGAACCATTCCTGTGACACTAGTTATAGATTCCGATGCTTCACTTCTGGTTTACTGTATCCCTCGGACCTTCTTATTGACGATGAAACACAGAAATAGCCTCAGAATTAAATAGAAAAGGCACAATGCCGACTTAAGTACAAGAAGACTGACTCTTCTTACTGTTTATGTTTTGAAACATTCCTGTGACACTAGTTATAGATTCCGATGCTTCACTTCAGGTTTACTGTATCCCTTGGACCTTCTTAATGACAATGAAACACAGAAATTGCATCGGAATTAAATACAAAAGGCACAATGCCGACTTAAGTAGAAGAAGACTGACTCTTCCTAATGTCTATGTTTTGAACCATTCCTGTGACACTAGTTATAGAATCCGATGCTTCACTTCAGGTTTACTCTATCCATAGGACCTTCTTATTGTGGATGAAACACAGAATTTCCAATGGAACTAAATACATATGCACAATGCCGACTTAAGTACAAGAAGGCTGACTCTTACTACTGTCTATGTTTTGAACGATTCCTGTGACATTAGTTATTGATTCCGATGCTTCACTTCAGGTTTACTGTATCTTTTGGACCATCTTATTGGCGACGAAATACAGAAATAGCATCGGAATTAATTACAAAAGGCACAATGTCGACTAAAGTACAAGAAGATTGACTCTTCTTAATGTCTATGTTTTGACCCATTCCTGAGACACTAGTTATAGATTCCGATGCTTCACTTCAGGTTTACTGTATCCCTCTGACCTTCTTATTGTCGATGAAACACAGAAATTGCTTGGGAGTTAAATACAAAAGGCACAATGCCGACTTAAGTACAAGAAGACTGACTCTTCCAACTGTCTATGTTTTGAACCATTCCTGTGATACTAGTTATAGATTCCGATGTCTCACTTAAGGTTTACTGTATCCCTCTGACCTTCGTGTTGACGATGAAACACAGAAATTGCATCGGAATTAAATAAAAAAGGCACAATGCCGGCTTAAGTACAAGAAGACTGACTCTTTCTACTATCTATGTTTTGAACCATTCCTGTAACACTAGTTATAGATTCCGATGCTTCACTTCAGGTTTCCTGCATCCCTGTGACCATCTTTTGGACGATGAAACACAGAAATTGCATCGGAATTAAATAGAAAAGGCACAATGCTGCCTTAAGTACAAGAAGACTGACTCTTCTTACTGTCTATGTTTTGAACCATTCCTGTGACACTAGTTATAGATTCCGATGATTGACTTCAGGTTTACTGTATCCCTTGCACCTTCTCATTGACGATGAAACACAGAAATTTCATCGGAATTAAATACAAAACGCACAATGCTGTCTTAAGTACAAGAAGACTGACCCTTCTTACTGTCTATGTTTTGAACCGTTCCTGTGACACTACTTATAGATTCCGATGCTTCACTTCATGTTTACTGTATCCCTCTGACCTTCTTATTGACGATGAAACACAGAAATTGCATCGGAATTAAATACAAAAGGCACAATGCCGACTTAAGTACAAGAAGACTGACTCTTACTACTGTCTATGTTTTGAACGATTCCTGTGACATTAGTTATTGATTCCAATGCTTCACTTCAGGTTTACTGTATCCTTTGGACCATCTTATTGGCGACGAAATACAGAAATAGCATCGGAATTAATTACAAAAAGCACAATGTCGACTTAAGTACAAGATGACTGACTCTTATTAATGTCTATGTTTTGAACCATTCCTGAGACACTAGTTATAGATTCCGATAATTCACTTCAGGTTCACTGTATCACTCTGACCTTCTTATTGACGATGAAACACAGAAATTGCATCGGAATTAAATACAAAAGGCACAATGCCGACTTAAGTACAAGAAGACTGACTCTTCCTACTGTCTACGTTTTGAACCATTCCGGTGACACTAGTTATAGATTCCGATGCTTCACTTCAGGTTTACTGTATCCCTCTGACCTTCTTGTTGACGATGAAACACAGAAATTGCATCGGAATTAAATAGAAAAGGCACAATGCCGACTTAAGTTCAAGAAGATTGACTCTTCCTACTATCTATGTTTTGAACCATTCCTGTGACACTAGTTATAGATTCTGATGCTTCACTTCAGGTTTACTGTATCCCTCTGACCTTCTTTTTGACGATGAAACACAGAAATTGCATCAGAATTAAATAGAAAAGGCACAATGCCGACTTAAGTACAAGAAGATTGACTCTTCCTACTGTCTATGTTTTGAACCATTCCTGTGACACTAGTTATAGATTCCGATGCTTCACTTCAGGTTTACTGTATAACTCTGACCTTCTTTTTGACGATGAAACACAGAAATTGCATCGGAATTAAATAGAAAGGGAACATTGCCGACTTAAGTACAAGAAGATTGACTCTTCCTACTGTCTATGTTTTGAACCATTCCTGTGACACTAGTTATAGATTCCGATGCTTCACTTCAGGTTTACTGTTTCCCTTGGACCTTCGTTTTGACGATGAAACACAGAAATTGCATCGGAATTAAAGAGAAAAGGCACAATGCCGACATAAGTAGAAGATGACTGACTCTTCCTACTGTCTATGTTTTGAACCATTCCTGTGACACTAGTTACAGATTCCGATGCTTCACTTCTGGTTTACAGTATCCCTCTGACCTTCTTATTGACGATGAAACACTGAAATTGTATCGGAATTAAAGAGAAAAGGCACAATGCCGAATTAAGTACAAGAAGACTAACTCCTCTTACTGTCTATATTTTGAACCAGTCCTGTGACACTAGTTATAGATTCCGATGCTTCACTTCAGGTTTGCTGTTTCCCATGGACCTTCGTATTGACGATGAAACACAGAAATTGCATCGGAATCAAATAGAAAAGCACAATGCCGACTTAAGTACAAGAAGACTGACTCTTATTACTGACTATGCTTTGAACCATTCCTGTGACACTAGTTATAGATTCCGATGATTGACTTCAGGTTTACTGTATCCCTTGCACCTTCTCATTGACGATGAAACACAGAAATTTCATCGGAATTAAATACAAAACGCACAATGCTGTCTTAAGTACAAGAAGACTGACCCTTCTTACTGTCTATGTTTTGAACCGTTCCTGTGACACTACTTATAGATTCCGATGCTTCACTTCATGTTTACTGTATCCCTCTGACCTTCTTATTGACGATGAAACACAGAAATTGCATCGGAATTAAATACAAAAGGCACAATGCTGGCATAAGTACAAGAAGACTTACTCTTCGTACTGACTATGTTTTGAACTTTTCCTGTGACACTAGTTATGGATTACGATGATTCACTTCTGGTTCACTGTATCCCTTGGACCTTCTTATTGACGATGAAACACAGAATTTGCTACGGAACTAAACACAAAATGCACAATGCCGACTTAAGTACAAGAAGACTGACTCTTACTACTGTCTATGTTTTGAACGATTCCTGTGACATTAGTTATTGATTCCAATGCTTCACTTCAGGTTTACTGTATCCTTTGGACCATCTTATTGGCGACGAAATACAGAAATAGCATCGGAATTAATTACAAAAAGCACAATGTCGACTTAAGTACAAGATGACTGACTCTTATTAATGTCTATGTTTTGAACCATTCCTGAGACACTAGTTATAGATTCCGATAATTCACTTCAGGTTCACTGTATCACTCTGACCTTCTTATTGACGATGAAACACAGAAATTGCATCGGAATTAAATACAAAAGGCACAATGCCGACTTAAGTACAAGAAGACTGACTCTTCCTACTGTCTACGTTTTGAACCATTCCGGTGACACTAGTTATAGATTCCGATGCTTCACTTCAGGTTTACTGTATCCCTCTGACCTTCTTGTTGACGATGAAACACAGAAATTGCATCGGAATTAAATAGAAAAGGCACAATGCCGACTTAAGTACAAGAAGACTGACTCTTCCTACTATCTATGTTTTGAACCATTCCTGTGACACTAGTTATAGATTCCGATGCTTCACTTCAGGTTTACTGTATCCCTCTGACCTTCTTTTTGACGATGAAACACAGAAATTGCATCAGAATTAAATAGAAAAGGCACAATGCCGACTTAAGTACAAGAAGATTGACTCTTCCTACTGTCTATGTTTTGAACCATTCCTGTGACACTAGTTATAGATTCCGATGCTTCACTTCAGGTTTACTGTATAACTCTGACCTTCTTTTTGACGATGAAACACAGAAATTGCATCGGAATTAAATAGAAAAGGAACATTGCCGACTTAAGTACAAGAAGATTGACTCTTCCTACTGTCTATGTTTTGAACCATTCCTGTGACACTAGTTATAGATTCTGATGCTTCACTTCAGGTTTACTGTTTCCCTTGGACCTTCGTTTTGACGATGAAACACAGAAATTGCATCGGAATTAAACAGAAAAGGCACAATGCCGACATAAGTAGAAGATGACTGACTCTTCCTACTGTCTATGTTTTGAACCATTCCTGTGACACTAGTTACAGATTCCGATGCTTCACTTCTGGTTTACAGTATCCCTCTGACCTTCTTATTGACGATGAAACACTGAAATTGTATCGGAATTAAAGAGAAAAGGCACAATGCCGAATTAAGTACAAGAAGACTAACTCCTCTTACTGTCTATATTTTGAACCAGTCCTGTGACACTAGTTATAGATTCCGATGCTTCACTTCAGGTTTGCTGTTTCCCATGGACCTTCGTATTGACGATGAAACACAGAAATTGCATCGGAATCAAATAGAAAAGCACAATGCCGACTTAAGTACAAGAAGACTGACTCTTATTACTGACTATGTTTTGAACCATTCCTTTGACACTAGTTATAGATTCCGATGCTTCACTTCAGGTATACTGTATGCTTTGGACTATTTTATTGGCGACGAAATACAGAAATTGCATCGGAACTAATTAGAAAAGGCACAATGCCGACTTAAGTACAAGAAGACTGACTCTTCTTACTGTCTATGTTTTGAACCATTCCTGTGACACTAGTTATAGATTCCGATGCTTCACTTCAGGTTTACTGTATCCCTTGGACCTTCTCATTGACGATGAAACACAGAAATGCATCGGAATTAAATACAAAAGGCACGATGCCGACTTAAGTACAAGAAGACTGACTCTTCTTACTGTCTATGTTTTGAACCATTCCTGTGACACTAGTTATATATTCCGATGCTTCACTTCAGGTTTACTTTATCCCTTGCACCTTCTAACTGACGATGAAAGAAAGAAATTGCATCGGAATTATATACAAAAGGCACAATGCCGACTTAAGTACAAGAAGACTGACCCTCCTTACTGTCTATGATTTGAACCATTCCTGTGACACTAGTTATAGATTCCGATGCTTCACTTCAGGTTTACTGTATCCCTCTGACCTTCTTATTGACGATGAAACACAGAAATTGCATCGAAATTAAATACAAATGGCACAATGCCGACTTAAGTACAGAAGACTCACTCTTTGTACAGACTGTGTTTGAACCATTCCTGTGACACTACTTACAGATTACGATGATTCACTTCCGGTTTTCTGTATCCCTTGGACCTTCTTATTGACGATGAAACACAGATATTGCATCGGAATTAAATACAAAAGGCACAATGCCGACTTAAGTACAAGAAGACTGACTCTTCTTACTGACTATGCTTTGAACCATTCCTGTGACACTACTTATAGATTCCGATGTTTCACTTTAGGTTTACTGTATCCCTCTGACCTCCTTATTGACGATGAAAATCAGAAATTGCATCGGATATAAATACAATAGGCTTAATGCCGAGTTAAGTACATGTAGACTGAATCTTTCCACTGTCTATGTTTGAACCATTCCTGTGACACTAGTTACAGATCCCGATCCTTCATTTCAGGTTTACTGTATCCCTTGGACCTTCTTATTGACGATGAAACACAGATAGTGCATCGGAATTAATTACAAAAGCACAATGCCAACTTGAGTACAAGAAGACTGACACTTCCTACTGTCTATGCTTTGAAATATTCCTGTGACACTAGTTATAGATTCCGATGCTTCACTTCAGGTTTACTATATCCCTCTGACCTTCTTTTTAACGATGAAACACAGAAATTGCATCGGAATTAAATAGAAAAGGCACAATGCCGACTTAAGTACAAGAAGACTGACTCTTCTTACTGACTATTTCTTGAACCATTCCTGTGACACGAGCTATAAATTCCGATGTTTCACTTCAGGTTTACTGTATCCCTTGGACCTTCTTATTGGCGATGAAACACAGAAATTGCATCGGAACTAAATACAACAGGCACAATGCCGACTTAAGTACAAGAAGACTGACTCTTCCAACTGTCTATGTTTTGAACGATTCCTGTGACATTAGTTATGGATTCCGATGCTTCACTTCAGGTTTACTGTATCCTTTGGACCTTCTTATTGGCGACGAAACACAGCAATTGGATCGGAATAAAACAGAAAAGGCACAATGCCGTCTTAAGTACAAGCAGACTGGCTCTTCTTAGTGTCTATGTTTCGAACCATTCCTGTGACGCTAGTTACACATTCCGATGCTTCACTTCTGGTTTACTGTATCCCTCGGACCTTCTTATTGACGATGAAACACAGAAATAGCCTCAGAATTAAATAGAAAAGGCACAATGCCGACTTAAGTACAAGAAGACTGACTCTTCTTACTGTTTATGTTTTGAAACATTCCTGTGACACTAGTTATAGATTCCGATGCGTCACTTCAGGTTTACTGTATCCCTTGGACCTTCTTAATGACAATGAAACACAGAAATTGCATCGGAATTAAATACAAAAGGCACAATGCCGACTTAAGTAGAAGAAGACTGACTCTTCCTAATGTCTATGTTTTGAACCATTCCTGTGACACTAGTTATAGAATCCGATGCTTCACTTCAGGTTTACTCTATCCGTAGGACCTTCTTATTGTGGATGAAACACAGAATTTCCAATGGAACTAAATACATATGCACAATGCCGACTTAAGTACAAGAAGGCTGACTCTTACTACTGTCTATGTTTTGAACGATTCCTGTGACATTAGTTATTGATTCCGATGCTTCACTTCAGGTTTACTGTATCTTTTGGACCATCTTATTGGCGACGAAATACAGAAATAGCATCGGAATTAATTACGAAAGGCACAATGTCGACTAAAGTACAAGAAGATTGACTCTTCTTAATGTCTAAGTTTTGACCCATTCCTGAGACACTAGTTATAGATTCCGATGCTTCACTTCAGGTTTACTGTATCCCTCTGACCTTCTTATTGTCGATGAAACACAGAAATTGCTTGGGAGTTAAATACAAAAGGCACAATGCCGACTTAAGTACAAGAAGACTGACTCCTCCAACTGTCTATGTTTTGAACCATTCCTGTGATACTAGTTATAGATTCCGATGTCTCACTTAAGGTTTACTGTATCCCTCTGACCTTCGTGTTGACGATGAAACACAGAAATTGCATCGGAATTAAATAAAAAAGGCACAATGCCGACTTAAGTACAAGAAGACTGACTCTTTCTACTATCTATGTTTTGAACCATTCCTGTGACACTAGTTATAGATTCCGATGCTTCACTTCAGGTTTACTGCATCCCTGTGACCTTCTTTTGGACGATGAAACACAGAAATTGCATCGGAATTAAATAGAAATGGCACAATGCTGCCTTAAGTACAAGAAGACTGACTCTTCTTACTGTCTATGTTTTGAACCATTCCTGTGACACTAGTTATAGATTCCGATGATTGACTTCAGGTTTACTGTATCCCTTGCACCTTCTCATTGACGATGAAACACAGAAATTTCATCGGAATTAAATACAAAAGGCACAATGCCGTCTTAAGTACAAGAAGACTGACCCTTCTTACTGTCTATGTTATGAACCGTTCCTGTGACACTACTTATAGATTCCGATGCTTCACTTCATGTTTACTGTATCCCTCTGACCTTCTTATTGACGATGAAACACAGAAATTGCATTGGAATTAAATACAAAAGGCACAATGCTGGCATAAGTACAAGAAGACTTACTCTTCGTACTGACTATGTTTTGAACCTTTCCTGTGACACTAGTTATGGATTACGATGATTCACTTCTGGTTCACTGTATCCCTTGGACCTTCTTATTGACGATGAAACACAGAATTTGCTACGGAACTAAACACAAAATGCACAATGCCGACTTAAGTACAAGAAGACTGACTCTTACTACTGTCTATGTTTTGAACGATTCCTGTGACATTAGTTATTGATTCCAATGCTTCACTTCAGGTTTACTGTATCCTTTGGACCATCTTATTGGCGACGAAATACAGAAATAGCATCGGAATTAATTACAAAAAGCACAATGTCGACTTAAGTACAAGATGACTGACTCTTCTTAATGTCTATGTTTTGAACCATTCCTGAGACACTAGTTATAGATTCCGATAATTCACTTCAGGTTCACTGTATCACTCTGACCTTCTTATTGACGATGAAACACAGAAATTGCATCGGAATTAAATACAAAAGGCACAATGCCGACTTAAGTACAAGAAGACTGACTCTTCCTACTGTCTACGTTTTGAACCATTCCGGTGACACTAGTTATAGATTCCGATGCTTCACTTCAGGTTTACTGTATCCCTCTGACCTTCTTGTTGACGATGAAACACAGAAATTGCATCGGAATTAAATAGAAAAGGCACAATGCCGACTTAAGTACAAGAAGACTGACTCTTCCTACTATCTATTTTTGAACCATTCCTGTGACACTAGTTATAGATTCCGATGCTTCACTTCAGGTTTACTGTATCCCTCTGACCTTCTTTTTGACGATGAAACACAGAAATTGCATCAGAATTAAATAGAAAAGGCACAATGCCGACTTAAGTACAAGAAGATTGACTCTTCCTACTCTCTATGTTTTGAACCATTCCTGTGACACTAGTTATAGATTCCGATGCTTCACTTCAGGTTTACTGTATAACTCTGACCTTCTTTTTGACGATGAAACACAGAAATTGCATCGGAATTAAACAGAAAAGGCACAATGCCGACATAAGTAGAAGATGACTGACTCTTCCTAATGTCTATGTTTTGAACCATTCCTGTGACACTAGTTACAGATTCCGATGCTTCACTTCTGGTTTACAGTATCCCTCTGACCTTCTTATTGACGATGAAACACTGAAATTGTATCGGAATTAAAGAGAAAAGGCACAATGCCGAATTAAGTACAAGAAGACTGACTCTTCTTACTGTCTATATTTTGAACCAATCCTGTGACACTAGTTATAGATTCCGATGCTTCACTTCAGGTTTGCTGTTTCCCATGGACCTTCGTATTGACGATGAAACACAGAAATTGCATCGGAATCAAATAGAAAAGCACAATGCCGACTTAAGTACAAGAAGACTGACTCTTATTACTGACTATGTTTTGAACCATTCCTTTGACACTAGTTATAGATTCCGATGCTTCACTTCAGGTATACTGTATGCTTTGGACTATTTTATTGGCGACGAAATACAGAAATTGCATCGGAACTAATTAGAAAAGGCACAATGCCGACTTAAGTACAAGAAGACTGACTCTTCTTACTGTCTATGTTTTGAACCATTCCTGTGACACTAGTTATAGATTCCGATGCTTCACTTCAGGTTTACTGTATCCCTTGGACCTTCTCATTGACGATGAAACACAGCAAATGCATCGGAATTAAATACAAAAGGCACGATGCCGACTTAAGTACAAGAAGACTGACTCTTCTTACTGTCTAAGTTTTGAACCATTCCTGTGACACTAGTTATATATTCCGATGCTTCACTTCAGGTTTACTTTATCCCTTGCACCTTCTAACTGACGATGAAAGAAAGAAATTGCATCGGAATTATATACAAAAGGCACAATGCCGACTTAAGTACAAGAAGACTGACCCTCCTTACTGTCTATGATTTGAACCATTCCTGTGACACTAGTTATAGATTCCGATGCTTCACTTCAGGTTTACTGTATCCCTCTGACCTTCTTATTGACGATGAAACACAGAAATTCCATCGAAATTAAATACAAATGGCACAATGCCGACTTAAGTACAGAAGACTCACTCTTTGTACAGACTGTGTTTGAACCATTCCTGTGACACTACTTACAGATTACGATGATTCACTTCCGGTTTTCTGTATCCCTTGGACCTTCTTATTGACGATGAAACACAGATATTGCATCGGAATTAAATACAAAAGGCACAATGCCGACTTAAGTACAAGAAGACTGACTCTTCTTACTGACTATGTTTGGAACCATTCCTGTGACACTAGTTATAGATTCCGATGCTTCACTACAGGTTTACTGTGTCCCTCTGACCTTCTTATTGACGATGAAACACAGATATTGCATCGGAATTAAATAGAAAAGGCACAATGCCGACTTAAGTACAAGAAGACTGACTCTTCTTACTGTCTATGTTTTGAACCATTCCTGTAACACTAGTTATAGATTCCGATGCTTCACTTCAGGTTTACTGTATCCCTTGGACCTTCTTATTGCCGAAGAAACACAGAAATTGCATTGGAATTAAATAGAAAAGGCACAATGCCGATTTAAGTACAAGAAGACTGTTTCTTCTTGCTGTCTATGTTTCGAACCATTCCTGTGACGCTACTTACAGATTCCGATGCTTCACTTCAGGGTTACTGTATTAATCTGACCTTCTTAATGACGATGAAACACAGAAATTGCATCGGAATTAAATAGAAAAGGCACAATGCCGACTTAAGTAGAAGAAGACTGACTCTTCCTAATGTCTATGTTTTGAACCATTCTTGTGACACTAGTTATAGATTCCGATGCTTCACTTCAAGTTTACTCTATCCATAGGACCTTCTTGTTGACGATGAAACACAGTAATTGCAACAGAACTAAATACAAAATGCACAATGCCGATTTAAGTACAAGAAGACTGACTCTTGCTACTGTCTATGATTTGAACGATTCCTGTGACATTAGTTATTGATTCCGATGCTTCACTTCAGGTTTACTGTATCCTTTGGACCATCTTATTGGCGACGAAATACAGAAATAGCATCGGAATTAATTACAAAATGCACAATGTCGTCTTAAGTACAAGAAGACTGACTCTTCTTAATGTCTATATTTTGAACCTTTCCTGAGACACTAGTTATAGATTCCGATGCTTCACTTCAGGTTTACTGTATCCCTCTGACCTTCTTATTGACGATGAAACACAGAAATTGCTTGGGAGATAAATACAAAAGGCACAATGGCGACATAAGATCAAGAAGACTAACTCTTCCTACTGTCTATGTTTTGAACCATTCCTGTGACACTAGTTATAGATTCCGATGCTTCACTTCAGGTTTACTGTATCGCTCTGATCTTCTTTTTGACGATGAAACACAGAAATTGCTTCGGAATTAAATAGAAAAGGCACAATGCCGACTTAAGTACAAGAAGATTGACTCTTCCTACTGTCTATGTTTTGAACCATTCCTGTGACACTAGTTATAGATTCCGATGCTTCACTTGAGGTTTTCTGTATAACTCTGACCTTCTTTTTGACGATGAAACACAGATATTGCATCGGAATTAAATAGAAAAGGCACAATGCCGACATAAGTACAAGAAGATTGACTCTTCCTACTGTCTATGTTTTGAACCATTCCTGTGACACTAGTTATAGATTCTGATGCTTCACTTCAGGTTTACTTTATAACTCTGACCTTCTTTTTGACGATGAAACACAGAAATTGCATCGGAATTAAATACAAAAGGCACAATGCCGACTTAAGTACAAGAAGACTCACTCTTAGTACTGACTATGTTTGAACCATTCCTGTGACACTACATACAGATTACGATGATTCACTTCAGGTTTACTGTATCCCTCTGACCTTCTTATTGACGATGAAACACAGATATTGCATCGGAATTAAATAGAAAAGGCACAATGCCGACTTAAGTACAAGAAGACCGACTCTTCTTACTGTCTATGTTTTGAACCATTCCTGTGACACTAGTCATAGATTCCGATGCTTCACTTCAGGTTTACTGTATCCCTTGGACCTTCTTATTGACGATGAAACACAGAAATTGCATCGGAATTAAATAGAAAAGGCACAATGCCGATTTAAGTACAAGAAGACTGTTTCTTCTTACTGTCTATGTTTCGAACCATTCCTGTGACGCTAGTTACAGATTCCGATGCTTCACTTCAGGGTTACTGTATTAATCTGACCTTCTTAATGACGATGAAACACAGAAATTGCATCGGAATTAAATAGAAAAGGCACAATGCCGACTTAAGTAGAAGAAGACTGACTCTTCCTAATGTCTATGTTTTGAACCATTTTTGTGACACTAGTTATAGATTCCGATGCTTCACTTCACGTTTACTCTATCCATAGGACCTTCTCGTTGACGATGAAACACAGAAATTGCAACGGAACTAAATACAAAATGCACAATGCCGATTTAAGTACAAGAAGACTGACTCTTACTACTGTCTATGATTTGAACGATTCTTGTGACATTAGTTATTGATTCCGATGCTTCACTTCAGGTTTACTGTATCCTTTGGACCATCTTATTGGCGACGAAATACAGAAATAGCATCGGAATTAATTACAAAAGGCACAATGTCGTCTTAAGTACAAGAAGACAGACTGTTCTTAATGTCTGTATTTTGAACCATTCCTGAGACACTAGTTATAGATTCCGATGCATCACTTCAAGTTTACTGTATCCCTCTGACCTTCTTATTGACGATGAAACACAGAAATTGCTTGGGAGATAAACACAAAAGGCACAATGGCGAAATAAGAACAAGAAGACTAACTCTTCCTACTGTCTATGTTTTGAACCATTCCTGTGACACTAGTTATAGATTCCGATGCTTCACTTCAGGTTTACTGCATTGCTCTGACCTTCTTTTAGACGATGAAACACAGAAATTGCATCGGAATTAAATAGAAAAGGCACAATGCCGACTTAAGTACAAGAAGATTGACTCTTCCTACTGTCTATGTTTTGAACCATTCCTGTGACACTAGTTATGGATTCCAATGCTTCACTTCAGGTTTTCTGTATAACTCTGACGTTCTTTTTGACGATGAAACACAGATATTGCATCGGAATTAAATAGAATAGGCTTAATGCCGACTTAAGTACAAGAAGATTGACTCTTCCTACTGTCTATGGTTTGAACCATTCCTGTGACACTAGTTATAGATTCCGATGCTTCACTTCAGGTTTACTTTATAACTCTGACCTTCTTTTTGACGATGAAACACAGAAATTGCATCGGAATGAAATAGAAAAAGCACAATGCCGACTTAAGTACAAGAAGATTGACTCTTCCTACTGTCTATGATTGGAACCATTCCTGTGACACTAGTTATTGATTCCGATGATTCACTTCAGGTTTACTGTATCCCTCTGACCATCTTTTTGACGATGAAACACAGAAATTGCATCGGAATTAAAAACAAAAGGCACAATGCCGACTTAAGTACAAGAAGACTGACCCTTCTTACAGTCTATGGTTTGACTCATTTCTGTGACACTAGTAATAGATTCCAATGCTTCACTTCATGTTTACTGTATCCCTCTGACCTTCTTATTGACGATGAAACACAGAAATTGCATCGGAATTAAATACAAAATGCACAATGGCGACTTAAGTACAAGAAGACTCACTCTTAGTACTGACTATGTTTGAACCATTCCTGTGACACTACATACAGATTACGATGATTCAGTTCAGGTTTTCTGTATCCCTTGGACCTTCTTATTGACGATGCAACACAGATATTGCGTCGGAATTAAATACAAAAGGCACAATGCCGACTTAAGTAGAAGAAGACTGACTCTTCTTACTGACTATGTTTGGAACCATTCCTGTGACACTAGTTATAGATTCAGATGCTTCACTTCAGGTTTACTGTATCCCTCTGACCTTCTTATTGACGATGAAACACAGATATTGCTTCGGAATAAAATAGAAAAGGCACAATGCCGACTTAAGTACAAGAAGACTGACTCTTCTTACTGACTATGTTTCGAACCAATCGTGTGACACTAGTTATAGATTCCGATGCTTCTCTTCAGGTTTACTGTATCCCTTGGACCTTCGTATTGACGATGAAACACAGAAATTGCATCGGAATTAAATAGAAAACGCACAATGCCGACTTAAGTACAAGAAGACTGACACTTCTTAAGGACTATGTTTTGAACCATTCCTGTGACACTAGTTATAGATTCCGATGCTTCACTTCTGGTTTACTGTATCCCTCTGACCTTCTTATTGACGATGAAACACAGAATTTGCTACGGAACTAAACACAAAATGCACAATGCCGACTTAAGTACAAGAAGACTGACTCTTACTACTGGCTATGTTTTGAACGATTCCTGTGGCATTAGTTATTGATTCCGATGCTTCACTTCAGGTTTACTGTATCCTTTGGCCCATCTTATTGGCGACGAAATACAGAAATAGCATCGGAATGAATTACAAAAGGCACAATGTCGACTTAAGTACAAGAAGACTGACTCTTCTTAATGTCTATGCTTTGAACCATTCCTGAGACACTAGTTATAGATTCCGATAATTCACTTCAGGTTTACTGTATCTCTCTGACCTTCTTATTGACGATGAAACACAGAAATTGCATCGGAATTAAACACAAAAGGCACAATGCCGACTTAAGTACAAGAGGACTGACTCTTCTTACTGTATATGTTTTGAAACATTCCTGTGACACTAGTTATAGATTCCGATGCTTCACTTCAGGTTCACTGCATCCCTTGGACCTTCTTATTGACGACGAAACACAGAAATTGCATCGGAATTAAATACAAAACGCACAATGCCGACTTAAGTACAAGAAGACTGACTTTTCTTACTGTCTATGTTTTGAACCATTCCTGTGACACTAGTTATAGATTCCGATGCTTCACTTCAGGTTTACTGTATCCTTTGGACCTTCTTATTGAGGATGAAACACAGAAATTGCATCGGAATTAAATAGAAAAGGCACAATGCCGACTTAAATAGAAGAAGACTGACTCTTCCTAATGTCTATGTTTTGAACCATTCCTGTGACACTAGTTACAGATTCCGATGCTTCACTTCAGGTTTACTCTATCCATAGGACCTTCTTATTGACGATGAAACACAGGAATTGCAACGGAACTAAATACAAAATGCACAATGCCGACTTAAGTAAAAGAAGACCGACTCTTACTACTGTCTATGCTTAGAACGATTCCTGTGACATTAGTTCACTTCAGCTTTACTGTATCCTTTGGACCATCTTATTGGCGACGAAATACAGAAATAGCATCGGAATTAATTAAAAAAGGCACAATGTCGACTTAAGTACAAGAAGACTGACTCTTCTTAAAGTCTATGTTTTGAACCATTCCTGAGGCACTAGTTATAGATTCCGATGCTTCACTTCAGGTTTACTGTATCCCTCTGACCTTCTTGTTGACGATGAAACACAGAAATTGCATCGGAATTAAATTAAAAGGCACAATGCTGACTTAAGTACAAGAAGACTGACTCTTCCTACTATCTATGTTTTGAACCATTCCTGTGACACTAGTTATAGATTCCGATGCTTCACTTCAGGTTTACTGTAGCCCTCTGACCTTCTTTTTGACGATGAAACACAGAAATTGCATCGCAATTAAATAGAAAAGGCAAAATGCCGACTTAAATACAAGAAGATTGACTCTTCCTACGGTCTATATTTTAAACCATTCCTGTGACACTAGTTATAGATTCCGATGCTTCACTTCAGGTTTACTGTATAACTCTTACCTTCATTTTGACGATGAAACACAGATATTGCATCGGAATTAAATAGAAAAGGCACAATGCCGACTTAAGTACAAGCAGATTGACTCTTCCTACTGTCTATGTTTTGAACCATTCCTGTGACACTAGTTATGGATTCCGATGCTTCACTTCAGGTATACTTTATAACTCTGACCTTCTTTTTGACGATGAAACACAGAAATTGCATCGGAATTAAATATTAAAGGCACAATGCCGACTTAAGTACAAGAAGATTGACTCTTCCTACTGTCTATGTTTTGAACCATTCCTGTGACACTAGTTATTGATTCCGATGATTCACTTCAGGTTTACTGTATCCCTCTGACCATCTTTTTGACGATGAAACACAGAAATTGCATCGGAATTAAATACAAAAGGCACAATGACGACTTAAGTACAAGAAGACTGACCCTTCTTACTGTCTATGGTTTGAACCATTCCTGTGACACTAGTTATAGATTCCGATGCTTCACTTCAGGTTTACTGTATAACTCTTACCTTCTTATTGACGATGAAACACAGAAATTGCATCGGAATTAAATACAAAAGGCACAATGCCGACTTAAGTACAAGAAGACTCACTCTTAGTACTGACTATGTTTGAACCATTCCTGTGACACTACATACAGATTACGATGATTCACTTCAGGTTTTCTGTATCCCTTGTACCTTCTTATTAACGATGCAACACAGATATAGCATCGGAATTAAATACAAAAGGCACAATGCCGACTTAAGTACTAGAAGACTGACTCTTCTTACTGACTATGTTTGGAACCATTCCTGTGACACTAGTTATAGATTCAGATGCTTCACTTCAGGTTTACTGTATCCCTCTGACCTTCTTATTGACGATGAAACACAGATATTGCTTCGGAATAAAATAGAAAAGGCACAATGCCGACTTAAGTACAAGAAGACTGACTCTTCTTACTGACTATGTTTTGAACCATTCCTGTGACACTAGTTATAGATTCCGATGCTTCACTTCTGATTTACTGTATCCCTCTGACTTTCTTATTGACGGTGAAACACAGAAATTGCATCGGAATTAAATTGAAAAGGCACAATGCCGAATTAAGTACAAGAAGACCGACTCTTCTTACTGACTATGTTTCGAACCAATCGTGTGACACTAGTTATAGATTCCGATGCTTCTCTTCAGGTTTACTGTATCCCTTGGACCTTCGTATTGACGATGAAACACAGAAATTGCATCAGAATTAAATAGAGAACGCACAATGCCGACTTAAGTACAAGAAGACTGCACTCTTCCTACTGTCTATGTATTGAACCATTCCTGTGACACTAGTTATAGATTCCGATGCTTCACTTCAGGTTTACTGTATAACTCTTACCTTCTTATTGACGATGAAACACAGAAATTGCATCGGAATTAAATACAAAAGGCACAATGCCGACTTAAGTACAAGAAGACTCACTCTTAGTACTGACTATGTTTGAACCATTCCTGTGACACTACATACAGATTACGATGATTCACTTCAGGTTTTCTGTATCCCTTGTACCTTCGTATTAACGATGCAACACAGATATAGCATCGGAATTAAATACAAAAGACACAATGCCGACTTAAGTACTAGAAGACTGACTCTTCTTACTGACTATGTTTGGAACCCTTCCTGTGACACTAGTTATAGATTCAGATGCTTCACTTCAGGTTTACTGTATCCCTCTGACCTTCTTATTGACGATGAAACACAGATATTGCTTCGGAATAAAATAGAAAAGGCACAATGCCGACTTAAGTACAAGAAGACTGACTCTTCTTACTGACTATGTTTTGAACCATTCCTGTGACACTAGTTATAGATTCCGATGCTTCACTTCTGATTTACTGTATCCCTCTGACCTTCTTATTGACGGTGAAACACAGAAATTGCATCGGAATTAAATTGAAAAGGCACAATGCCGAATTAAGTACAAGAAGACTGACTCTTCTTACTGACTATGTTTCGAACCAATCGTGTGACACTAGTTATAGATTCCGATGCTTCTCTTCAGGTTTACTGTATCCCTTGGACCTTCGTATTGACGATGAAACACAGAAATTGCATCAGAATTAAATAGAGAACGCACAATGCCGACTTAAGTACAAGAAGACTGACTCTTCCTACTGTCTATGTATTGAACCATTCCTGTGACACTAGTTATAGATTCCGATGCTTCACTTCAGGTTTACTGTATCCCTCTGACCTTCTTGTTGACGATGAAACACAGAAATTGCATCGGAATTAAACACAAAAGGCACAATGCCGACTTAAGTACAAGAAGACTGACTCTTACCACTGTCTATGTTTTGAACGATTCCTGTGACATTAATTATTGATTCCGATGCTTCACTTCAGGTTTACTGTATCCTTGGGACCATCTTATTGGCGACGAAATACAGAAATAGCATGGGAATTAATTACAAAAGGCACAATTTCGACTTAAGTACAAGAAGACTGACTCTTCTTAATGTCTATGTTTTGAACCATTCCTGAGACACTTGTTATAGATTCCAATAACTCACTTCAGGTTTACTGTATCACTCTGACCTTCTTATTGACGATGAAACAAAAAAAATTGCATCGGAATTAAACACAAAAGGCACAATGCCGACTTAAGTACAAAGAAGACTGACTCTTCCTACTATCTATGTTTTGAACCATTCCTGTGGCACTAGTTATAGATTCCGATGATTCACATCAGGTATACTGTATCCCTCTGAGCTTCTTTTGGACGATGAAACACAGAAATTGCATCGGAATTAAATAGAATAGGCACAATGCCGACTTAAGTACAAGAAGATTGACTCTTACTACTGTCTATGTTTTGAACCATTCCTGTGACACTAGTTATAATTTCCGATGCCTCACTTCAGGTTTACTGTATAACTCTTACCATCTTTTTGACGATGAAACACAGAAATTGCATCGGAATTAAATAGAAAAGGAACAACGCCGACTTAAGTACAAGAAGATTGACTCTTCCAACTGTCTATGTTTTGAACCATTCCTGTGACACTAGTTATAGATTCCGATGCTTCACTTCAGGTTTACTGTTTCCCTTGGACCTTCGTATTGACGATGAAACACAGAAATTGCATCAGAATTAAATAGAAAAGGCACAATGCCGGCTTAAGTAGAAGATGACTGACTCTTCCTACTGTCTATGTTTTGAGCCATTCCTGTGACACTAGTTATACATTCCGATGCTTCACTTCTGGTTTATTGTATCCCTCTGACCTTCTTATTGACGAAGAAACACTGAAATTGTATCGGAATTAAATAGAAAAGGCACAATGCCGAATTAAGTACAAGAAGACTGACTCTTCTTACTGTCTATGTTTTGAACCAATCCTGTGACACTAGTTATAGATTCCGATGCTTTACTTCAGGTCTACTGTTTCTCTTGGACCTTCGTATTGATGATGAAACACAGAAATTGCATCGGAATTAAATAGAAGAGGCACAATGCCGGCTTAAGTACAAGAGGACTGACTCCTCTTACTGTATATGTTTTGAAACATTCCTGTGACACTAGTTATAGATTCCGATGCTTCACTTCAGGTTTACTGCATTCCTTGGACCTTCTTATTGACGACGAAACACAGAAATTGCATCGGAATTAAATAGAAAACGCACAATGCCGGCTTAAGTAGAAGATGACTGACTCTTCCTACTGTCTAAGTTTTGAACCATTCCTGTGACACTAGTTATAGATTCCGATGCTTCACTTCTGGTTTATTGTATCCCTCTGACCTTCTTATTGACGATCAAACACTGAAATTGTATCGGAACTAAATAGAAAAGGCACAATGCCGATTTAAGTACAAGAAGACTGTTTCTTCATACTGTCTATGTTTCGAACCATTCCTGTGTCGCTAGTTACAGATTCCGATGCTTCACTTCAGCGTTACTGTATTAATCTGACCTTCTTAACGACGATGAAACACAGAAATTCCATCGGAATTAAATAGAAAAGGCACAATGCCGACTTAAGTAGAAGAAGACTGACTCTTCCTAATGTCTATGATTTGAACCATTCCTGTGACACTAGTTATAGATTCCGATGCTTCACTTCAGGTTTACTCTATCCATAGGACTTTCTTATTGACGATAAAACACAGAAATTGCAACGGAACTAAATACAAAATGCACAATGCCGACTTAAGTACATGAAGACTGACTCTTACTACTGTCTATGTTTTGAACGATTCCTCTGACATTAGTTATTGATTCCGATGCTTCACTTCAGTTTTACTGTATCTTTTGGACCATCTTATTGGCGACGAAATACAGAAATAGCATCGGAATTAATTACAAAAGGCATAATGTCGACTTAAGTACAAGAAGACTGACTCTTCTTAATGTCTATGTTTTGAACCATTCCTGTGATACTAGTTATAGATTCCGATGCTTCACTTCTGGTTTACTGTATCCCTCTGACCTTCTTATTGACGATGAAACACAGAAATTGCTTGGGAGTTAAATACAAAAGGCACAATGCCGACATAAGTACAAGAAGACTGACTCTTCCTACTGTCTATGTTTTGAACCATTAATGTGACACTAGTTATAGATTCCGATGCTTCACGTCAGGTTTACTGTATCCCTCTGACTTTCGTATTGACGATGAAACACAGAAATTGCATCGGAATTAAATACAAAAGGCACAATGCCGAAGTTAGTACAACAAGACTCACTCTTAGTACTGACTATGTTTGAACCATTCCTGTGTCACTACATACAGATTACGATGATTCACTTCAGGATTACTGTATCCCTCTGACCTTCTTATTGACGATGAAACACAGATATTGCTACGGAATTAAGTAGAAGAGGCACAATGCCGACTTAAGTACAAGAAGACTGACTCTTCTTACTGAGTATGTTTTGAACCATTCCTGTGACACTAGTTATAGATTCCGATGCTTCACTTCTGGTTTACTGTATCCCTCTGACCTTCTTATTGACGATGAAATACAGAAATTGCATCGGAATTGAATTGAAAAGGCACAATGTCAAATTAAGTACAAGAAGACAGACTCTTCTTACTCACTATGTTTCGAACCAATACTGTGACACTAGTTATAGATTCCGATGCTTCTCTTCAGGTTTACTGTATCCCTTGCACCTTCGTATTGACGGTGAAACACAGAAATTGCATCGGAATTAAATAGAAAACGCACATTGCCGACTTAAGTACAAGAAGACTGACTCTTCTTACTGACTATGTTTTGAACCATTCCTGTGACACTAGTTATAGATTCCGATGCTTAATTTCTGGTTTACTGTATCCCTCTGACCTTCTTATTGACGATGAAACACAGAAATTGCCTCGGAATTAGATAGAAAAGCCACAATGCCGACTTAAGTAGAAGATGACTGACTCTTCCTACGGTCTATGCTTTGAACCATTCCTGTGACACTAGTTATAGATTCCGATGCTCCACTTCAGGTTTACTCTATCCATAGGACCTTCTTATTGACGATGAAACACAGAATTTGCTACGGAACTAAACACAAAATGCACAATGCCGACTTAAGTACAAGAAGACTGACTCTTACTACTGTCTATGTTTTGAACCATTCTTGTGACACTAGTTATAGATTCCGATGCTTCACTTCAGGTTTACTCTATCCATAGGACCTTCTGGTTGACGATGAAACACAGAAATTGCAACGGAACTAAATACAAAATGCACAATGCCGACTTAAGTACAAGAAGACTGACACTTACTACTGTCTATGATTTGAACGATTCCTGTGACATAAGTTATTGATTCCGATGGTTCACTTCAGGTTTACTGTATCACTCTGACCTTCTTATTGACGATGAAACACAGAAATTGCATCGCAATTAAACACAAAAGGCACAATGCCGACTTAAGTACAAGAAGAGTGACTCTTCCTACTGTCTATGTTTTGAAATATTCCTGTGACACTAGTTATAGATTCCGATACTTCACTTCAGGTTTACTGTATCCCTCTGACCTTCTTGTTGACGATGAAACACAGAAATTGAATCGGAATTAAATAGAAAAGGCACAATGCCGACTTAAGTACAAGAAGACTGACTCTTCCCACTATCTATGCTTTGAACCATTCCTGTGACACTAGTTATAGATTCCGATGCTTCACTTCAGGTTTACTGTATCCCTCTGACCATCTTTTTGACGATCAAACACAGAAATTGCATCGGAATTAAATACAAAAGGCACAATGCCAACTTAAGTACAAGAAGACTGACTCTTCTTACTGTCTATGATTTGATCCACTCCTGTGACACTAGTTATAGATTCCGATGCTTCACTTTCGGTTTATGTATGCCTTGGACCTTCTTATTGACGAAAAAACACAGAAATTGCATCGGAATTAAATACAAAATGCACAATGCTGACTTAAGTACAAGAAGGCTGACTCTTCTTACTGACTGTTATGAAAAATTCCTGTGACACAAGTTATACATTCCGATGCTTCACTTCACGTTCACTGTATCCCTCTGAGCTTCTAATTGACGATGAAACACAGAAATTGCATCGGAATTAAATACAAAAGGCACAATGCCAACTTAAGTACAAGAAGACTGAGTCTTCTTACTGACTATGTTTTCAACCATTCCTGTGACACTAGTTATAGATTCCGATGCTTCACTTCTGGTTTACTATAGCCCTCTGACCTTCATATTGACGATGAAAAACAGAAATAGCATCGGAATCAAATAGATAAGGCACAATGCCGACTTAACTACAAGAAGACCGACTCTTCTTATTGTCTATCTTTTGAACCATTCCTGTGACACTAGTTATAGATTCCGATGCTTCACTTCAGGTTTACTGTATCCCTCTGACCTTCTTATTGACGATGAAACACAGAAATTGCTACGGAACTAAACACAAAATGCACAGTGCCGACTTAAGTACAAGAAGACTGACACTTCCTACTCTCTATGTTTTGAACCATTCCTGTGACACTAGTTATAGATTCCGATGCTTCACTTCAGGTTTACTGTATCCCTTGGACCTTCTTATTGACGATGAAACACAGAAATTGCATCGGAATTACATAGAGAAGGCACAATGCCGAATTAAGTACAAGAAGACTGACTCTCCTTACTGACTATGTTTTGAACCATTCCTGTGACACTAGTTATAGATTCCGATGCTTCACTTCTGGTTTACTGTATCCCTCTGACCTTCTTATTGACGATGAAACACAGATAATGCTTCGGAATTAAATAGAAAAGACACGATGCCGATTTAAGTACTAGAAGACTGACTCTTCTTACTGACTATGCTTTGAACTATTACTGTGACACTCGTTATAGATTCCGATGCTTCACTTCAGGTTTACTGTATAACTCTGACCTTCTGTTTGACGATGAAACACAGAAATTGCATCGGAATTAAATAGAAAAGGAACAATGCCGACTTAAGTACAAGAAGATTGACTCTTCCTACTGTCTATGATTTGAACCATTCCTGTGACACTAGTTATAGATTCCGATGCTTCACTTTAGGTTTACTGTATCCCTTGCACCTTCGTATTGACGATGAAACACAGAAATTGCATCGGAATTAAATACAAAAGGCACAATGCCGACCTAAGTACTAGAAGACTGACCCTTCTTACTGTCTATGCTTTGAACCATTCCTGTGACACTAGTTATAGATTCCGATGCTTCACATCAGGTTTACTGTATCCCTGTGACCTTCTTATTGACGATGAAACACAGAAATTGCATCGGAATTAAATAGAAAAGGCACAATGCCGACTTAAGTACAAGAAGACTGACACTTCTTTCTGACTGTTTTGAACCATTCCTGTGACACTAGTTATAGATTCCGATGCTTCACTTCAGGTTTACTGTATCCCTCTGACCTTCTTATTGACGATGAAACATAGAAATGGCATCGGAATTAAATAGAAAAGGCACAATGCCAACTTAAGTACAAAAAGACTGACTGTTCTTACTGACTATGTTTTGAACCATTCCTGTGACACTAGTTATAGATTCCGATGCTTCACTTCAGGTTTACTGTATCCCTTGCACCTTCTTATTGACGATGAAACACAGAAATTGCATCGGAATTAAATACAACAGACACAATGCCGACTTAAGTACTAGAAGACTGACCCTTCTTACTGTCTATGCTTTGAACCATTCCTGTGACACTAGTTATAGATTCCGATGCTTCACTTCAGGTTTACTGTATCCCTCTGACCTTCTTATTGACGATGAAACACAGAAATTGCATTGGAATTAAATAGAAAAAGCACAATGCCGTATTAAGTAAAAGAAGACTGACACTTCATACTGACTATTTTGGAACCATTCCTGTGACACTAGTTATAGATTCCGATCCTTCACTTCAGATTTACTGTAACCTTCTAACGTTCTTATTGTCGATGTAACACAGAAATTGCATCGGAATTAAATACAAAATGCACAATGCTGACTTAAGTACAAGAAGACTGACTCGTCTCTTTGTCTATGTTATGAACCATTCCTGTGACACTAGTTATAGATTCCGATGCTTCACTTCAGGTTTACTGTATCCCTTGGAACTTCTTATTGACGATGAAACACAGAAATAGCATCAGAATTAAATACAAAAGCACAATGCCGACTTAAGTACTAGAAGACTGAATCTTCTTACTGTCTATGCTTTGAACCATTCCTGTGACACTAGTTATAGATTCCGATGCTTCACTTCAGGTTTACTGTATCCCTCTGACCTTCTTATTGACGCTGAAACACAGAAATTGCATCGGAATTAAATAGAAAAGGCACAATGCCGACTTAAGTACAAGAAGACTGACACTTCTTTCAGACTGTTTTGAACCATTCCTGTGACACTAGTTATAGATTCCGATGCTTCACTTCAGGTTTACTGTATCCCTCTGACCTTCTTATTGACGATGAAACATAGAAATTGCATCGGAATTAAATAGAAAAGGCACAATGCCAACTTAAGTACAAAAAGACTAACTGTTCTTACTGACTATGTTTTGAACCATTCCTGTGACACTAGTTATAGATTCCGATGCTTCACTTCTGGTTTATTGTATCCCTCTGAAATTCGTATTGACGATGAAACACTGAAATTGTATCGGAACTAAATAGAAAAGGCACAATGCCGATTTAAGTACAAGAAGACTGTTTCTGCATACTGGCTATGTTTCGTACCATTCCTGTGTCGCTAGTTACAGATTCCGATGCTTCACTTCAGCGTTACTGTATTAATCTGACCTTCTTAACGACGATGAAACACAGAAATTCCATCGGAATTAAATAGAAAAGGCACAGTGCCGACTTAAGTAGAAGAAGACTGACTCTTCCTAATGTCTATGTTTTGAACCATTCCTGTGACACTAGTTATAGATTCCGATGCTTCACTTCAGGTTTACTCTATCCATAGGACCTTCTTATTGACGATGAAACACAGAAATTGCAACGGAACTAAATACAAAATGCACAATGCCGACTTAAGTACAAGAAGACTGACTCTTACTACTGTCTATGTTTTGAACGATTCCTGTGACATTAGTTATTGATTCCGATGCTTCACTTCAGGTTTACTGTATCCTTTGGACCATCTTATTGGCGACGAAATACAGAAATAGCATCGGAATTAATTACAAAAGGCACAATGTGGACTTAAGTACAAGAAGACTGACTCTTCTTAATGTCTATGTTTTGAACCATTCCTGTGACACTAGTTATAGATTCCGATGATTCACTTCTGGTTTACTGTATCCCTCTGACCTTCTTATTGACGATGAAACACAGAAATTGCTTGGGAGTTAAATACAAAATTCACAATGCCGACATAAGTACAAGAAGACTGACTCTTCCTACTGTCTATGTTTTGAACCATTAATGTGACACTAGTTATAGATTCCGATGCTTCACGTCAGGTTTACTGTATCCCTCTGACTTTCGTATTGACGATGAAACACAGAAATTGCATCGGAATTAAATACAAAAGGCACAATGCCGAAGTTAGTACAAGAAGACTCACTCTTAGTACTGACTATGTTTGAACCATTCCTGTGTCACTACATACAGATTACGATGATTCACTTCAGGATTACTGTATCCCTCTGACCTTCTTATTGACGATGAAACACAGATATTGCTACGGAATTAAGTAGAAGAGGCACAATGCCGACTTAAGTACAAGAAGACTGACTCTTCTTACTGAAAATGTTTTGAACCATTCCTGTGACACTAGTTATAGATTCCGATGCTTCACTTCTGGTTTACTGTATCCGTCTGACCTTCTTGTTGACGATGAAACACAGAAATTGCATCGGAATTAAATAGAAAAGGCACAATGCCGAATTCAGTACAAGAAGACTGACTCTTCGTACTGACTATGTTTCGAACCAACCCTGTGACACTAGTTATAGATCCCGATGCTTCTCTTCAGGTTAACTGTATTCCTTTGGACCTTCGTATTGACGATGAAACACAGAAATTGCATCGGAATTAAATAGAAAAGGCACAATGCCGACTTAAGTACAAGAAGACTGAGTCTTCTTATTGACTATGTTTTGAACCATTCCTGTGACACTAGTTATAGATTCCGATGCTTCACTCCTGGTTTACTGTATCCCTCTGACCTTCTTATTGACGATGAAACACAGAAATTGCCTCGGAATTAAATAGAAAAGGCACAATGCCGACTTAAGTAGAAGAAGACTGACTCTTCTTACTGTCTATGTTTTGAACCATTCCTGTGACACTAGTTATAGATTCCGATCCTTCACTTCAGGTTTACTGTATCCCTTGGACCTTCTTATTGAAGATGAAACACAGAAATTGCATCGGAATTAAATAGAAAAGGCACAATGCCGAATTAAGTACAAGAAGACTGACTCTTCTTACTGACTATGTTTTGAACCATTCCTGTGACACTAGTTATAGATTCCGATGCTTCACTTCTGGTTTACTGTATCCCTCAGACCTTCTTATTGACGATTAAATACAGAAATTGCATCGGAATTGAATTGAAAAGGCACAATGTCAAATTAAGTACAAGAAGACAGACTCTTCTTACTCACTATGTTTCGAACCAATACTGTGACACTAGTTATAGATTCCGATGCTTCTCTTCAGGTTTACTGTATCCCTTGCACCTTCGTATTGACGGTGAAACACAGAAATTGCATCGGAATTAAATAGAAAACGCACAATGCCGACTTAAGTACAAGAAGACTGACTCTTCTTACTGACTATGTTTTGAACCATTCCTGTGACACTAGTTATAGATTCCGATGCTTCATTTCTGGTTTACTGTATCCCTCTGACCTTCTTATTGACGATGAAACACAGAAATTGCCTCGGAATTAAATAGAAAAGCCACAATGCCGACTTAAGTAGAAGATGACTGACTCTTCCTACGGTCTATGCTTTGAACCATTCCTGTGACACTAGTTATAGATTCCGATGCTCCACTTCAGGTTTACTCTATCCATAGGACCTTCTTATTGACGATGAAACACAGAATTTGCTACGGAACTAAACACAAAATGCACAATGCCGACTTAAGTACAAGAAGACTGACTCTTACTATTGTCTATGTTTTGAACCATTCTTGTGACACTAGTTATAGATTCCGATGCTTCACTTCAGGTTTACTCTATCCATAGGACCTTCTGGTTGACGATGAAACACAGAAATTGCAACGGAACTAAATACAAAATGCACAATGCCGACTTAAGTACAAGAAGACTGACTCTTACTACTGTCTATGATTTGAACGATTCCTGTGACATAAGTTATTGATTCCGATGGTTCACTTCAGGTTTACTGTATCACTCTGACCTTCTTATTGACGATGAAACACAGAAATTGCATCGCAATTAAACACAAAAGGCACAATGCCGACTTAAGTACAAGAAGAGTGACTCTTCCTACTGTCTATGTTTTGAAATATTCCTGTGACACTAGTTATAGATTCCGATACTTCACTTCAGGTTTACTGTATCCCTCTGAACTTCTTGTTGACGATGAAACACAGAAATTGAATCGGATTTAAATAGAAAAGGCACAATGCCGACTTAAGTACAAGAAGACTGACTCTTCCCACTATCTATGCTTTGAACCGTTTCTGTGACACTAGTTATAGATTCCGATGCTTCACTTCTGGTTTACTGTATCCCTCTGACCTTCTTTTGACGTTGAAACACAGAAATTGCATCGGAATTAAATAGAAAAGGCACAATGCCGACTTAAGTACAAGAAGATTGACTCTTCCTACTGTCTGTGTTTTGAACCATTCCTGTGACACTAGTTATAGATTCCGATGCTTCACTTCAGGTTTACTGTATAACTTTGACCTTCTTTTTGACGATGAAACACAGAAATTGCATCGGAATTAAATAGAAAAGGAAAAATGCCGACTTAAGTACAAGAACATAGACTCTTCCTACTGTCTATGTTTTGAACCATTCCTGTGACACTAGTTATAGATTCCGATGCTTCACTTCAGGTTTACTGTATCCCTCTGACCATCTTTTTGACGATCAAACACAGAAATTGCATCGGAATTAAATACAAAAGGCACAATGCCAACTTAAGTACAAGAAGACTGACTCTTCTTACTGTCTATGATTTGATCCACTCCTGTGACACTAGTTATAGATTCCGATGCTTCACTTTCGGTTTATGTATGCCTTGGACCTTCTTATTGACGAAAAAACACAGAAATTGCATCGGAATTAAATACAAAATGCACAATGCTGACTTAAGTACAAGAAGGCTGACTCTTCTTACTGACTGTTATGAACAATTCCTGTGACACAAGTTATACATTCTGATGCTTCACTTCACGTTCACTGTATCCCTCTGAGCTTCTAATTGACGATGAAACACAGAAATTGCATCGGAATTAAATACAAAAGGCACAATGCCAACTTAAGTACAAGAAGACTGAGTCTTCTTACTGACTATGTATTCAACCATTCCTGTGACACTAGTTATAGATTCCGATGCTTCACTTCTGGTTTACTATAGCCCTCTGACCTTCATATTGACGATGAAAAACAGAAATAGCATCGGAATCAAATAGATAAGGCACAATGCCGACTTAACTACAAGAAGACCGACCCTTCTTATTGTCTATCTTTTGAACCATTCCTGTGACACTAGTTATAGATTCCGATGCTTCACTTCAGGTTTACTGTATCCCTCTGACCTTCTTATTGACGATGAAACACAGAAATTGCTACGGAACTAAACACAAAATGCACAATGCCGACTTAAGTACAAGAAGACTGACTCTTACTACTGTCTATGTTTTAAACGATTCCTGTGACATTAGTTATTGATTCCGATGCTTCACTTCAGGTTTACTGTATCCTTTGGACCATCTTATTTGCGACGAAATACAGAAATAGCATCGGAATTAAATACAAAAGGCACAATGTCGACTTAAGTACAAGAAGACTGACTCCTCTTAATGTCTATGTTTTGAACCATTCCTGAGACACTAGTTATAGATTCCGATAATTCACTTCAGGTTTACTGTATCACTCTGACCTTCTTATTGACGATGAAACACAGAAATTGCATCGGAATTAAATACAAAAGGCACAATGCAGACTTATATACAAGAAGACCGACTCTTCCTACTCTCTATGTTTTGAACCATTCCTGTGACACTAGTTATAGATTCCGATGCTTCACTTCAGGTTTACTGTATCCCTCTGACCTTCTTGTTGACGATGAAACACAGAAATTGCATCGGAATTAAATAGAAAAGGCACAATGCCGACTTAACTACAAGAAGACTGACTCTTCCTACTGTCTATGTTTTGAACCATTCCTGTGACACTAGTTATAGATTCCGATGCTTCACTTCAGGTTTACTGTATCCCTCTGACCTTCTTTGTGACTAGGACACACAGAATTTGCATCGGAATTAAATAGAAAAGGCACGATGCCGACTTAAGTACAAGAAGATTGACTCTTCCTACTGTCTATGTTTTGAACCATTCCTGTGACACTAGTTATAGATTCCGATGCTTTACTTCAGGTTTACTGTATAACTCTGACCTTCTGTTTGACGATGAAACACAGAAATTGCATCGGAATTAAATAGAAAAGGAACAATGCCGACTTAAGTACAAGAAGATTGACTCTTCCTACTGTCTATGATTTGAACCATTCCTGTGACACTAGTTATAGATTCCGATGCTTCACTTTAGGTTTACTGTATCCCTTGCACCTTCGTATTGACGATGAAACACAGAAATTGCATCGGAATTAAATACAAAAGGCACAATGCCGACTTAAGTACTAGAAGACTGACCCTTCTTACTGTCTATGCTTTGAACCATTCCTGTGACACTAGTTATAGATTCCGATGCTTCACTTCAGGTTTACTGTATCCCTGTGACCTTCTTATTGACGATGAAACACAGAAATTGCATCGGAATTAAATAGAAAAGGCACAATGCCGACTTAAGTACAAGAAGACTGACACTTCTTTCTGACTGTTTTGAACCATTCCTGTGACACTAGTTATAGATTCCGATGCTTCACTTCAGGTTTACTGTATCCCTCTGACCTTCTTATTGACGATGAAACAAATAATTGCATCGGAATTAAATAGAAAAGGCACAATGCCAACTTAAGTACAAAAAGACTGACTGTTCTTACTGACTATGTTTTGAACCATTCCTGTGACACTAGTTATAGGTTCCGATGCTTCACGTCAGGTTTACTGTATCCCTTGCACCTTCTTATTGACGATGAAACACAGAAATTGCATCGGAATTAAATACAACAGACACAATGCCGACTTAAGTACTAGAAGACTGACCCTTCTTACTGTCTATGCTTTGAACCATTCCTGTGACACTAGTTATAGATTCCGATGCTTCACTTCAGGTTTACTGTATCCCTCTGACCTTCTTATTGACGATGAAACACAGAAATTGCATTGGAATTAAATAGAAAAGGTACAATGCCGTATTAAGTAAAAGAAGACTGACACTTCATACTGACTATTTTGGAACCATTCCTGTGACACTAGTTATAGATTCCGATGCTTCACTACAGAATTACTGTATCCCTCTGACCTTCTTATTGACGATGAAACACAGAAATTGCATCGGAATTAAATAGAAAAGGCACAATGCCGACTTAAGTACAAGAAGACTGACTCTTCCTACTGTCTATGTTTTGAACCATTCCTGTGACACTAGTTATAGATTCCGATGCTTCACTTCAGAATTACTGTATCCCTTGGACCTTCTTATTGCCGATGAAACACAGAAATTTCATCGGAATTAAATAGAAAAGGCACAATGCCGACTTAAGTACAAGAATACTGACTCTTCCCACTGTCTATGTTTTGAACCATTCCTGTCACATTACTTATAGATTGCGATGCTTCACTTCAGTTGTACTGTATCCCTTGGGCCTTCTTATTGACGGTGAAACACCGAAATTGCATCAGAATTAAATAGAAAATTCACAACGCCGATTTAAGTACAAGAAAACTGACTCTTCCTACTGTCCATGCTTTGAACCATTCCTGTGACACTAGTAATAGATTCCGATGCTTCACTTCAGGTTTACTGTATCCCTCTGACCTTCTTTTTGACGATGAAAACAGAAATTACATCGGCATTAAATACAAATGGCACAATGCCGACTTAAGTACATGAAGACAGACTCTTCTTACTGTCTATGATTTGATCCATTAATGTGACACTAGTTATAGATTCCGATGCTTCACTTCACGTTTATGTATGCCTTGGACCTTCTTATTGACGAAAAAACACAGATACTGCATCGGAATTAAATACAAAATGCACAATGCCAACTTAAGTACAAGAAGACTTACTCTTCTTACTGACTATATTTGAACCATTCCTGTGACACTAGTTATAGATTCCGATGCTTCACTTCTGGTTTACTGTATCCCTCTGACCTTCATATTGACGATGAAACACAGAAATTGCAACGGAATTAAATATAAAACGCACAATGCCGACTTAAGTACAAGAAGAATGACCCTTCCTACTGTCTATGTTTTGAACCATTCCTGTGACACTAGTTATAGATTCCGATGCTTCACTTCAGGTTTACTGTATCCCTTGGACCCTCTTATTGACGATGAAACAAAGAAATCGCTTTGGAATTAAATAGAAAACGCAAATTGCCGACTTAACTACAAGAAGACTGACTCTTCCTACTGTCTATCTTTTGAACCATTCCTGTGACACTACTTACAGATTGCGATGGTTCACTTCAGTTTTACTGTATCCCTTGGGCCTTCTTATTGACGATGAAATACAGAAATTGCATCAGAATTAAATAGAAAAGGCACAATGCCGACTTAAGTACAAGAAGAGTGACTCTTCCTACTGTCTATGTTTTGAACCATTCCTGTGACACTAGTTATAGATTCCGATGCTTCACGTCAGTTCTACTCTATCCCTAGGACCTTCTTATTGACGATGAAACACAGAAATTGTATCGGAACTAAATACAAAAGGCACAATGCCGACTTAAGTGCAAGAAAACTGACTCTTCCTACTGTCTATGTTTGAACGATTCCTGTTGCATTAGTTATTGATTCCGCTGCTGCACTTCAGGTTTACTGTGTCCCTTGGACCTTCTTATTGACGATGAAACACAGAAATTGCATCGGAATTAAATACAAAATGCACAATGCCGACTTAAGTACAAGAAGACTGACTCTTCTTACTGACTATGTTTTGAACCATTCCTGTGTCACTAGTTATAGAATCCGTTGCTTCACTTCAGGTTTACTGTATCCCTCTGACCTTCTTTTTGACGATGAAACACAGAAATTGCATCGGAATTAAATAGAAAACGCAAATTGCCGACTTAACTACAAGAAGGCTGACTCTTCTTACTGTCGATGCTTTGAACAATTCCTGTGACACTAGTTATAGATTCCGATCCTTCACTTCTGATTTACTGTAACCTTCTAACGTTCGTATTGTCGATGAAACACAGAAATTGCAACGGAATTAAATACAAAATGCACAATGCCGAGTTAAGTACAAGAAGACTGACTCTTCTCTTTGTCTATGTTATGAACCATTCCTGTGACACTAGTTATAGATTCCGATGCTTCACTTCAGGTTTACTGTATCCCTTGGAACTTCTTATTGACGATGAAACACAGAAATAGCATCAGAATTAAATACAAAAGGCACAATGCCGACTTAAGTACTAGAAGACTGACCCTTCTTACTGTGTATGATTTGAACCATTCCTGTGACACTAGATATAGATTCCGATGCTTCACTTCTGGTTTACTGTATCCCTCTGACCTTCTTATTGACAGTGAAACACAGAAATTGCATCGGAATTATATAGAAAAGGCATAATGCCGACTTAAGTACAAGAAGACTAACTCTTCTTACCGAATATGTTTGGAACCATTCCTGTGACACTAGTTATAGATTCCGATGCTTCACTTCAGGTTTACTGTATGCCTTGCACCTTCTTATTGGCGATGAAACACAGAAATTGCATCGGAAATAATTACATATGTCGCAATGCCGACTTAAGTACAAGGAGACTGACTCTTCGTACTGACTAAGTTTTGAACCATTCCTGTGACACTAGTTATAGATTACGATGATTCACTTCAGGTTTACTGTATCCCTTGGACCTTCTTATTGACAATGAAAAACAGAAATTGCATCGGAATTAAATAGAAAAGGCTCAATGCCTACTTAAGTACGAGAAGACTGACTCATCTTACTGACTATGTTTGGAAACATTCCTGTGACACTAGTTATAGATTCCGATGCTTCACTTCAGGGTTACTGTATCCCTCTGACCTTCTTATTGACGATGAAACACAGATATTGCATCGAAATTAAATAGAAAAGGCACAATGCCGACTTAAGTACAAGAAGACTGACTCTTCTTACTGACTATGTTTTGAACCATTCCTGTGACACTAGTTATAGATTCCGATGCTTCACTTCAGTTCTACTCTATCCCTAGGACCTTCTTATTGACGATGAAACACAGAAATTGCATCGGAACTAAATACAAAAGGCACAATGCCGACTTCAGTATAAGAAGACTGACTCTTCCTACTGTCTATGTTTTGAATGATTCCTATTGCATTAGTTATTGATTCCGATGCTTCACTTCAGGTTTACTGTGTCCCTTGGACCTTCTTATTGACGATGCAACACAGAAATTGCGTCGGAATTAAGAAAAAATGCACAATGCCGACTTAAGTACAAGAAGACTGACTCTTCTTACTGACTATGTTTTGAACCATTCCTGTGACACTACTTATAGAATCCGTTGCTTCACTTCAGGTTTACTGTATCCCTTTGACCTTCTTATAGACGATGAAACACAGAAATAGCATCGGAAATAAATACAAAAGGCACGATGCCGACTTATGTACATGTAGACTGAATCTTGCTACTTTCTATGATTTGAACCATTCCTGTGACGCTAGTTATAGATTCCGATGCTTCATTTCAGGTTTACTGTATCCCTTGGATCTTCTTATTGACGATGAAACACAGATAGTGCATCGGAGTTAAATACAAAAGGCACAATGCCGACTTAAGTACAAGAAGACTAACTCTTAATACTGCCTATGTTTTGAACCATTCCTGTGACACTAGTTATAGATTCCGATGCTTCGCTTCAGGTTTACTGTATCCCTCCGACCTTCTTTTGACGATGAAACACAGAAATTGCATCGGAATTAAATAGAAAAGGCACAATGCCGACTTAAGTACAAGAAGACTGGCTCTTCTTACTGTCTATGCTTTGAACAATTCCTGTGACACTAGTTATAGATTCCGATCCTTCACTTCAGATTTACTGTAACCCTCTAACCTTCGTATTGACGATGAAACACAGAAATTGCATCGGAATTAACTACAAAATGCACAATGCCGACTTAAGTACTAGAAGACTGACCCTTCTTACTGTGTATGTTTGGAACCATTCCTGTGACACTAGTTATAGATCCCGATGCTTCACTTCAGGTTTACTGTATGCCTTGCACCTTCTTATTGACAATGAAACACGTAATTTGCATCGGAATTAATTACAAAAGGCACAATGCCGACTTAAGTACAGGAAGGCTGACTCTTCGTACTGACTAAGTTTGAACCATTCCTGAGACACTAGTTATAGATTCCGATGCTTTACTTCTGGTTTACTGTATCCCTCTGACCTTCTTATTGACGATGAAACACAGAAATTGCATCGGAATTAAATAGATAAGGCACAATGCCGACTTAAGTACAAGAAGACTGACTCTTCCTATTGTCTATGTTTTGTACCTTTCCTGTGACACTAGTTATAGATTACGGTCCTTCACTTCAGGTTTACTATATCCCTCTGACCTTCTTATTGACGATGAAACACAGAAATTGCATCGGAATTAAATACAAAAGGCGCAATGACGACTTAAGTACAAGAAGACTGACTCTTCTTACTGTCTATGTTTTGAACCGCTCCTGTGACGCTAATTACAGATTTAGATGCGTCACTTCAAGGTTACTGGATCTCTTTGACCTTCTTATTGACGATGAAACATAGAAATTGCAACGGAATTAGATAGAAAAGGCACAAGGTCGACTTAAGTACAAGAAGACTGACTCTTCCCACTGTCTATGTTCTGAACCATTCCTGTGACACTAGTTATAGATTCCGATGCTTTCTTCAGGTTTACTGTATCCCTTGGACCTTCTTATTGACGATGAAACAAAGAAATCGCATCGGAATTAAATGGAAAAGGCGCAATGCCGACATAAGTACAAGAAGACTGACTCTTCCCACTGTCTATGCTTTGAACCATTCCTGTGACACTACTTATAGATTGCGATGCTTCACTTCAGTTTTACAGTATCCCTTGGACCATCTTATTGACAATGAAACACAGAAATTGCATCGGAACTAAATACAAAAGGCACAATGCCGACTTAAGTACAAGAAGACAGACTGTTCTTACTGACTATGTTTTGAACCATTCCTGTGACACTAGTTATAGGATCCGTTGCTTCGCTTCAGGTTTACTGTATCCCTTTGTACTTCTTATTGACGATGAAACACAGAAATTGCATCGGAAATAAATACAAAAAGCCCGATGCCGACTTAAGTACATGTAGACTGAATCTTCCTACTGTCTATGATTTGAACCATTCCTGTGACAATAGTTATAGATTCCGATGCTTCATTTCAGGGTTATTGTATCCCTTAGATCTTCTTATTGACGATGAAACACAGATAGTGCATCGGAGATAAATACAAAAGGCACAATGCCGACTTAAGTACAAGAAGACTAACTCTTCCTACTGTCTATGTTTTGAACCATTCCTGTGACTCTAGTTATAGATTCCGATGCTTTACTTCAGGTTTACTGTATCCGTCTTACCTTCTTTTTGACGATGAAACACAGAAATTGCATCGGAATTAAATAGAAAAGGCACAATGCCGACTTAAGTACAAGAAGACTGACTCCTCTCACTGTCTATGTTCTAAACAATTCCTGTGACACTAGTTATAGATTCCGATCCTTCACTTCAGATTTACTGTATCCCTCTGACCTTCTTATTGACGATGAAACACAGAACATGCGTTGGAATTAAATAAAAAAGGCACAATGCCTACTTCTGTACAAGAAGACTGACTCTTCTTACTGACTATGCTTGGAACCACTCCTGTGACAGTAGTTATAGATTCCGATGCTTCACTTCAGGTTTACTGTATCCCTCTGACCTTCCTATTGACGATGAAACACAGAAAATGCATCGGATTTAAATACAAAAGGCACAATGGCGACTTAAGTACAAGAAGACTGACTCTTCTTACTGTCTATGTTTTGAACCATTCCTGTGACACTAGTTATAGATTCCGATGCTTCACTTAAGGTTTACTGTATCCCTTGAACCTTCTTATTGACGATGAAACACAGAAATTGCATCGGAATTAAATACAAAAGGCACAATTCCGACTTAAGTAGAAGAAGACTGACCCTTCTTACTGTCTATGTTTTGAACCATTCCTGTTACACTAGTTATAGATTGCTATGATTCACCTCAGGTTTATTGTATGCTTTGGACCTTCTTATTTACGATGAAACACAGAAATTGCATCGGAATTAAACACAAAAGGCACAATGCCGGATTAAGTACAAGAAGACTGACCCTTCTTACTGTGTATGCTTTGAACCATACATGTGACACTAGATGTAGATTCCGATGCTTCACTTCAGGTTTACTGTATCCCTCTGACCTTCTTATTGACAGTGCAACACAGAAATTGCATCGGAATTAAATAGAAAAGGCATAATGCCGACTTAAGTACAAGAAGACTAACTCTTCTTACCGACTATGTTTGGATCCATTCCTCTGACACTAGTTATAGATTCCGATGCTTCACTTCAGGTTTACTGTATCCCCTTGCACCTTCTTATTGACGATGAAACACAGAAATTGCATCGGAATTAATTACAAAAGGCACAATGCCGACTTAAGTACAAGAAGACTGACCCTTCGTACTGACTAAGTTATGAACCATTCCTGTGACACTAGTTATAGATTACGATGACTCACTTCAGGTTTACTGTATCCCTTGGACCTTCTTATTGACGATGAGACACAGAAATTGCATCGGAATTAAATAGAAAAGGCACAATGCCGACTTAAGTACAAGAAGACTGACTCTTCTTACTGACTATATTTGGAACCTTCCTGTGACACTAGTTATAGATTACGATGATTCACTTTAGGTTTACTGTATCCCTTTGACCTTCTTATTGACGATGAAACACAGAACATGCATCGGAATTAATTAAAAAAGGCACAATGGCGACTTAAGTACACGAAGACTGACTCTTCTTACTGGCTGTTTTGAACCTTTCCTGTGACACTAGTTATAGATTCCGATGCTTCACTTCAGGTTTACTGTATCCCTCTGACCTTCTTATTGACGATGAAACACAGAAATTGCATCGGAATTAAATACAAAAGGCACAATGCCGACTTAAGTACAAGAAGACTGACTCTTCCTACTGTCTATGTTTTGAACCATTCCTGTGACACATCGTTACAGATTCCGATGCTTCACTTCAGGTTTACTGTATCCCTTGCACCTTCTTATTGACGATGAAACACAGAAATTGCATCGGAATTAAATACAAAAGGCACAATTCCGCCTTAAGTAGAAGAAGACTGACCCTTCTTACTGTCTATGTTTTGAACCATTCCTGTGACACTAGTTATAGATTCCGATGCTTCTCTTCAGGTTTACTGTATCCCTCTGACCCTCTTATTGACGATGAAACACAGAAATTGCATCGGAATTAAATACAAAAGGCAAAATGCCGACTTAAGCACAAGAAGACTGACTCTTCGTACTGACTATGATTTGAACCATTGCTGTGACACTAGGTATAGATTACGATGATTCACTTCAGGTTCACTGTATCCCATGGACCTTCTTATTGACGATGAAACATAGAAATTGCATCGGAATTAAATAGGAAAGGCACAATGACGACTTAAGTACAAGAAAACTGACTCTTCTTACTGACTGTTTTGAACCATTCTTGTGACACTAGTTATAGATTCTGATGCTTCTCTTCAGGTTTACTGAATCCCTCTGACCTTCTTATTGACGATGAAACACAGAAATTGCATCGGAATTAAATACAAAAGGCACAATGCAACTTAAGTACAAGAAGACTGACCCTTCTTACTGTCTATGTTTTGAACCATACCGGTGACACTAGTTATAGATTCCGATGCTTCACTTCAGGTGTACTGCATCCCTTGGACCTTGTCCTTGCCGATGAAACACGGAAATTGCATCGGAATAAGTAGAAAAATCTCATTGCCGACTTAAGTACAAGAAGAATGACTCTGCTTACTGTCTATGTTTTGAACCATTCCTGTGACACTAGTTACGGATTCCGATGTTTCACTTCGGGTTTACTGTATCCCTTGCACCTTCATATTGACGATGAAACACAGAAATTGCATCGGCAGAAATTGCATCGGAATTATTTACAAAAGGCACAATGCCGACTTAAGTACAAGAAGGCTGACTCTTCGCACTGACTATGTTTTGAACCATTCCTGTGACACTAGTTATAGATTACGATGATTCACTTCAGGTTTACTGTATCCCTTGGACCTTCTTGTTGACGATGAAACACAGAAATTGCATCGGAATTAAATAGAGAAGGCTCAATGCCGACTTAAGTACAAGAAGACTGACTCTTCTTACTGACAATGTTTGGGACCATTCCTGTGACACTAGTTATAGATTCCGATGCTTCACTTCAGATTTACTGTATCCCTCTGACCTTCTTATTGACGATGAAACACAGAAAATGCAACGGAATAAAATACAAAAGGCACGATGACGACTTAAGTACAAGAAGACTGACTCTTCTTACTGACTGTTTTGAAATTTTCCTGTGACACTAGTTATAGATTCCGATGCTTCACTTCAGGTTTACTGTATCCCTCTAACCTTCTTATTGACGATGAAACACAAAAATTGCATCGGTATTAAATACAAAAGGCACAATGCCGAGTTATGTACAAGAAGACTCACTCTTGGTACTGACTATGTTTTTGAACCATTCCTGTGACACTAGTTATAGATACCGATGATTCACCTCAGGTTAACTGTATCCTTTGGACCTTCTTATTTACGATGAAACACAGAAATTGCATCGGAATTAAATAGAAAAGACACAATGCCGACTTAAGAACAAGACGACTGACTCATCTTACTGACTATGTTTTGAACCTTCCTGTGACACTAGTTATAGATTCCGGTGCTTCACTTCAGGTTTAGTGGCTCCCTCTGACCTTCGTATTGACGATGAAACACAGAAATATGCATCGGAATTAAATAGAGAAAGTCTCAATGCCGACTTAAGTACAAGAAGACTGACTCTTCTTACTGACTATGTTTGGAACCATTCCTGTGACACTTGTCATAGATTCCGATGCTTCACTTCAGATTTACTGTATCCCTCTGACCTTCTTATTGACGATGAAACACAGAAAATGCATCGGAATTAAATACAAAAGGTACAATGACGACTTAAGTACAAGAAGACTGACTCTTCTTACTGACTACTTTGAACCTTTCCTGTGACACTAGTTATAGATTCCGATGCTTCACCTTCAGGTTTACTGTATCCCTATGACCTTCTTATTGACGATGAAACACAGAACATGCATCGGAATTAAATAAAAAAGGCACAATGACGACTTAAGTACAAGAAGACTGACTCTTCTTACTGACTGTTTTGAACCTTTCCTGTGACACTAGTTATAGATTCCGATGCTTCACTTCAGGTTTACTGTATCGCTCTGACCTTCTTATTGTCGATGAAACACAGAACATGCATCAGAATTAAATAAAAAAGCACAATGACGACTTAAGTACAAGAAGGCTGACTCTTCTTACTGACAGTTTTGAACCTTTCCTGTGACACTAGTTATAGATTCCGATGCTTCACTTCAGGTTTACTGTATCCCTCTGACCTTCTTATTGACGATGAAACACAGAAATTGCATCGGAATTAAATACAAAAGGCACAATGCCGACTTAAGTACAAGAAGACTGACTCTTCTTACTGTCTATGTTTTGAACCATTCCTGTGACACTAGTTATCGATTCCGATGCTTCACTTCAGGTTTACTGTATCCTTTGCACCTTCTTATTGACGATGAAACACAGAAATTGCATCGGAATTAAATACAAAAGGCACAATGCCGACTTAAGTAGAAGAAGACTGACCCTTCTTACTGTCTATGTTTTGAACCAGTCCTGTGACACTAGTTATAGATTCCGATGCTTCACTTCAGGTTTACTGTATCCCTCTGACCCTCGTATTGACGATGAAACACAGAAATTGCATCGGAATTAAATACAAAAGGGAAATGCCGACTGAAGCACAAGAAGACTGACTCTTCGTACTGACTATGATTTGAACCATTTCTGTGACACTAGTTATAGATTACGATGATTCACTTCAGGTTTACTGTATCCCTTGGACCTTCTTATTGACGATGAAACATAGAAATTGCATCGGAACTAAATAGAAAGGGCACAATGCCGACTTAAGTACAAGAAGACTGACTCTTCTTACTGACTATGTTTGGAGCCACCTCTGTGACACTAGTCACAGATTCCGATGCTTCACTTCAGGTTTACTGTATCCCTCTGACCTTCCGATTGACGATGAAACACAGAAAATGCATCGGAGTTAAATAAAAAAGGCAGAATGACGACGTAAGTACAAGAAAACTGACTCTTCTTACTGACTGCTTTGAACCATTCCTGTGACACTAAATATAGATTCTGATGCTTCACTTCAGGTTTACTGTATCCCTCTGACCTTCTTATTGACGATGAAACACAGAAATTGCATCGGAAATAAATACAAGAGGCACAATGCCGACTTAAGTACAAGAAGACTGACCCTTCTTACTGTCTATGATTTGAACCATTCCGGTGACACTAGTTTTGGATTCCGATGCTTCACTTCAGGTTTACTGTATCCCTCTGACCTTCTTACTGACGATGAAACACAGAAATTGCATCGGAATTAAATACAGAAGGCACAATGCCGACTTAAGTACAAGAAGACTGACTCTTGGTACTGACTATGTTTTGATCCATTCCTGTGACACTAGTTATAGATTCCGATGATTCACCTCAGGTTTACTGTATCCTTTGGACGTTCTTATCTACGATGAAACACAGAAATTGCAACGGAATTAAATAGAAAAGACACAATGCCGACTTAAGTACAAGAAGACTGACTCATCTTACTGCCTATGTTTTGAACCTTCCTGTGACACTAGTTATAGGTTCCGATGCTTCACTTCAGGTTTACTGTCTCCCTCTGACCTTCTTACTGACGATGAAACACAGACATTGCATCGGAATTAAATAGAAAAGGCATAATGTCGACTTAAGTATAAGAAGACTAAGTCTTCTTACCGACTACGATTGGAACCATTCCTGTGACACTAGTTACAGATTCCGATGCTTCACTTCAGGTTTACTGTATCCCTTGCACCTTCTTATTGACGATGAAACACAGAAATTGCATCGGAATTAATTACAAAAGGCACAATGCCGACTTAAGTACAAGAAGACTGACTCTTCGTACTGACTAAGTTATGAACCATTCCTGTGACACTAGTTATAGATTACGATGACTCACTTCAGGTTTACTGTATCCCTTGGACCTTCTTATTGACGATGAGACACAGAAATTGCATCGGAATTAAATAGAAAAGACACAATGCCGACTTAAGTACAAGAAGACTGACTCTTCTTACTGACTATATTTGGAACCTTCCTGTGACACTAGTTATAGATTACGATGATTCACTTTAGGTTTACTGTATCCCTTTGACCTTCTTATTGACGATGAAACACAGAACATGCATCGGAATTAATTAAAAAAGGCACAATGACGACTTAAGTACACGAAGACTGACTCTTCTTACTGGCTGTTTTGAACCTTTCCTGTGACACTAGTTATAGATTCCGATGCTTCACTTCAGGTTTACTGTATCCCTCTGACCTTCTTATTGACGATGAAACACAGAAATTGCATCGGAATTAAATACAAAAGGCACAATGCCGACTTAAGTACAAGAAGACTGACTCTTCTTACTGTCTATGTTTTGGACCATTCCTGTGACACATCGTTACAGATTCCGATGCTTCACTTCAGGTTTACTGTATCCCTTGCACCTTCTTATTGACGATGAAACACAGAAATTGCATCGGAATTAAATACAAAAGGCACAATTCCGCCTTAAGTAGAAGAAGACTGACCCTTCTTACTGTCTATGTTTTGAACCATTCCTGTGACACTAGTTATAGATTCCGATGCTTCTCTTCAGGTTTACTGTATCCCTCTGACCCTCTTATTGACGATGAAACACAGAAATTGCATCGGAATTAAATACAAAAGGCAAAATGCCGACTTAAGCACAAGAAGACTGACTCTTCGTACTGACTATGATTTGAACCATTGCTGTGACACTAGGTATAGATTACGATGATTCACTTCAGGTTCACTGTATCCCATGGACCTTCTTATTGACGATGAAACATAGAAATTGCATCGGAATTAAATAGGAAAGGCACAATGACGACTTAAGTACAAGAAAACTGACTCTTCTTACTGACTGTTTTGAACCATTCTTGTGACACTAGTTATAGATTCTGATGCTTCTCTTCAGGTTTACTGAATCCCTCTGACCTTCTTATTGACGATGAAACACAGAAATTGCATCGGAATTAAATACAAAAGGCACAATGCCAACTTAAGTACAAGAAGACTGACCCTTCTTACTGTCTATGTTTTGAACCATACCGGTGACACTAGTTATAGATTCCGATGCTTCACTTCAGGTGTACTGCATCCCTTGGACCTTGATCTTGCCGATGAAACACGGAAATTGCATCGGAATAAGTAGAAAAATCTCATTGCCGACTTAAGTACAACAAGAATGACTCTGCTTACTGTCTATGTTTTGAACCATTCCTGTGACACTAGTTACGGATTCCGATGTTTCACTTCAGGTTTACTGTATCCCTTGCACCTTCATATTGACGATGAAACACAGAAATTGCATCGGAATTATTTACAAAAGGCACAATGCCGACTTAAGTACAAGAAGGCTGACTCTTCGCACTGACTATGTTTTGAACCATTCCTGTGACACTAGTTATAGATTACGATGATTCACTTCAGGTTTACTGTATCCCTTGGACCTTCTTGTTGACGATGAAACACAGAAATTGCATCGGAATTAAATAGAGAAGGCTCAATGCCGACTTAAGTACAAGAAGACTGACTCTTCTTACTGACAATGTTTGGGACCATTCCTGTGACACTAGTTATAGATTCCGATGCTTCACTTCAGATTTACTGTATCCCTCTGACCTTCTTATTGACGATGAAACACAGAAAATGCAACGGAATAAAATACAAAAGGCACGATGACGACTTAAGTACAAGAAGACTGACTCTTCTTACTGACTGTTTTGAAATTTTCCTGTGACACTAGTTATAGATTCCGAAGCTTCACTTCAGGTTTACTGTATCCCTCTAACCTTCTTATTGACGATGAAACACAAAAATTGCATCGGAATTAAATACAAAAGGCACAATGCCGACTTATGTACAAGAAGACTCACTCTTGGTACTGACTATGTTTTGAACCATTCCTGTGACACTAGTTATAGATACCGATGATTCACCTCAGGTTAACTGTATCCTTTGGACCTTCTTATTTACGATGAAACACAGAAATTGCATCGGAATTAAATAGAAAAGACACAATGCCGACTTAAGAACAAGACGACTGACTCATCTTACTGACTATGTTTTGAACCTTCCTGTGACACTAGTTATAGATTCCGGTGCTTCACTTCAGGTTTAGTGGCTCCCTCTGACCTTCGTATTGACGATGAAACACAGAAATTGCATCGGAATTAAATAGGGAAAGCTCAATGCCGACTTAAGTACAAGAAGACTGACTCTTCTTACTGACTATGTTTGGAACCATTCCTGTGACACTTGTCATAGATTCCGATGCTTCACTTCAGATTTACTGTATCCCTCTGACCTTCTTATTGACGATGAAACACAGAAAATGCATCGGAATTAAATACAAAAGGTACAATGACGACTTAAGTACAAGAAGACTGACTCTTCTTACTGACTACTTTGAACCTTTCCTGTGACACTAGTTATAGATTCCGATGCTTCACTTCAGGTTTACTGTATCCCTCTGACCTTCTTATTGACGATGAAACACAGAACATGCATCGGAATTAAATAAAAAAGGCACAATGACGACTTAAGTACAAGAAGACTGACTCTTCTTACTGACTGTTTTGAACCTTTCCTGTGACACTAGTTATAGATTCCGATGCTTCACTTCAGGTTTACTGTATCGCTCTGACCTTCTTATTGTCGATGAAACACAGAACATGCATCAGAATTAAATAAAAAAGCACAATGACGACTTAAGTACAAGAAGGCTGACTCTTCTTACTGACAGTTTTGAACCTTTCCTGTGACACTAGTTATAGATTCCGATGCTTCACTTCAGGTTTACTGTATCCCTCTGACCTTCTTATTGACGATGAAACACAGAAATTGCATCGGAATTAAATACAAAAGGCACAATGCCGACTTAAGTACAAGAAGACTGACTCTTCTTACTGTCTATGTTTTGAACCATTCCTGTGACACTAGTTATCGATTCCGATGCTTCACTTCAGGTTTACTGTATCCTTTGCACCTTCTTATTGACGATGAAACACAGAAATTGCATCGGAATTAAATACAAAAGGCACAATGCCGACTTAAGTAGAAGAAGACTGACCCTTCTTACTGTCTATGTTTTGAACCAGTCCTGTGACACTAGTTATAGATTCCGATGCTTCACTTCAGGTTTACTGTATCCCTCTGACCCTCTTATTAACGATGAAACACAGAAATTGCATCGGAATTAAATACAAAAGGGAAATGCCGACTGAAGCACAAGAAGACTGACTCTTCGTACTGACTATGATTTGAACCATTTCTGTGACACTAGTTATAGATTACGATGATTCACTTCAGGTTTACTGTATCCCTTGGACCTTCTTATTGACGATGAAACATAGAAATTGCATCGGAACTAAATAGAAAGGGCACAATGCCGACTTAAGTACAAGAAGACTGACTCTTCTTACTGACTATGTTTGGAGCCACTCCTGTGACACTAGTCACAGATTCCGATGCTTCACTTCAGGTTTACTGTATCCCTCTGACCTTCCGATTGACGATGAAACACAGAAAATGCATCGGAGTTAAATACAAAAGGCAGAATGACGACGTAAGTACAAGAAAACTGACTCTTCTTACTGACTGCTTTGAACCATTCCTGTGACACTAAATATAGATTCTGATGCTTCACTTCAGGTTTACTGTATCCCTCTGACCTTCTTATTGACGATGAAACACAGAAATTGCATCGGAATTAAATACAAGAGGCACAATGCCGACTTAAGTACAAGAAGACTGACCCTTCTTACTGTCTATGATTTGAACCATTCCGGTGACACTAGTTTTGGATTCCGATGCTTCACTTCAGGTTTACTGTATCCCTCTGACCTTCTTACTGACGATGAAACACAGAAATTGCATCGGAAATAAATACAGAAGGCACAATGCCGACTTAAGTACAAGAAGACTGACTCTTGGTACTGACTATGTTTTGATCCATTCCTGTGACACTAGTTATAGATTCCGATGATTCACCTCAGGTTTACTGTATCCTTTGGACGTTCTTATCTACGATGAAACACAGAAATTGCATCGGAATTAAATAGAAAAGACACAATGCCGACTTAAGAACAAGAAGACTGACTCATCTTACTGCCTATGTTTTGAACCTTCCTGTGACACTAGTTATAGGTTCCGATGCTTCACTTCAGGTTTACTGTCTCCCTCTGACCTTCTTACTGACGATGAAACACAGACATTGCATCGGAATTAAATAGAAAAGGCATAATGTCGACTTAAGTATAAGAAGACTAAGTCTTCTTACCGACTAGGTTTGGAACCATTCCTGTGACACTAGTTATAGATTCCGATGCTTCACTTCAGGTTTACTGTATCCCTTGCACCTTCTTATTGACGATGAAACACAGAAATTGCATCGGAATTAATTACAAAAGGCACAATGCCGACTTAAGTACAAGAAGACTGACTCTTTGCACTGACTATGTTTTGAACCATTCCTGTGATACTAGTTATAGATCACGATGATTCACTTAATGTTTACTCTATCCCTTGGACCAGCTTGTTGACGATGAAACACAGAAATTGCATCGGAATTAAATAGAGAAGGGTCAATGCCGACTTAAGTACAAGAAGACTGACTCTTCTTACTCACTATGTTTGGAACCTTTCCTGTGACACTAGTTATAGATTCCGATGCTTCACTTCAGATTTACTGTATCCCTCCTACCTTCTTATTGACGATGGAACACAGAAAATGCATCGGAATTAAATACAAAAGGCACAATGCCGACTTAAGTACAAGAAGACTGACTCTTCTTACTGACTATTTTGAACCTTTCCTGTGACACTAGTTATAGATTCCGATGCTTCACTTCAGGTTTACTGTATCCCTCTGACCTTCTTATTGACGATGAAACACAGAAATTACATCGGAATTAAATACAAAATGCACAATGCCGACTTAAGTACAAGAAGACTGACTCTTCTTACTGTCTATGATTTGAACCATTCTTGTGACACTAGTTATAGATTCCGATGCTTCACTTCAGATTTACTGTATCCCTCCTACCTTCTTGTTGACGATGGAACACAGAAAATGCATCGGAATTAAATACAAAAGGCACAATGCCGACTTAAGTACAAGAAGACTGACTCTTCTTACTGACTATTTTGAACCTTTCCTGTGACACTAGTTATAGATTCCGATGCTTCACTTCAGGTTTACTGTATCCCTCTGACCTTCGTATTGACGATGAAACACAGAAATTGCATCGGAATTAAATACAAATGGCACAATACCGACTTAAGTACATGAAGACTGACTCTTCGTACTGACTATGTTTTGGACCATTCCTGCGACACTAGTTATAGATTACGATGATTCACTTCAGGTTTACTGTATCCCTTGGACCTTCTTATTGACGATGAAACACAGAAATTGCATCGGAATTAAATAGAAAAGGCACAATGCCCACTTAAGTACAAGAAGACTGTCTCTAATTACTGACTATGTATGGAACCATTCCTGTGACACTAGTTATAGATTCCGATGCTTCACTTTAGGTTTACTGTATCCCTCTGACCTTTCTATTGAGGATGAAACACAGAAAATGCATCGGAATTAAATACAAAAGGCACAATGACGACTTAAGAACAAGAAGACTGACTCTTCTTACTGACTGCTTTGAACCATTCCTGTGTCACTTGTTATAGATTCCGATGCTTCACTTCAGGTTTACTGTATCCCTCTGACCTTCTTATTGACGATGAAACATAGAAATTGCATCGGAATTAAATACAAATGGCACAGTGCCGACTTATGAACAAGAAGACTGACTCTTCTTACCGTCTATGCTTTGAACCATTCCTGTGACACAAGTTATAGATTCCGATGCTTCACTTCAGGTTTGCTGTATCCCTAGCACCTTCTTATTGACGATGAAACACAGAAATTGCATCGGAATTAATTACAAAAGGCACAATGCCGACTTAAGTACAAAAAGACTGACTCTTCGCACTGACTGTGTTTTGAACCATTCCTGTGACACTAGTTACAGATCACGATGATTCACTTCAGGTTTACTGTATCGCTTGGACCTTCTTGGTGACGATGAAACACAGAAATTGCATCGGAATTAAATAGAGAAGGCTCAATGCCGACTTAAGTACAGGAAGAGTGACTCTTCTTACTGACTATGTTTGGAACCATTCCTGTGACACTAGTTATAGATTCCGATGCTTCACTTCAGATTTACTGTATCCCTCTGACCTTTCTATTGACGATGAAACACAGAAAATGCATCGGAATTAAATTCAAAAGGGACAATGACGACTTAAGTACAAGAAGACTGACTCTTCTTACTGACTGTTTTGAACCATTCCTGTGACACTTGTTATAGATTCCGATGCTTCACTTCAGGTCTACTGTATCCCTCTGACCTTCTTATTGACGATGAAACACAGAAATTGCATTGGAATTAATTACAAAAGGCACAATGCCGACTTAAGTACAAAAAGACTGACTCTTCGCACTGACTATGTTTTGAACCATTCCTGTGACACTAGTTATAGATCACGATGATTCACTTCAGGTTTACTGTATCGCTTGGACCTTCTTGTTGACGATGAAACACAGAAATTGCATCGGAATTAAATACAAAAGGCACAATGCCGACTTAAGTACAAGAAGACTGACCCTTCTTACTGTCTGTGTTTTGAACCATTCGTCTGACACTAGTTATAGATTCCGGTGCTTCACTTCCGGTTTACTGTTTCCCTCTGATCTTCTTATTGACGATGAAACACCGAAATTGCATCGGAATTAAATACAAAAGGCACAATGCCGACTTATGTACAAGAAGACTGACTCTTGGTACTGAATATGCTTTGAACCATTCCTGTGACACTAGTTATAGATTCCGATGATTCACCTCAGGTTTACTGTATCATTTGGACCTTCTTATCTACGATGAAACACAGAAATTGCATCGGAATTAAATAGAAAAGACACAATGCCGACTTAAGAACAAGAAGACTGACTCATCTTACTGCCTATGTTTTGAACCTTCCTGTGACACTAGTTATAGATTCCGATGCTTCACTTCAGGTTTACTGTCTCCCTCTGACCTTCTTATTGACGATGAAACACAGAAATTGCATCGGAATTAAATAGAAAAGGCATAATGCAGACTTAAGTACAAGAAGACTAAGTCTTCTTACCGACTACGTTTGGAACCATTCCTGTGACACTAGTTATAGATTCCGATGCTTCACTTCAGGTTTACTGGCTCCCTCTGACCTTCATATTGACGATGAAACACAGAAATTGCATCGGAATTAAATAGAAAAGCCATAATGCCGACTTAAGTACAAGAAGACTAAGTCTTCTTTCCGACTATGTTTGGAACCATTCCTGTGACACTAGTTATAGATTCCATTGCTTCACTTCAGGTTTACTGTATCCCTTGCACCTTCTTATTGACAATGAAATACAGAAATTGCATCGGAAATAATTACAAAATGCACAATGCCGACTTAAGTACAAGAAGACTGACTCTTCGCACTGACTATGTTTTGAACCATTCCTGTGACACTAGTTATAGATTACGATGATTCACTTCAGGTTTACTGTATCCCTTGGACCTTCTTGTTGACGATGGAACACAGAAAATGCATCGGAATTAAATACAAAAGGCACAATGACGACTTAAGTACAAGAAGACTGACTCTTCTTACTGACTATTTTGAACCTTTCCTGTGACACTAATTATAGATTCCGATGCTTCACTTCAGGTTTACTGTATCCCTCTGACCTTCTTATTGACGATGAAACACAGAAATTGCATCGGAATTAAATACAAAAGGCACAATGCCGACTTAAGTACAAGAAGACTGACTCTTCTTACTGTCTATGATTTGAACCATTCTTGTGACACTAGTTATAGATTCCGATGCTTCTCTTCTGGTTTACTGTATCCCTCTGACCTTCGTATTGACGATGAAACACAGAAATTGCATCGGAATTAAAAACAAATGGCACAATACCGACTTAAGTACATGAAGACTGACTCTTCGTACTGACTATGTTTTGGACCATTCCTGCGACACTAGTTATAGATTACAATGATTCACTTCAGGTTTACTGTATCCCTTGGACCTTCTTATTGACGATGAAACACAGAAATTGCATCGGAATTAAATAGAAAAGGCACAATGCCCACTTTAGTACAAGAAGACTGTCTCTAATTACTGACTATGTTTGGAACCATTCCTGTGACACTAGTTATAGATTCCGATGCATCACTTCAGGTTTACTGTATCGCTCTGACCTTCTTATTGACGATGAAACACAGAACATGCATCGGAATTAAATAAAAAAGGCACAATGACGACTTAAGTACAAGAAGACTGATTCTTCTTACTGACTGCTTTGAACCTTTCCTGTGACACTAGTTATACATTCCGATGCTTCACTTCAGGTTTACTGTATCCCTCTGACCTTCTTATTGAGGATGAAACACAGAAATTGCATCGGAATTAAATACAAAAGGCACAATGCCGACTTAAGTACAAGAAGACTGACTCTTCTTACTGTCTATGTTTTGAACCATTCCTGTGACACTAGTTATCGATTCCGATGCTTCACTTCAGGTTTACTGTATCCTTTGCACCTTCTTATTGACGATGAAACACAGAAATTGCATCGGAATTAAATACAAAAGGCACAATGCCGACTTAAGTAGAAGAAGACTGACCCTTCTTACTGTCTATGTTTTGAACCAGTCCTGTGACACTAGTTATAGATTCCGATGCTTCACTTCTGGTTTACTGTATCCCTCTGACCTTCTTATTGACGATGAAACACAGAAATTGCATCGGAATTAAATACAGAAGGCACAATGCCGACTTATGTACAAGAAGACTGACTCTTGGTACTGACTATGTTTTGAACCATTCCTGTGACACTAGTTATAGATTCCGATGATTCACCTCAGGTTTACTGTATCCTTTGGACCTTCTTATCTACGATGAAACACAGAAATTGCATCGGAATTAAATAGAAAAGACACAATGCCGAACTTAAGAACAAGAAAACTGACTCATCTTACTGCCTATGTTTTGAACTTTCCTGTGACACTAGTTATAGGTTCCGATGCTTCACTTCAGGTTTACTGTCTCCCTCTGACCTTCTTATTGACGATGAAACACAGAAATTGCATCGGAATTAAATAGAAATAGCATAATGCCGACTTAAGTACAAGAAGACTAAGTCTTCTTACCGACTACGTTTGGAACCATTCCTGTGACACTAGTTATAGATTCCGATGCTTCACTTCAGGTTTACTGTATCCCTTGCACCTTCTTATTGACGATGAAACACAGAAATTGCATCGGAATTAATTACAAAAGGCACAATGCCGACTTAAGTACAAGAAGACTGACTCTTTGCACTGACTATGTTTGAACCATTCCTGTGATACTAGTTATAGATCACGATGATTCACTTAAGGTTTACTCTATCCCTTGGACCATCTTGTTGACGATGAAACACAGAAATTGCATCGGAATTAAATAGAGAAGGGTCAATGCCGACTTAAGTACAAGAAGACTGACTCTTCTTACTGACTATGTTTGGAACCATTCCTGTGACACTAGTTATAGATTCCGATGCTTCACTTCAGATTTACTGTATCCCTCCTACCTTCTTATTGACGATGGAACACAGAAAATGCATCGGAATTAAATACAAAAGGCACAATGACGACTTAAGTACAAGAAGACTGACTCTTCTTACTGACTATTTTGAACCTTTCCTGTGACACTAATTATAGATTCCGATGCTTCACTTCAGGTTTACTGTATCCCTCTGACCTTCTTATTGACGATGAAACACAGAAATTACATCGGAATTAAATACAAAAGACACAATGCCGATTTAAGTACAAGAAGACTGACTCTTCTTACTGTCTATGATTTGAACCATTCTTGTGACACTAGTTATAGATTCCGATGCATCACTTCAGGTTTACTGTATCCCTCTGACCTTTCTATTGAGGATGAAACACAGAAAATGCATCGGAATTAAATACAAAAGGCACAATGACGACTTAAGAACAAGAAGACTGACTCTTCTTACTGACTGTTTTGAACCATTCCTGTGTCACTTGTTATAGATTCCGATGCTTCACTTCAGGTTTACTGTATCCCTCTGACCTTCTTATTGACGATGAAACACAGAAATTGCATCGGAATTAAATACAAATGGCACAATGCCGACTTATGAACAAGAAGACTGACTCTTCTTACCGTCTATTCTTTGAACCATTCCTGTGACACAAGTTATAGATTCCGATGCTTCACTTCAGGTTTGCTTTATCCCTTGCACCTTCTTATTGACGATGAAACACAGAAATTGCATCGGAATTAATTACAAAAGGCACAATGCCGACTTAAGTACAAAAAGACTGACTCTTCGCACTGACTGTGTTTTGAACCGTTCCTGTGGCACTAGTTATAGATCACGATGATTCACTTCAGGTGTACTGTATCGCTTGGACCTTCTTGGTGACGATGAAACACAGAAATTGCATCGGAATTAAATAGAGAAGGCTCAATGCCGACTTAAGTACAAGAAGACTGACTCTTCTTACTGACTATGTTTGGAACCATTCCTGTGACACTAGTTATAGATTCCGATGCTTCACTTCAGATTTACTGTATCCCTCTGACCTTTCTATTGACGATGAAACACAGAAAATGCATCGGAATTAAATACAAAAGGCACAATGACGACTTAAGTACAAGAAGACTGACTCTTCTTACTGACTGTTTTGAACCATTCCTGTGACACTGGTTATAGTTTCCGATGCTTCACTTCAGGTCTACTGTATCCCTCTGACCTTCTTATTGACGATGAAACACAGAAATTGCATCGGAATTAATTACAAAAGGCACAATGCCGACTTAAGTACAAAAAGACTGACTCTTCGCACTGACTATGTTTTGAACCATTCCTGTGACACTAGTTATAGATTCCGATGCTTCACTTGAGGTTTACTGTATCCCTCTGACCTTCTTATTGACGATGAAACACAGAAATTGCATCGGAATTAAATACAAATGGCACAATGCCGACTTATGAACAAGAAGACTGACTCTTCTTACTGTCTATGTTTTGAACCATTCCTGTGACACAAGTTATAGATTCCGATGCTTCACTTCCGGTTTACTGTATCCCTTGCACCTTCTTATTGACGATGAAACACAGAAATTGCATGGGAATTAAATACAAAAGGCACAATGCCGACTTAAGTACAAGAAGACTGACCCTTCTTACTGTCTGTGTTTTGAACCATTCCTCTGACACTAGTTATAGATTCCGATGCTTCACTTCAGGTTTACTGTATCCCTCTGACCTTCTTATTGACGATGAAACACAGAAATTGCAACGGAATTAAATACAAAAGGCACAATGCCGACTTATGTACAAGAAGACTGACTCTTGGTACTGAATATGCTTTGAACCATTCCTGTGACACTAGTTATAGATTCCGATGATTCACATCAGGTTTACTGTATCCTTTGGACCTTCTTATCTACGATGAAACACAGAAATTGCATCGGAATTAAATAGAAAAGACACAATGCCGACTTAAGAACAAGAAGACTGACTCATCTTACTGCCTATGTTTTGAACCTTCCTGTGACACTAGTTATAGATTCCGATGCTTCACTTCAGGTTTACTTTCTCCCTCTGACCTTCTTATTGACGATGAAACACAGAAATTGCATCGGAATTAAATAGAAAATGCATAATGCAGACTTAAGTACAAGAAGACTAAGTCTTCTTACCGACTACGTTTGGAACCATTCCTGTGACACTAGTTATAGATTCCGATGCTTCACTTCAGGGTTACTGTATCCCTTGCACCTTCTTGTTGACGATGAAACACAGAAATTGCATCGGAATTAATTACAAAAGGCACAATGCCGACTTAAGTACAAGAAGACTGACTCTTCGCACTGACTATGTTTTGAACCATTCCTGTGACACTAGTTATAGATTCCGATGCATCACTTCAGGTTTACTGTATCCGTCTGACCTTCTTATTGACGATGAAACACTGATATTTCATCGGAGTCAAATAGAAAAGGCTCAATGCCGACTTAAGTACAAGAAGACTGACTCTGCTTACTGAATGCTTTGAACCATTCCTGTGACACTAGTTATAGATTCCGATGCTTCACTTCAGGTTTGCTGTATCCCTCTGACCTTCTTATTGACGTTGAAACACATAAATTTCATCGGAACTAAATACAAAAGGCACAATGCCGACTTAAGTACAAGAAGACTGACTCTTCGTACTGACTATGTTTTGAACCATTCCTGTGACACTAGTTATAGATTTCGATGCTTCACTTCCGGTTTACTGTATACCTCTGACCTTCTTATTGACGATGAACACAGAAATTGCATCGGAATTAAATACAAATGGCACAATGCCGACTTATGAACAAGAAGACTGACTCTTCTTACTGTCTATGTTTTGAACCATTCCTGTGGCACTTGTTATAGATTCCGATCCTTCATTTCAGGTTTACTGTATACCTTGGATCTTCTTATTGACGAAGAAACACAGATATTGCTTCGGAGTTAAATACAAAAGGCACAATGCCGCCTGAAGTACAAAAAGACTGACTCTTCCTACTGTCTATGTTTTGAACCATTCCTGTGACACTAGTTATAGAGTCCGATGCTTCACTTCAGGTTTACTGTATCCCTTTGACATTCTTTTTGACGATGAAACACAGAAATTGCATCGGAATTAAATAGAAAAGGCACAATGCCGACTTAAATACAAGAAGACTGACTCTTCTTACTGTGAATGTTTGAACCATTCCTGTGACAGTAGTTATAGAATCCGATGCTTCACCTCAGATTTACTGTATCCCCTGGACCTTCTTATTGCCGATGAAACACAGAAATTGCATCGGAAATAAATACAAAAGGCACAATGCCGACTTAAGTACAAGAAGACTGACTCTTCTTACTGAATGCTTTGAACCATTCCTGTGACACTAGTTATAGATTCCGATGCTTCTCTTCAGGTTTACTGTATCCCTCTGACCTTCTTATTGACGTTGAAACACAGAAATTTCATCGGAACTAAATACAAAATGCACAATGCCCACTTAAGTACAAGAAGACTGACTCTTCGTACTGACTATGTTTTGAACCATTATTGTGACACTAGTTATAGATTCCGATGATTCACTTTAGGTGTACTGTATCCCTCTCACCCTCTTATTGACGATGAAACACAAAAAATTGCATCGGAATTAAATAGAAAAGGCACAATGCCGACTTAAGTACAAGAAGACTCACACTTCTTACTGTCTATGTTGTGAACCATTCCTGTGACACTAGTTATAGATTCCGATGCTTCACTTCAGCTTTACTGTATCCCTCTGACCTTCTTATTGACGATCAAACACAGAAATTTCATCGGAATTAAATACAAAAGGCACAATGCCGACTTAAGTTCAAGGAGACTGTCTCTTCGTACTGACTATGTTTTGAACCATTCCTGTGACTCTAGTTATAGATTCCGATGATTCACATCAGGTTTACTGTATCCTTTGGACCTTCTTATTTACGATGAAACACAGAAATTGCATCGGAATTACATAGAAAATGCATAATGGCGACTTAAGTGCAAGAAGACTAACTGTTCTTACCGACTATGTTTGGAACCATTTCTGTGACACTAGTTATAGATTCCGATGCTTCACTTCAGTTTTACTGTATCCCTCTGACCCTCTTATTGACGATGAAACACAGAAATTGCATCGGAATTAAATACAAAAGGCACAATGCCGACTTAAGTACAAGAAGACTGACTCTTCATACTGACTATGTTTTGAACCATTCCTGTGATACTAGTTATAGATTCCGATGCTTCACTTCAGGTTTACTGTATCCGTTGGACCTTCTTGTTGACGATGAAACACAGAAATTGCATCGGAATTAAATACAAAAGTTACAATGCTGACTTAAGTACAAGAAGACTGACTCTTCTTACTGTCTATGCTTTGAACCATTCCTGTGACACTAGTTATAGATTCCGATGCTTCACTCCAGGTTTACTGTATCGCTTGGACCTTCTTATTGACGATGAAACACAGAAATTGCATCGGAATTAAATAGAAAAATCACAATGTCGACTTAAGTACAAGAAGACTGACTCTTCTTACTGTCTATGTTTTGAACCATTCCTGTGACGCTAGTTACAGATTCCGATGCTTCACTTCAGGTTTGCTGTATCCATCTGTCATTCTTGTTGACCATGAAACACCGAAATTGCATCGTAATTATATAGAAAAGGCACAATGCCGACTTAAGTACGAGAAGACTGACTCTTCCTACTGTCTATGTTTTGAACCATTCCTGTGACACTAGTTATAGAGTCCGATGCTTCACTTCAGGTTTACTGTATCCCTTTGACATTCTTTTTGACGATGAAACACAGAAATTGCATCGGAATTAAATAGAAAAGGCACAATGCCGACTTAAATACAAGAAGACTGACTCTTCTTACTGTGAATGTTTGAACCATTCCTGTGACAGTAGTTATAGATTCCGATGCTTCACCTCAGATTTACTGTATCCCCTGGACCTTCTTATTGACGATGAAACACAGAAATTGCATCGGAAATAAATACAAAAGGCACAATGCCGACTTAAGTACAAGAAGACTGACTCTTCTTACTGAATGCTTTGAACCATTCCTGTGACACTAGTTATAGATTCCGATGATTCACTTCAGGTTTACTGTATCCCTCTGACCTTCTTATTGACGTTGAAACACAGAAATTTCATCGGAACTAAATACAAAAGGCACAATGCCGACTTAAGTACAAGAAGACTGACTCTTCGTACTGACTATGTTTGAACCATTCCTGTGACACTAGTTATAGATTCCGATGATTCACTTCAGGTGTATTGTATCCCTCTCACCCCCTTATTGACGATGAAACACAGAAATTGCATCGGAATTAAATACAAAAGGCACAATGCCGACTGAAGTACAAGAAGACTGACTCTTCGTACTGACTATGTTTTGAACCATTCCTGTGACACTAGTTATAGATTCCGATGATTCACTTCAGGTTTACTGTATCCCTTGGACCTTCTTATTGACGATGAAACACAGAAATTGCATCGGAATTAAATACAAAAGGCACAATGCCGACTTAAGTAAAAGAGGACTGACTGTTCTTACTGACTATGTTTTGAACCATTCCGGTGACACTAGTTATAGATTCCGATCCTTCACTTCAGGTTTACTGTATCCCTCTGACCTTCTTATTGACGATGAATCACTGATATTGCATCGGAATTAAATAGAAATGGCACATTGCCGACTTAAGTACAAGAAGACTGACACTTCTTACTAACTATGTTTTGAACCATTCCTGTGACACTAGTTATAGATTCCGATGCTTCACTTCAGGTTTACTGTATCCGTTGGACCTTCTTGTTGACGATGAAACACAGAAATTGCATCGGAAATAAATACAAAATGCACGATGCCGACTTAAGTACATGTAGACTGAATCTTCCTACTGTCTATGTTTTGAACCATTCCTGTGACACTTGTTATAGATTCCGACGCTTCATTTCAGGTTTACTGTGTCCCTTGGATCTTCTTATTGACGAAGAAACACAGATATTGCTTCGGAGTTAAATACAAAAGGCACAATGCCGCCTGAAATGCAAAAAGACTGACTCTTCCTACTGTCTATAATTTGAACCATTTCTGTGACACTAGTTATAGAGTCCGATGCTTCACTTCAGGTTTACTGTATCCCTTTGACATTCTTTTTGACGATGAAACACAGAAATTGCATCGGAATTAAATAGAAAAGGCACAATGCCGACTTAAATACAAGAAGACTGACTCTTCTTACTGTAAATGTTTGAACCATTCCTGTGACAGTAGTTATAGAATCCGATGCTTCACCTCAGATTTACTGTATCCCCTGGACCTTCTTATCGACGATGAAACACAGAAATTGCATCATAATTAAATACAAAAGGCACAATGCCGACTTAAGTACAAGAAGACTGACTCTTCTTACTGAATGCTTTGAACCATTCCTGTGAGACTAGTTATAGATTGCGATGCTTCACTTCAGGTTTACTGTATCCCTCTGACCTTCTTATTGACGTTGAAACACAGAAATTTCATCGGAACTAAATACAAAAGGCACAATGCCGACTTAAGTACAAGAAGACTGACTCTTCGTACTGACTATGTTTTGAACCATTCCTGTGACACTAGTTATAGATTCCGATGATTCACTTCAGGTGTACTGTATCCCTCTCACCCTCTTATTGACGATGAAACACAGAAATTGCATCGGAATTAAATACAAAAGGCACAATGCCGACTGAAGTACAAGAAGACTGACTCTTCGTACTGACTATGTTTTGAACCATTCCTGTGACACTAGTTATAGATTCCGATGATTCACTTCAGGTTTACTGTATCCCTTGGACCTTCGTATTGACGATGAAACACAGAAATTGCATCGGAATTAAATACAAAAGGCACAATGCCGACTTAAGTAAAAGAGGACTGACTGTTCTTACTGACTATGTTTTGAACCATTCCTGTGACACTAGTTCTAGATTCCGATCCTTCACTTCAGGTTTACTGTATCCCTCTGACCTTCTTATTGACGATGAAACACTGATATTGCATCGGAATTAAATAGAAAAGGCACATTGCCGACTTAAGTACAAGAAGACTGACACTTCTTACTAACTATGTTTTGAACCATTCCTGTGACACTAGTTATGGATTCCGATGCTTCACTTCAGGTTTACTGTATCCCCCTGACCTTCTTATTGACGATGAAACACAGAAATTGCATCGGAATTAAATACAAAAGTTACAATGCCAACTTAAGTACAAGAAGACTGACTCTTCTTACTGTCTATGTTTTAAACCATTCCTGTGACACTAGTTATAGATTCCGATGCTTCACTCCAGGTTTACTGTATCCCTTGGACCTTCTTATTGACGATGAAACACAGAAATTGCATCGGAATTAATTAGAAAAGGCACAATGTCGACTTAAGTACAAGAAGACTGACTCTTCTTACTGTCTATGTTTTGAACCATTCCTGTGACGCGAGTTACTGATTCCGATGCTTCACTTCAGGTTTGCTGTATCCCTCTGACATTCTTGTTGACGATGAAACACCGAAATTGCATCGGAATTATATAGAAAAGGCACAATGCCGACTTAAGTACAAGAGGACTGACTCTTCCTACTGTCTATGTTTTGAAACATTCCTGTGACACTAGTTACAGATTCCGATGCTTCACTTCAGGTTTACCGTATCCCTCTGACCTTATTTTTGACGATGAAACACAGAAATTGCATCGGAATTAAATAGAAAAGTCACAATGCCGACTCAAGTACAAGAAGACTAACTCTTCTTACTGACTATGTTTTGAACCATTCCTGTGCTAGTAGTTATAGAATCAGATGCTTCACCTCAGATTTACTGTATCCCTTGGACCTTCTTATTGACGATGAAACACAGAAATTGCATCGGAATTAAATACAAAAGGCACAATGCCGACTTAAGTACAAGCAGACTGACACTTCTTACTGAATGCTTTGAACCATTCCTGTGACACTAGTTATAGATTCCGATGCTTCACTTCAGGTTTACCCGATCCCTCTGACCTTCTTATTGACGTTGAAACACAGAAATTTCATCGGAACTAAATACAAAAGGGACAATGCCGACTTAAGTAGAAGAAGACTGACTCTTCGTACTGACTATGTTTTGAACCATTCCTGTGACACTAGTTATAGATTCCGATGATTCACTTCAGGTTTACTGAATCCTTTGGACCTTCTTATTTACGATGAAACACAGAAATTGCATCGGAATTAAATAGAAAAGGCACAATGCCGACTTAAGTACAAGAAGAATGACTCTTCTTAATGACTATGTTTTGAACCTTCCTGAGACACTAGTTATAGCTTCCGATGCTTCACTTCAGGCTCACTGTATCCCTCTGACCTTCTTATTGACGATGAAACACAGAAATTGCATCGGAATTAAATAGAAAAGGGATAATGCCGCCTTAAGTACAAGAAGACTATCTCTTCTTACCGACTATGTTTGGAACCATTCCTGTGACACTAGTTATAGATTACGATGATTCACTTCAGGATTACTGTATCCCTTAGACCTTCATATTGACGATGAAACACAGAAATTGCATCGGAATTAAATAGAAAAGGCACAATGCCAATTTTAGTACAAGAGGACTGACTCTTCTTACTGACTATGTTTTGAACCATTCCTGTGACACTAGTTATAGATTCCGATGCTTCACTTCAGGTTTACTGTATCCGTCTGACCTTCTTATTGACGATGAAACACTGATATTTCATCGGAGTCAAATAGAAAAGGCTCAATGCCGACTTAAGTACAAGAAGACTGACTCTTCTTACTGACTATGCTTTGAACCATTCCTGTGACACTAGTTATAGAGTCCGAGTCTTCACTTCAGGTTTACTGTATCCCTTTGACCTTCTTTTTGACGATGAAACACAGAAATTGCATCGGAATTAAATAGAAAAGGCACAATTCCGACTTAAATACAAGAAGACTGACTCTTCTTACTGTGAATGTTTTGAACCATTCCTGTGACAGTAGTTATAGAATCCGATGCTTCACCTCAGATTTACTGTATCCCCTGGACCTTCTTATTGACGATGAAACACAGAAATTGCATCGGAATTAAATACAAAAGGCACAATGCCGACTTAAGTACAAGAAGACTGACTCTTCTTACTGAATGCTTTGAACCATTCCTGTGACACTAGTTATAGATTTCGATGCTTCACTTCAGGTTTAATGTATCCCTTGGACCTTCTTATTGACGATGAAACACAGAAATTGCATCGGATTTAAATACAAAAGGCACAATGCCGACTTAAGTACAAGAAGACTGACACTTCTTACTGAATGCTTTGAACCATTCCTGTGACACTAGTTATACATTCCGATGCTTCACTTCAGGTTTACCCGATCCCTCTGACCTTCTTATTGACGTTGAAACACAGAAATTTCATCGGAACTAAATACAAAAGGCACAATGCCGACTTAAGTACAAGAAGACTGACTCTTCGTACTGACTATGTCTTGAACCATTCCTGTGACACTAGTTATAGATTCCGATGATTCACTTCAGGTTTACTGAATCCTTTGGACCTTCTAATTTACGATGAAACACAGAAATTGCATCGGAATTAAATAGAAAAGGCACAATGCCGACTTAAGTACAAGAAGACTGACTCTTCTTAATGACTATGTTTTGAACCTTCCTGAGACACTAGTTATAGATTCCGATGCTTCACTTCAGGTTTGCTGTGTCCCTTGGATCTTCTTATTGACGAAGAAACACAGATATTGCTTCGGAGTTAAATACAAAAGGCACAATGCCGCCTGAAATGCAAAAAGACTGACTCTTCCTACTGTCTATGTTTTGAACCATTTCTGTGACACTAGTTATAGAGTCCGATGCTTCACTTCAGGTTTACTGTATCCCTTTGACATTCTTTTTGACGATGAAACACAGAAATTGCATCGGAATTAAATAGAAAAGGCACAATGCCGACTTAAATACATGAAGATTGACTCTTCTTACTGTGAATGTTTGAACCATTCCTGTGACAGTAGTTATAGAATCCGATGCTTCACCTCAGATTTACTGTATCCCCTGGACCTTCTTATTGACGATGAAACACAGAAATTGCATCGGAAATAAATACAAAAGGCAAAATGCCGACTTAAGTACAAGAAGACTGACTCTTCTTACTGAATGCTTTGAACCATTCCTGTGACACTAGTTATAGATTCCGATGCTTCACTTCAGGTTTACAGTATCCCTCTGACCTTCTTATTGACGTTGAAACACAGAAATTTCATCGGAACTAAATACAAAAGGCACAATGCCGACTTAAGTACAAGAAGACTGACTCTTCGTACTGACTATGTTTTGAACCATTCCTGTGACACTAGTTATAGATTCCGATGATTCACTTCAGGTGTACTGTATCCCTCTCACCCTCTTATTGACGATGAAACACAGAAATTGCATCGGAATTAAATACAAAAGGCACAATGCCGACTGAAGTACAAGAAGATTGACTCTTCGTACTGACTATGTTTTGAACCATTCCTGTGACACTAGTTATAGATTCCGATGATTCACTTCAGTTTTACTGTATCCCTTGGACCTTCATATTGACGATGAAACACAGAAATTGCATCGGAATTAAATACAAAAGGCACAATGCCGACTTAAGTAAAAGAGGACTGACTGTTCTTACTGACTATGTTTTGAACCATTCCTGTGACACTAGTTATAGATTCCGATCCTTCACTTCAGGTTTACTGTATCCCTCTGAACTTCTTATTGACGATGAAACACTGATATTGCATCGGAATTAAATAGAAATGGCACATTGCCGACTTAAGTACAAGAAGACTGACACTTCTTACTAACTATGTTTTGAACCATTCCTGTGACACTAGTTATAGATCCGATGCTTCACTTCAGGTTTACTGTATCCGTTGGACCTTCTTGTTGACGATGAAACACAGAAATTGCATCGGAAATAAATACAAAATGCACGATGCCGACTTAAGTACATGTAGATTGAGTCTTCCTACTGTCTATGTTTTGAACCATTCCTGTGACACTAGTTATAGAGTCCGATGCCTCACTTCAGGTTTACTGTATCCCTTTGACTTTCTTTTTGACGATGAAACACAGAAATTGCATCGGAATTAAATAGAAAAGGCACAATGCCGACTTAAATACAAGAAGACTGACTCTTCATACTGTGAATGTTTGAACCATTCCTGTGACAGTAGTTATAGAATCCGATGCTTCACCTCAGATTTACTGTATCCCCTGGACCTTCTTATCGACGATGAAACACAGAAATTGCATCATAATTAAATACAAAAGGCACAATGCCGACTTAAGTACAAGAAGACTGACTCTTCTTACTGAATGCTTTGAACCATTCCTGTGAGACTAGTTATAGATTCCGATGCTTCACTTCAGGTTTACTGTATCCTTCTGACCTTCTTATTGACGTTGAAACACAGAAATTTCATCGGAACTAAATACAAACGGCACAATGCCGACTTAAGTACAAGAAGACTGACTCTTCGTACTGACTATGATTTGAACCATTCCTGTGACACTAGTTATAGATTCCGATGATTCACTTCAGGTGTACTGTATCCCTCTCACCCTCTTATTGACGATGAAACACAGAAATTGCATCGGAATTAAATACAAAAGGCACAATGCCGACTGAAGTACAAGAAGACTGACTCTTCGTACTGACTATGTTTTGAACCATTCCTGTGACACTAGTTATAGATTCTGATGATTCACTTCAGGTTTACTGTATCCCTTGGACCTTCGTATTGACGATGAAACACAGAAATTGCATCGGAATTAAATACAAAAGGCACAATGCCGACTTAAGTAAAAGAGGACTGACTGTTCTTACTGACTATGTTTTGAACCATTCCTGTGACACTAGTTCTAGATTCCGATCCTTCACTTCAGGTTTACTGTATCCCTCTGACCTTCTTATTGACGATGAAACACTGATATTGCATCGGAATTAAATAGAAAAGGCACATTGCCGACTTAAGTACAAGAAGACTGACACTTCTTACTAACTATGTTTTGAACCATTCCTGTGACACTAGTTATAGATTCCGATGCTTCACTTCAGGTTTACTGTATCCCCCTGACCTTCTTATTGACAATGAAACACAGAAATTGCATCGGAATTAAATACAAAAGTTACAATGCCAACTTAAGTACAAGAAGACTGACTCTTCTTACTGTCTATGTTTTAAACCATTCCTGTGACACTAGTTATAGATTCCGATGCTTCACTCCAGGTTTACTGTATCCCTTGGACCTTCTTATTGACGATGAAACACAGAAATTGCATCGGAATTAATTAGAAAAGGCACAATGTCGACTTAAGTACAAGGAGACTGACTCTTCTTACTGTCTATGTTTTGAACCATTCCTGTGACGCGAGTTACTGATTCCGATGCTTCACTTCAGGTTTGCTGTATCCCTCTGACATTCTTGTTGACGATGAAACACCGAAATTGCATCGGAATTATATAGAAAAGGCACAATGCCGACTTAAGTACAAGAGGACTGACCCTTCCTACTGTCTATGTTTTGAAACATTCCTGTGACACTAGTTACAGATTCCGATGCTTCACTTCAGGTTTACTGTATCCCTCTGACCTTATTTTTGACGATGAAACACAGAAATTGCATCGGAATTAAATAGAAAAGTCACAATGCCGACTCAAGTACAAGAAGACTAACTCTTCTTACTGACTATGTTTTGAACCATTCCTGTGACAGTAGTTATAGAATCAGATGCTTCACCTCAGATTTACTGTATCCCTTGGACCTTCTTATTGACGATGAAACACAGAAATTGCATCGGAATTAAATACAAAAGGCACAATGCCGACTTAAGTACAAGAAGACTGACACTTCTTACTGAATGCTTTGAACCATTCCTGTGACACTAGTTATAGATTCCGATGCTTCACTTCAGGTTTACCCGATCCCTCTGACCTTCTTATTGACGTTGAAACACAGAAATTTCATCGGAACTAAATACAAAAGGCACAATGCCGACTTAAGTAGAAGAAGACTGACTCTTCGTACTGACTATGTTTTGAACCATTCCTGTGACACAAGTTATAGATTCCGATGATTCACTTCAGGTTTACTGAATCCTTTGGACCTTCTTATTTACGATGAAACACAGAAATTGCATCGGAATTAAATAGAAAAGGCACAATGCCAATTTTACTACAAGAGGACTGACTCTTCTTACTGACTATGTTTGAACCATTCCTGTGACACTAGTTATAGATTCCGATGCTTCACTTCAGGTTTACTGTATCCGTCTGACCTTCTTATTGACGATGAAACACTGATATTTCATCGGAGTCATATAGAAAAGGCTCAATGCCGACTTAAGTACAAGAAGACTGACTCTTCTTACTGACTATGTTTTGAACCATTCCTGTGACACTAGTTATAGAGTCCGAGTCTTCACTTCAGGTTTACTGTATCCCTTTGACCTTCTTTTTGACGATGAAACACAGAAATTGCATCGGAATTAAATAGAAAAGGCACAATTCCGACTTAAATACAAGAAGACTGACTCTTCTTACTGTGAATGTTTTGAACCATTCCTGTGACAGTAGTTATAGAATCCGATGCTTCACCTCAGATTTACTGTATCCCCTGGACCTTCTTATTGACGATGAAACACAGAAATTGCATCGGAATTAAATACAAAAGGCACAATGCCGACTTAAGTACAAGAAGACTGACTCTTCTTACTGAATGCTTTGAACCATTCCTGTGACACTAGTTATAGAATTCGATGCTTCACTTCAGGTTTAATGTATCCCTTGGACCTTCTTATTGACGATGAAACACAGAAATTGCATCGGATTTAAATACAAAAGGCACAATGCCGACTTAAGTACAAGAAGACTGACACTTCTTACTGAATGCTTTGAACCATTCCTGTGACACTAGTTATACATTCCGATGCTTCACTTCAGGTTTACCCGATCCCTCTGACCTTCTTATTGACGTTGAAACACAGAAATTTCATCGGAACTAAATACAAAAGGCACAATGCCGACTTAAGTACAAGAAGACTGACTCTTAGTACTGACTATGTTTTGAACCATTCCTGTGACACTAGTTATAGATTCCGATGATTCACTTCAGGTTTACTGAATCCTTTGGACCTTCTTATTTACGATGAAACACAGAAATTGCATCGGAATTAAATAGAAAAGGCACAATGCCGACTTAAGTACAAGAAGACTGACTCTTCTTAATGACTATGTTTTGAACCTTCCTGAGACACTAGTTATAGATTCCGATGCTTCACTTCAGGTTCACTGTATCCCTCTGACCTTCTTATTGACGATGAAACACAGAAATTGCATCGGAATTAAATAGAAAAGGCATAATGCCGACTTAAGTACAAGAAGACTATCTCTTCTTACCGACTATGTTTGGAACCATTCCTGTGACACTAGTTATAGATTACGATGATTCACTTCAGGATTACTGTATCCCTTAGACCTTCATATTGACGATGAAACACAGAAATTGCATCGGAAATAAATAGAAAAGGCACAATGCCAATTTTAGTACAAGAGGACTGACTCTTCTTACTGACTATGTTTTGAACCATTCCTGTGACACTAGTTATAGATTCCGATGCTTCACTTCAGGTTTACTGTATCCGTCTGACCTTCTTATTGACGATGAAACACTGATATTTCATCGGAGTCAAATAGAAAAGGCTCAATGCCGACTTAAGTACAAGAAGACTGACTCTTCTTACTGACTATGTTTTGAACCATTCCTGTGACACTAGTTATAGAGTCCGAGTCTTCACTTCAGGTTTACTGTATCCCTTTGACCTTCTTTTTGACGATGAAACACAGAAATTGCATCGGAATTAAATAGAAAAGGCACAATTCCGACTTAAATACAAGAAGACTGACTCTTCTTACTGTGAATGATTTGAACCATTCCTGTGACAGTAGTTATAGAATCCGATGCTTCACCTCAGATTTACTGTATCCCCTAGACCTTCTTATTGACGATGAAACACAGAAATTGCATTGGAATTAAATACAAAAGGCACAATGCCGACTTAAGTACAAGAAGACTGACTCTTCTTACCGAATGTTTTGAACCATTCCTGTGACACTAGTTACAGATTCCGATGCTTCACTTCAGGTTTAATGTATCCCTCTGACCTTCTAATTGACGTTGAAACACAGAAATTTCATCGGAACTAAATACAAAAGGCACAATGCCGACTTAAGTACAAGAAGACTGACTCTTCGTACTGACTATGTTTTGAACCATTCCTGTGACACTAGTTATAGATTCCGATGATTCACCTCAGGTTTACTGAATCCTTTGGACCTTCTTATTTACGATGAAACAAAGAAATTGCATCGGAATTAAATAGAAAAGGCACAATGCCGACTTAAGTACAAGAAGACTGACTCTTCTTACTGACTATGTTTGGAACCATTCCTGTGACACTATTTATAGATTCCGATGCTTCACTTCAGGTTTACTGTATCCCTCTGACCTTCGTATTGACGATGAAACACAGATATTTCTTCGAAATTAAATATAAAAGGCACAATGCCGACTTAAGTACAAGAAGACTGACTCTTCTTACTGACTATGGTTTGAACCTTCCTGAGACACTAGTTACAGATACCGAAGCTTCACTTCAGGTTTACTGTATCCCTCCGACCTTCTTATTGACGATGAAACCCAGAAATTGCATCGGAATTAAATAGAAAAGGCACAATGCCGACTTAAGCACAAGAAGAATGACTCTTCTTACTGACTATGTTATGAACCATTCCTGTTACACTAGTTATAGATTCAGATGATTCACTTAAGGTTTACTGTATCCCGCTGACCTTCTTATTAATGATGAAACACAGAAATTGCATCGGAAGTAAATAGAAGAGGCACAATGCCGACTTAAGTACAAGAAGACTGACTCTTCTTACTGTGTATGCTTTGAACCATTCCTGTGACACTAGTTTTAGATTCCGATGCTTCACTTCAGGTTTACTCTATCACTAGGACCATCTTATTGACGATGAAACACAGAAATTGCATCGGAACTAAATACAAAAGGCACAATGCCGACTTAAGTACAAGGAGACTGACTCTTCCTACTGTCTATGTTTTGAACGATTCCTGTGACATTAGTTATAGATTCCGATGCTTCACTTCAGGTTTACCGTATCCCTTGGACCATCTTATTGACTATGAAACACAGAAATTGCATCGGAATTAAATACAAAAGTCACAATGCCGACTTAAGTACATGTAGACTGAATCTTCCTACTGTCTATGTTTTGAACCATTCCTGTGGCACTTGTTATAGATTCCGATCCTTCATTTCAGGTTTACTGTATCCCTTGGACGTTCTTATTGACGATGAAACACAGAAATTGCATCGGAATTAAATAGAAAAGGCACAATGCCGACTTAAGTACAACAAGACTGACTCTTCTTACTGTCTATGTTTTGAACCATTCCTGTGACACTAGTTATAGTTTCCGATGCTTCTTTCCAGGTTTACTGTATCCCTTGGACCTTCATATTGACGATGAAACACAGAAATTGCATCGGAATTAAATAGAAAAGCCTCAATGCCGACTTAAGTACAAGAAGACCGACCCTTCCTACTGTCTCTGATTTGAACCATTCCTGTGACACTAGTTATAGATTCTGATGCTTCACTTGAAGTTTACTGTATTCCTCTGACCTTCTTTTTGACGATGAACCACAGAAATTGCATCGGAATTAAATACAAAAGGCACAATGCCGACTTAAGTACAAGAAGACTGACTCCTCTTACTGTCTATGCTTTTAACCTTTCCTGTGACACTAGTTATAGATTCCGATGCTTCACTTCAGGTTTACTGTATCCGTTGGACCTTCTTATTGACGATGAAACACAGAAATTTCATCGGAATTAAATACAAAAGGCACAATGCCGACTTAAGTACAAGAAGACTGACTCTTCTTACTGTGTATGCTTTGAACCATTCCTGTGACACTAGTTTTAGATTCCGATGCTTCACTTCAGGTTTACTCTATCACTAGGACCATCTTATTGACGATGAAACACAGAAATTGCATCGGAACTAAATACAAAAGGCACAATGCCGACTTAAGTACAAGGAGACTGACTCTTCCTACTGTCTATGTTTTGAACGATTCCTGTGACATTAGTTATAGATTCCGATGCTTCACTTCAGGTTTACCGTATCCCTTGGACCATCTTATTGACTATGAAACACAGAAATTGCATCGGAATTAAATACAAAAGTCACAATGCCGACTTAAGTACATGTAGACTGAATCTTCCTACTGTCTATGTTTTGAACCATTCCTGTGGCACTTGTTATAGATTCCGATCCTTCATTTCAGGTTTACTGTATCCCTTGGATCTTCTTACTGACGATGAAACACAGATAGTGCTTCGGAGTTAAATACAAAAGGTACAATGCCGACTTACGTACAAGAAGACTGACTCTTCCTGCTGTCTATGTTTTGAACCATTCCTGTGACACTAGTTATAGAGTCCGATGATTCACTTCAGTTTTACTGTATCCCTCTGACCTTCTTTTTGACGATGAAACACAGAAATTGCATCGAAATTAAATAGAAAATGCACAATGCCGACTTAAGTACAAGAAGACTGACTCTTCTTACTGTCAATGTTTTGAAACATTCCTGTGACACTAGTTGTAGATTCCGATGCTTCACCTCAGATTTGCTGTATCCCTTGAACCTTCTTATTGACGATGAAACACAGAAATTGCAACGGAATTAAATACAAAAGGCAAAATGCCGACTTAAGTACAAGAAGACTGACTCTTCTTACTGACTGTTTTGAACCATTCCTGTGACACTGGTTATAGATTCCGATGCTTCACTTCAGGTTTACTGTATCCCTCTGACCTGCTTATTGACGATGAAACACAGAAATTGCATCGGAATTATATACAAAAGGCACAATGCCGACTTAAGTACAAGAAGACTGACTCTTCTTTTTGTCTATGTTTTGAACCATTCCTGTGACACTAGTTATAGATTCCGATTCTTCACTTCAGGTTTGCTGTAACCCTTGGACCTACTTATTGACGATGAAACACAGAAATTGCCTCGGAATTAAATACAAAAGGCACAATGCCGACTTAAGTACAAGATGACTGACTCTCCTTACGGAGTAAGTTTCGAACCATTCCTGTGACACTAGTTATAGATTCCGATGCTTCACTTTAGGTTTACTGTATCCCTCTGACCCTCTTATTGACGATGATACACAGATATTGCATCGGAATTAAATAGAAAAAACACAATGCCGACTTACGTACATGAAGGCTGACTCTTCTTACTGTCTATGTTTTGAACCATTCATGTGACCCTAGTTACAGATTCCGATGCTTCACTTCAGGTTTACTGTATCCCTTGAACCGTCTTATTGACGATGAAACACAGATTTTGCCTCGGAATTAAATACAAAATCCACAATGCCGACTTAAGTACAAGAAGACCGACCCTTCTTACTGTCTATGTTTTGAACCATTTCTGTGACAGTAGTTATATATTCCGATGCTTCACTTCAGGTTTACTGTATCCCTCTGACCTTCTTATTGACCATTAAACGCAGAAATTGCATCAGAATTAAATAGAAATGGCACGATGCCGACTTACGTACAAGAAGACTGACTCTTCCTACTGTCTATGTTTTGAACCATTCCTGTGACACTAGTTATAGATTCCGAAGCTTCACGTCAGGTTTACAGTATCCCTTGGACGTTCTTATTGACGATGAAACACTGAAATTGCATCAGAATTAAATAGAAAAAGCACAGTGCCGACTTAAGTACAATAAAACTGACTCTTCTTACTGTCTATGCTTTGAACCATTACTGTGGCGCTAGTTACAGATTCCGATGCTTCACTTCAGGTTTACTGTATCCGTTGGACCTTCTTATTGACGATGAAACACAGACATTGTATCGGAATTTAATACAATAGGCACAATGCCGACTTAAGTACATGTAGACTGAATCTTCCTACTGTCTATGCTTTGAACCATTCCTGTAACACTTGTTATAGATTCCGATGCTTCATTTCAGGTTTACTGTATCCTTTGGATCTTCTTATTGACGATGAAACACAGATAGTGCTTTGGAGTTAAATATAAAAAGGCACAATGCCGACTTAAGTACAAGAAGACCGACTCTTCCTACTGTATATGATTTGAACGATTCCTGTGACACTAGTTATAGATTCCGATGCTTCACTTTAGGTTTTCTGTATCCCGTGGACCTTCTTAATGACGATGAAACACAGAAATGGCATCGGAATTAAATACAAAAGGCTCAATTCCGACTTAAGTACCTGAAGACTGACTCTTCTTACTGACTATGTTTCGAACCAATCCTGTGCCACTAGTTATAGATTCTTATGCTTCACTTCAGGTTTACTGTATCCCTCTGACCTTCTTATTGACGATGAAACACAGAAATTGCATCGGAAATAAATGCAAAAGGCACGATGCCGACGTAAGTACATGTAGACTGAATCTTCCTACTGTCTACGTTTTGAACCATTCCTGTGACACTAGTTATAGATTCCGATGCCTCACTTCAGGTTTACTGTATCCCTCTGACCTTCTTATTGACGATGAAACACAGAAATTGAATCGGAATTAAACACAAAAGGCACAATGCCGACATAAGTACAGGATGACTGACTCTTCTTTTTGTCTATGTTTTGAACCATTCCTGTGACGCTAGTTATAGATTCCGATGCTTCACTTCAGGTTTAATGTATCCCTTGGACATTCTTATTGACGATGAAACACAGAAATTGCCTCGGAATTAAATACAAAAGGCACAATGCCGACTTAAGTACAAGAAGACCGACAGTTCTTACTGTCTATGTTTTGAACCATTCCTGTGACACTAGTTATGGATTCCGATGCTTCACTTCAGGTTTACTGTATTCCTCTGACCTTCTTATTGACGATGAAACACAGATATTGCATCGGAATTAAATAGAAGAAGCACAATGCCGACTTAAGTACATGAAGGCTGACTCTTCTTACTGTCTATGTTTTGAACCATTCCTGTGACGCTAGTTACAGATTCCGATGCTTCATTTCAGGTTTACTGTATCCCTCTGACCTTCTTATTGACGATGAAACACAGAAATCGCATCAGAATTAAATAGAAATGGCACGATGCCGACTTAAGTACAAGAAGACTGACTCTTCCTTCTGTCTATGTTTTGAACAATTCCTGTGACATTAGTTATATATTCCGAAGCTTCACTTCAGGTTTGCTGTATCCCTTGGACGTTCTTATTGACGATGAAACACTGAAATTGCATCGGAATTAAATAGAAAAAGCACAGTGCCGACTTAAGTACAAGAAGACTGACTCTTCTTACTGACTATGATTCTAACCATTCCTGTGACACTACTTATAGATTCCGAAGCTTCAATTCAGGTTTACTGTATCCCTCTGACCATCTGATTGACGATGAACCACAGAAATTGCATCGGAATTAAGTACAAAAGACACAATGGAGACTTAAGTACAAGAAGACTGACTCTTCTTTCTGACTATGTTTTCAACCATTCCTGTGACACTAGTTATAGATTCCGATGCTTCACTTCAGGTTTACTGTATCCCTCTGACCTTCTTATTGACGATGAAACACAGATATTGCATCGGTAGTAAATACAAAAGGCACAATGACGACGTAAGTACAAGAAGACTGACTCTTCTTACTGACTAAGTTTTGAACCATTCCTGTGACACTAGTTATAGATTCCGATGCTTCACTTCAGGTTTCCTGTATCCCTCTGACCTTCTCATTGACGATGAAACACAGATATTGCATCGGTAGTAAATACAAACGGCACAATGACGACGTAAGTACAAGAAGACTGACTCTTCTTACTGACTAAGTTTTGAACCATTCCTGTGACACTAGTTATAGATTCCGATGCTTCACTTCAGGTTTACTGTATCCCTTGGACCTTCTTATTGACGATGAAACACAGACATTGTATCGGAATTAAATACAAAAGGTACAATGCCGACTTAAGTACAAGAAGACTGACTCTTCTTACTTACTATGTTTTGAACCATTCCTGTGACACTAATTACAGATTCTTATGCTTCACTTCAGGTTTACTGTATCCCTCTGACCTTCTTATTGACGATGAAACACAGAAATTGCATCGGAAATAAATACAAAAGGCACGATGCCGACTTAAGTACATGTAGACTGAATCTCCTACTGTCAATGTTTTGAACCATTCCTGTAACACTTGTTATAGATTCTGATGCTTCATTTCAGGTTTACTGTATCCTTTGGATCTTCCTATTGACGATGAAAAACAGATAGTGCTTCGGAGTTAAATACAAAAGGCACAATGCCGACTTAAGTACAAGAAGACTGACTCTTCCTGTGACACTACTTATAGATTCCGATGCTTCACTTCAGGTATTCTGTATTCCTTGGACCTTCTTAATGACGATGAAACACTGAAATTGCATCGGAATTAAATACAAAAGGCACAATGCCGACATAAGTACTAGAAGACTGACTCTTCTTACTGACTACGTTTTGAACCATTCCTGTGCCACTAGTTATTGATTCTTATGCTTCACTTCAGGTTTACTGTATCCCTCTGACCTTCTTATTGACGATGAAACACAGAAATTGCATCGGAAATAAATACAAAAGGCACGATGCCGACTTAAGTACATGTAGACTGAATCTTCCTACTGTCTACGTTTTGAACCATTCCTGTGACACTAGTAATGGATTCCGATGCATCACTTCAGGTTTACTGTGTTCCTCTGACCTTCTTATTGACGATGAAACACATATATTGCATCGGAATTAAATAGAAAATACACAATGCCGACTTAAGTACATGAAGGCTGACTCTTCTTACTGTCTATGTTTTGAACCATTCCTGTGAAGATAGTTACAGATTCCGATGCTTCACTTCAGGTTTACTGTATCCCTCTGACTTTCTTATTGACGATGAAACACAGAAATTGCATGAGAATTGAATAGAAATGGCACGATGCCGACTTAAGTACAAGAAGACTGACTCTTCCTACTGTCTATGTTTTGAACCATTCCTGTGACACTAGTTATAGATTCCGAAGCTTCACTTCAGGTTTACTGTATCCCTTGGACGTTCTTATTGACGATGGAACACTGAAATTGCATCGGAATTAAATAGAAAAAGCACAGTGCCGACTTAAGTACAAGAAGACTGACTCTTCTTACTGACTATGATTCGAAACATGCCTGTGACACTACTTATAGATTCCGAAGCTTCACTTCAGATTTACTGTATCCCTCTGGCCATCCGATTGACGATAAAACATAGAAATTGCATCGGAATTAAATACAAAAGACACAATGCCGACCTAAGTACAAGAAGACTGACTTTTCTTTCTGACTATGTTTTAAACCATTCCTGTGATACTAGTTATAGATTCCGATGCTTCTCTTCAGGTTTACTGTATCCCTCTGACCTTCTTATTGACGATGAAACACAGAAATTGCACCGGAATTAAATAGAAAGGGCACAATGCCGACTTAAGAACACGAAGACTGACTCTTCTTACTGTCTATGTTTTGAACCATTCCTGTGGCGCTAGTTACAGATTCCGATGATTCACTTCAGGTTTACTGTATCCCCCTGACCTTCTTATTGACGATGAAACAGAGATATTGCATCGGAATTAAATACAAAAGGCACAATGACGACGTAAGTACAAGAAGACAGACTCTTCTTACTTACAATGCTTTGAACCTTTCCTGTGGCACTAGTAATAGATTCCTATGCTTCACTTCCGGTTTACTGTATCCCTCTGACCATCTTATTGACGATGAAACACAGAAATTGCATCGGAAATAAATACAAAAGGCACGATGCCGACTTAAGTACATGTAGACTGAATCTTAATACTGTCTATGTTTTGAACCATTCCTGTGACACTTGTTATGGATTCCGATGCTTCATTTCAGGTTTACTGTATCCCTTGGATCTTCTTATTTACGATGAAACTCAGATAGTGCTTCGGAGTTAAATACAAAATGCACAATGCCGACTTAGGTACAAGAAGACTGACTCTTCCTACTGTCTATGTTTTGAACGATTCATGTGACACTAGTTATAGATTCCGATGCTTCACTTCAGGTTTACTGTATCCCTTGGACCTTCTTAATGACGATGAAAAGCAGAAATTACATCGGAATTAAATACTAAAGGCACAACGCCGACTTAAGTACAAGAAGACTGACTCTTCTTACTTACATGGCTTTGAACCATTCCTGTGACACTAGTAATAGATTCTTATGCTTCACTTCAGGTTTACTGTATCCCTCTGATCTTCTTATTGACGATGAAACACAGAATTTGCATTGGAAGTAAGTACAAAAGGCACGATGCCGACATAAGTACAAGTAGACTTAATCTTCCTACTGTCTATGTTTTGAACCAATCCTGTGACACTTGTTATAGATTCCGATACTTCATTTCAGGTTTACTGTATCCCTTGGATCTTCTCATTGACGATGAAACACAGATAGTGCTTCGGAGTTAAATACAAAAGGCACAATGCCGACTTAAGTACAAGAAGACAGACTCTTCTTTTTGTCTATGTCATGAACCATTCCTGTGACACTAGTTATAGATTCCGATGCTACACCTCAGGTTTACTGTATCCCTTGGACCTTCTTATTGACGATGAAACACAGTAATTGATTTGGAATTAAATACAAAAGGCACAATGCCGACATAAGTACAAGAAGACTGACCCTTCTTACTGTCTATGTTTTGAACCTATGCTGTGACACTATTTATAGATTCCGATGCTTCACTTCAGGTTTACTGTATCCCTCTGACCTTCTTATTGACGATGAAAGACAGATATTGCATCGGAATTAAATAGATAAAGCACAATGCCGACTTAATTACAAGAAGACTGACTCTTCTTACTGTCTATGTTTTGAACCATTTCTGTGACGCTAGTTACAGATTCCGATGCTTCACTTCAGATTTACTGTATCCCTTGGACCTTTGTATTGACGATGAAACACAGAAATTGCATCGGAATTAAATACAAAAGGCACAATTCCGACTTAAGTACAAGAAGACTGACTCTTCTTACTGACTGTTTTAAACCATTCCTATGACACTAGTTATAGATTCCGATGCTTCACTTCAGGTATACTGTATCCCTGTGCCCTTCTTATTGACGATGAAACACAGAAATTGAATCGGAATTAAATACAAAAGGCACGATGTCGACTTAAGTACAAGAAGACTGATTCTGCTTTTTGTCTACGATTTGAACCATTCCTGTGACACTAGTTATAGATTCCGATGCTTCACCTCAGGTTTACTGTATCCCTTGGACCTTCTCATTGACGATGAAACACAGTAATTGACTCGGAATTAAATACAAAAGGCACAATGCCGATTTAAGTACAAGAAGACTAACTCTTCTTACTTACTATGTTTGAACCATTCCCTTGACACTAGTTATAAATTCTTATGCTTCACTTCAGGTTTACTGTATCCCTCTGACCTTCTTATTGACAATGAAACACAGAAATTGCATCGGAAATAAATACAAAAGGCACGATGCCGACTTAAGTACATGTAGACTGAATCTTCCTACTGTCTCTGTTTTGAACCATTGCTGTAACACTTTTTATAGATTCCAATGCTTCTTTTCAGGTTTACTGTGTCCCTTGGATCTTCTTATTGACGATGAAACACAGATAGTGCTTCGGAGTTAAATACAAAAAGCACAATGCCGACTTAAGTACAAGAAGACTGACTCTTCCTACTGTCAATGACATGAACCATTCCTGTGACACTAGTTATAGAGTCCGATGCTTCAGTTCAGGTTTACTGTATCCCTCTGACCTTCTTATAGACGATGAAACACAGATATTGCATCGGAATTAAATAGATAAAGCACAATGCTGAGTTAAGTACAAGAAGACTGACTCTTCTTACTGTCTATGTTTTGAACCATTCCTGTGACGCTAGTTACAGATTCCGATGCTTCACTTCAGATTTACTGTTTCCCTTGGACATTCTTATTGACGATGAAACACAGAAATTGCATCGGAATTAAATACAAACGGCACAATTCCGACTTAAGTACAAGAAGACTGACTCTTCTTACTGTCTATGATTTGAACCATTCCTGTGACGCTAGTTACAGATTCCGATGCTTCACTTCAGGTTTACTGTGTCCCTCTGACCTTCGTATTGTCGATGAAACACAGAAATTGCATCAGAATTAAATAGAAATGGCACGATGCCGACTTAAGTACAAGAAGACTGACTCTTCCTACTGTCTATGCTTTGAACCATTCCTGTGACACCAGTTATAGATTCCGATGCTTCACTTCAGGTTTACTCTATCTCTTGGACAATCTTATTGACGATGAAACACTGAAATTGCATCGGAATTACATAGAAAAAACACAGTGCCGACTTAAGTACAAGAAGACTGACTCTTCTTACTGACTATGGTTCGAACAATTCCTGTGACACTACTTATAGATTCCGAAGCTTCACTTCAGTTTTACTGTATCCCTCTGACCTTCTTATTGACGATGAAGCACAGAAATTGCATCGGAATTAAATAGAAAAGACCCAATGCTGACTTAAGTACAAGAAGACTGACTCTTCTTACTGGCTATGTTTTGAACCATACCTGTGGCGCTAGTTACAGATTCCGATGCTTCACTTCAGGTTTATTGTATCCCTTGGACCTTCGTATTGACGATGAGACACAGATATTGCATCGGAATTAAATACTAAAGGCACAATATCGACGTAAGTACAAGAAGACTGACTCTTCTTACTGACTATGTTTTGAACCATTCCTGTGACACTAGTTATAGAGTCCGATGCTTCACTTCAGTTTTACTGTATCCCTCTGACCTTCTTTTTGACGATGAAACACAGAAATTGCATCGGAATTAAATAGAAAAGTCACAATGCCGACTTAGGTACAAGAGGACTGACTCCTCTTACTGTCAATGTTTTAACCATTCCTGTGACACTAGTTATAGATTCCGATGCTTCACCTCAGATTTACTGTATCCCTTGGACCTTCTTATTGACGATCAAACACAGAAATTGCATCGGAATTAAATACAAAAGGCACAATGCCGACTTAGGTACAAGAAGACTGCCTCTTCCTACTGACTGTTTTGAACCATTCCTGTGACACTAGTTATAGATTCCGATGCATCACTTCAGGTTTACAGTATCCCTCTGACCTTCTTATTGACGATGAAACACAGAAATTGCATCGGAATTAAATACAATAGGCACAATGCCGACTTAAGTACAAGAAGACTGACTCTTCTTTTTGTCTATGTTTTGAAAGATTCCTATGACAGTAGTTATAGTTTCCGATGCTTCACCCAGGTTTAATGTATCCCCTGGACCTTCTTATTGACGATGAAACACAGAAATTGACTCGGAATAAAATACAAAAGGCGCAATGCAGACTTAAGTACATAAAGACTGACCCATCTTACTGTCTATGTTTTGAACCGTTCCTGTGACACTAGTTATAGATTCCGATGCTTCACTTCAGGTTTACTGTATCCCTCTGACCTTCTTATTGACGATGAAACACAGATATTGCATCGGAATTAAATAGAAAAAGCACAATGCCTACTTAAGTACAAGAAGACTGACCTTTCTTACTGTCTATGCTTTGAACCATTCCTGTGACACTAGTTATAGATTCCGATGCTTCACTTCAGGATTACTGTATCCCTCTGACCTTCTTATATACGATGAAACACAGAAATTGCATCGGAATTAAATAGAAAAGGCACATGCCGACGTAAGTACAAGAAGACTGACTCTTCTTACCAACTGTTTTGAACCATTCCTTTGACAGTAGTTATAGATTCCGATGGTTCACTTCAGGTTTTCTGTGTCCCTCTGACCTTCTTATTGAGGATAAAACACAGAAATTGCATCGGAATTATATACAAATGGCACAATGTCGACTTAAGTACTAGAAGACTGACTCTCCTTACTGTCTGTGCTTTGAACCATTCCTGTGACACTAGTTATAGATTCCGACGCTTCACTTCAGGTTTACTGTATCTCTTGGACCTTCTTATTGACGATGAAACACAGAAATTGCATTGGTATTAAATACAAAAGGAACAATGCCGACTTAAGTACGAGAAGACTGACCCGTCTAACTGTCTATGTTTTGAACCATTCCTGTACAACTAGTTATAGATTCCGATGTTTCATTTCAGGTTTACTGTATCCCTCTGACCTTCTCATTAACGCTAAAATAAAGAAATTTCATCGAAATTAAAAACAAGAGGCACAATGCCAACTAAAGTACAAGAAGACCGACTCTTCTTACTGTCTATGATTTGAACCATTCCAGTGACACTAGTTATAGATTCCGATGCTTCACTTCAGGTTTACTGTATCCCTCTGACCATCTTAATGACGATGAAACACAGAAATTGCATCGGAATTAAATAGAAAAGGCACAATGCCGACTTAAGTACAAGAAGACTGACTCTTACTACTGTCTATGCTTTGAACCATTCCTGTGACACTAGTTATAGATTCCGATGCTTCACTTCAGGTTTACTGTATCTATCTGACCTTCTTGTTGACGATGAAACACAGATATTGCATCGGAATTAAATACAAAAGGCACAATGCCGACTTAAGTACAGGAAGACTGACTCTTCTTATTGTCTATGTTTTGAACCATTCCTGTGACGCTAGTTACAGATTCCGATGCTTCACTTCAGGTTTACTGCATCCCTCTGACCTTCGTATTGACGATGAAACACAGAAATTGCATCGGAATTAAATACAAAAGTCACAATGTAGACTTAGGTACAAGAAGACTGACTGTTCTTACTGACTATGTTTTGAACCATTCCTGTGACACTAGTTATAGATTCCGATGATTCACTTCAGGTTTACTGTATCCATTGGACCTTCTTATTGACGATGAAACACAGAAATTGCTTCGGAATTAAATAGAAAACGCACAATGCCGACTTAAGTACAGGAAGGCTGACTCTTCTTACTGACTATGAATGGAACCATTCCTGTGACACTAGTTATAGATTCCGATGCTTCACTTCAGGTTTACTGTATCCCTCAGACCTTCCTATTTACGATAAAACACAGAAATGCATTGGAATTAAATAGAAAAGGCACAATGTCGACTTAAGTACAAGAAGACTGACTGCTCTTACTGTCTATGTTTGAACCATTCCTGTGACACTAGTTATAGATTCCGATGCTTCACTTCAGGTTTACTGTATCCCTCTGACCTTCATATTGACGATGAAAGACAGAAATTGCATCGGAGTTAAAAACAAAAGGCACAATGCCGACTTAAGTACATGTAGACTGACTCTTCCTACTGTCTATGTTTTGAACCATTCCTGTGACACTAGTTATAGAATCCGATGCTTCATTTCAGGTTAACTGTATCCCTTGGACCTTCTTATAGACGATGAAACACAGAAAGTGTATCGGAATTGAATAGAAAAGGCACAATGCCGACTTAAGTACAAGAAGACTGACTCTTCCTACTGTCTATGATTTGAACCATTCCTGTGACACTAGTTACAGATTCCGATGCTTCACTTCAGGCTTACTGTACCCCTCTGACCTTCTTAATGACGATGAAACACAGAAATTGCAACGGAATTAAATACAAAAGGCACAATGCCGACTTAAGTACAAGAAGACTGACTCTTCTTACTTACTATGTTTTGAACCATTCCTGTGACACTAGTTATAGATTCCGATGCTTCACTTCTGGTTTACTGTATCCCTCTGACCTTCTTATTGACGATGAAGCACAGTAATTGCATCGGAATTAAATACAAAAGGCACAATGCCGACTTAAGTACAAGAAGACTGACTCTTCTTACTTACTATGTTTTCTACCATTCCTGTGACACTAATTATAGATTCCGATGCTTCACTTCAGGTTTACTGTATCCCTCTGACCTTCTTATATACGATGAAACACAGAAATTGCATCGGAATTTAATAGAAAAGGCACATGCCGACATAAGTACAAGAAGACTGACTCTTCTTACCAACTGTTTTGAACCATTCCTTTGACAGTAGTTATAGATTCCGATGGTTCACTTCAGGTCTTCTGTATCCCTCTGACCTTCTTATTGAGGATGAAACACAGAAATTGCATCGGAATTATATACAAATGGCACAATGTCGACTTAAGTAAAGAAGACTGACTCTCCTTACTGTCTATGCTTTGAACCATTCCTGTGACACTAGTTATAGATTCCGACGCTTCACTTCAGGTTTACTGTATCCCTTGGACCTTCTTATTGACGATGAAACACAGAAATTGCATTGGTATTAAATACAAAAGGCACAATGCCGACTTAAGTACAAGAAGACTGACCCGTCTAACTGTCTATGTTTTGAACCATTCCTGTACAACTAGTTATAGATTCCGATGCTTCATTTCAGGTTTACTGTATCCCTCTGACCTTCTTATTAACGCTAAAATAAAGAAATTTCATCGAAATTAGAAACAAGAGGCACAATGCCAACCAAAGTACAAGAAGACCGACTCTTCTTACTGTCTATGATTTGAACCATTCCAGTGACACTAGTTATAGATTCCGATGCTTCACTTCAGGTCTACTGTATCCCTCTGACCATCTTAATGACGATGAAACACAGAAATTGCATCGGAATTAAATAGAAAAGGCACAATGCCGATTTAAGTACAAGAAGACTGACTCTTACTACTGTCTATGCTTTGAACCATTCCTGTGACACTAGTTATAGATTCTCGATGCTTCACTTCAGGTTAACTGTATCGATCTGACCTTCTTGTTGACGATGAAACACAGATATTGCATCGGAATTAAATACAAAAGGCACAATGCCGACTTAAGTACAGGAAGACTGACTCTTCTTATTGTCTATGATTTGAACCATTCCTGTGACGCTAGTTACAGATTCCGATGCTTCACTTCAGGTTTTCTGCATCCCTCTGACCTTCGGATTGACGATGAAACACAGAAATTGCATCGGAATTAAATACAAAAGTCACAATGTAGACTTAGGTACAAGAAGACTTACTGTTCTTACTGACTATGTTTTGAACCATTCCTGTGACACTAGTTATAGATTCCGATGATTCACTTCAGGTTTACTGTATCCATTGGACCTTCTTATTGACGATGAAACACAGAAATTGCTTCGGAATTAAATAGAAAATGCACAATGCCGACTTAAGTACAGGAAGACTGACTCTTCTTACTGACTATGAATGGAACCATTCCTGTGACACTAGTTATAGATTCCGATGCTTCACTTCAGGTTTACTGTATCCCTCAGACCTTACTATTTACGATAAAACACAGAAATGCATCGGAATTAAATAGAAAAGGCACAATGTCGACTTAAGTACAAGAAGACTGACTGTTCTTACTGTCTATGTTTTGAACCATTCCTGTGACACTAGTTATAGATTCCGATGCTTCACTTCAGGCTTACTGTATCCCTCTGACCTTCATATTGACGATGAAACACAGAAATTGCATCGGAGTTAAAAACAAAAGGCACAATGCCGACTTAAGTACATGTAGACTGACTCTTCCTACTGTCTATGTTTTGAACCATTCCTGTGACACTAGTTATAGAATCCGATGCTTCATTTCAGGTTAACTGTATCCCTTGGACCCTCTTATAGACGATGAAACACAGAAAGTGTATCGGAATTGAATAGAAAAGGCACAATGCCGACTTAAGTACAAGAAGACTGACTCTTCCTACTGTCTATGATTTGAACCATTCCTGTGACACTAGTTACAGATTCCGATGCTTTACTTCAGGCTTACTGTACCCCTCTGACCTTCTTAATGACGATGAAACACAGAAATTGCATCGGAATTAAATACAAAAGGCGCAATGCCGACTTAAGTACAAGAAGACTGACTCTTCTTACTTACTATGTTTTGAACCATTCCTGTGACACTAGTTATAGATTCCGATGCTTCACTTCTGGTTTACTGTATCCCTCTGACCTTCTTATTGACGATGAAACACAGATATTGACTCGGAATAAAATACAAAAGGCGCAATGCAGACTTAAGTACATAAAGACTGACCCATCTTACTGTCTATGTTTTGAACCGTTCCTGTGACACTAGTTATACATTCCGATGCTTCACTTCAGGTTTACTGTATCCCTCTGACCTTCTTATTGACGATGAAACACAGATATTGCATCGGAATTAAATAGAAAAAGCACAATGCCGACTTAAGTACAAGAAGACTGACCTTTCTTACTGTCTATGCTTTGAACCATTCCTGTGACACTAGTTATAGATTCCGATGCTTCACTTCAGGATTACTGTATCCCTCTGACCTTCGTATATTCGATGAAACACAGAAATTGCATCTGAATTAAATAGAAAAATCACATGCCGACATAAGTACAAGAAGACTGACCCGTCTTACTGTCTATGTTTTGAACCATTCCTGTACAACTAGTTATAGATTCCGATGTTTCACTTCAGGTTTACTGTATCCCTCTGACCTTCTTATTAGCGCTAAAATAAAGAAATTTCATCGAAATTAAAAACAAGAGGCACAATGCCAACTAAAGTACAAGAAGACTGACTCTTCTTACTGACTATGTTTGGAACCATTCCTGTGACACTAGTTATAGATTCCGATGCTTCACTTCTTGTTTATTGTATCACTCTGACCTTCTTATTGACGATGAAACACAGATATTGCATCGGAATAAAATAGAAGAGGCACAATGCCGACTTAAGTACAAGAAGACTAACTCTTACTACTGTCTATGCTTTTGAACCATTTCTGTGACACTAGTTATAGATTCCGATGCTTCACTTCAGGTTTACTGTATCGATCTGACCTTCTTGTTGACGATGAATCACAGATATTGCATCGGAATTAAATACAAAAGGCACAATGCCGACTTAAGTACAGGAAGACTGACTCTTCTTATTGTCTATGTTTTGAACCATTCCTGTGACGCTAGTTACAGATTCCGATGCTTCACTTCAGGTTTACTGCATCCCTCTGACCTTCGTATTGACGATGAAACACAGAAATTGCATCGGAATTAAATACAAAACTCACAATGTAGACTTAAGTACAAGAAGACTGACTGTTCTTACTGACTATGTTTTGAACCATTCCTGTGACACTAGTTATAGATTCCGATGATTCACTTCAGGTTTACTGTATCCATTGGACCTTCTTATTGACGATGAATCACAGAAATTGCTTCGGAATTAAATAGAAAATGCACAATGCCGACTTAAGTACAGGAAGACTGACTCTACTTACTGACTATGAATGGAACCATTCCTGTGTCACTAGTTATAGATTCCGATGCTTCACTTCAGGTTTACTGTATCCCTCAGACTTTCCTATTTACGATAAAACACAGAAATGCATCGGAATTAAATAGAAAAGGCACAATGTCGACTTAAGTACAAGAAGACTGACTGTTCTTACTGTCTATGTTTTGAACCATTCCTGTGACTCTAGTTATAGATTCCGATGCTTCACTTCAGGTTTACTGTATCCCTCTGACCTTCATATTGACGATGAAACACAGATATTGCATCGGAGTTAAAAACAAAAGGCACAATGCCGACTTAAGTACATGTAGACTGACTCTTCCTACTGTCTATGTTTTGAACCATTCCTGTGACACTAGTTATAGAATCCGATGCTTCATTTCAGGTTAACTGTATCCCTTGGACCTTCTTATTGACGATGAAACACAGATAGTGCTTCCGAGTTAAATACAAAAGGCACAATGCCGTCTTAAGTACAAGAAGACTGACTCTTCCTACTGTCTATGATATGAACCATTCCTGTGACAGTAGTTATAGAGTCCGATGCTACACTTCAGGTTTACTGTATCCCTCTGACCTTCGTTTTGACGATGAAACACAGAAATTGCATTGTAATTAAATAGAAAAGTCACAATGCCGACTTAAGTACAAGAAGACTGTCTCTTCTTACTGTCAATGTTTTGAACCATTCCTGTGTCACTAATTATACATTCCGATGCTTCACCTCAGATTTACTGTTGCCCTTGGACCTTCTTATTGACGATGAAACACAGAAATTGCATCGGAATTAAATTCAAAGGGCACAATGCCGACTTAAGTACAAGAAGACTGACTCTTCTTACTGACTGTTTTGAACCATTCCAGTGACACTAGTTATAGATTCCGATGCTTCACTTCAGGTTTTCTATTTCCCTCTGACCTTCTTATTGACGATAAAACACAGAAATTGCATCGGTATTAAACACAAATGGCACAATGCGGACTTAAGTACAAGAAGACCGACTCTTCTGACTGTCTATGGTTTGAACCATTCCAGTGACACTAGTTATTGATTCCGATGCTTCACTTCAGGTTTACTGTAACCATTGGACCTTCTTATTGACGATGAAACACAGAAATTGCTTCGGAATTAAATAGAAAATGCACAATGCCAACTTAAGTACAGGAAGACTGACTCTTCTTTCTGACTATGTTTTGAACCATTCCTGTGACACTAGTTATAGATTCCGATGCGTGACTTATGGTTTACTGTATCCCTCTGACCTTCTTATTGACGATGGAACACAGAAATTGCATCGGCATTAAGTAGAAAAGGCACAATGCCGACTTAAGTACAAGAAGACTGACTCTTCTTACTGACTATGTTTGGAACCATTCCTGTGGCACTAGTTATAGATTCCGATGCTTCACTTCAGGTTTACTGTATCCCTCTGACCTTCATATTGACGATGAAACACAGAAATTGCATCGGAGTTAAATTCAAAATGCACAATGCCGACTTAAGTACATGTAGACTGACTCTTCCTACTGTCTATGTTTTGAACCATTCCTGTGACACTAGTTATAGAATCCGATGCTTAATTTCAGGTTTACTGTATCCCTTGGACCTTCTTATTGACGATGAAACACAGAAAATGCAACGGAATTAAAAAGAAAAGGCACAATGCCGAGTTAAGTACAAGAAGACTGACTCTTCCTACTGTCTATGATTTGAACCCTTCCTGTGACACCAGTTACAGATTCCGGTGCTTCACTTCAGGCTTACTGTACCCCTCTGACCGTCTTAATGACGATGAAACACAGAAATTGCATCGGAATTAAATACAAAAGGCACAATGCCGACCTAAGTACAAGAAGACTGACCCTTCTTACTTACTATGTTTTGAACCATTCCTGTGACTCTAGTTATAGATTCCGATGCTTCACTTCAGGTTTACTATATCCCTCTGACCTTCTTATTGACGATGAAACACAGAAATTGGTTCGGAATTAAATACAAAAGGCACAATGCCGACTTAAGTACAAGAAGACTGGCTCTTCTTACTTACGATGTTTTGAACCATTCCTGTGACACTAATTATAGATTCCGATGCTTCACTTCAGGTTTACTGTATCCCTCTGACCTTCTTATATACGATGAAACATAGAAATTGCATCGGAATTTAATAGAAAAGGCACAATGCCGACTTAAGTACAAGAAGACTGACCCTTCCAACTGACTATGTTTTGAACCATTCCTGTGCCACTAGTTATAGATTCTTATGCTTCACTTCAGGTTTACTGTATCCCTCTGACCTTCTTATTGACGATGAAACACAGATAGTGCTTCCGAGTTAAATACAAAAGGCACAATGCCGTCTTAAGTACAAGAAGACTGACTCTTCCTACTGACTATGAAATGAACCATTCCTGTGACACTAGTTATAGAGTCCGATGCTTCACTTCAGGTTTACTGTATCCCTTGGACGTGCTTATTGACGATGAAACACTGAAATTGCATCGGAATGAAATAGAAAAAGCACAGTGCCGACTTAAGTACAAGAAGACTGAATCTCATTACTGACTATGATTTGAACCATTCCTGTGACACTACTTACAGATTCCGAAGCTTCACTTCAGGTTTACTGTATCCCTCTGACCATCTTATTGACGATGAAACACATAAATTGCATAGGAATTAAATAGAAAAGGCACAATGCCGACTTAAGTACAAGGCAACTGACTCTTCTTTCTGACTATGCTTTGAACCATTCCTGTGACACTAGTTATTGATTCCGATGCTTCACTTCAGGTTTGCTGTATCCCTCTGACCTTCTTATTGACGATGAAACACAGAAATTGCATCAGAATTAAATAGAAATGGCACGATGCCGACTTAAGTTCAAGAAGACTGACTCTTCCTACTGTCTATGCTTTGAACCGTTCCTGTGACACTAGTTATAGATTCCCATGCCTCACTTCAGGTTTACTGTATCCCTTGGACGTTCTTATTGACGATGGAACACTGAAATTGCATCGGAATTAAATAGAAAAAGCACAGTGCCGACTTAAGTACAAGAAGACTGAATCTCATTACTGACTATGATTTGAACCATTCCTGTGACACTACTTACAGATTCCGAAGCTTCACTTCAGGTTTACTGTATCCTTCTGACCATCTTATTGACGATCAAACACATAAATTGCATCGGAATTAAATAGAAAAGGCACAATGCCGACTTAAGTACAAGGCAACTGACTCTTCTTTCTGACTATGCTTTGAGCCATTCCTGTGACACTACATAGAGCTTCCGATGCTTCACTTCAGGTTTACTGTATCCCTCTGACCTTCTTATTGACGATGAAAACCAGTAATTGCATCGGAGTTAAATTGAAGCGGCACAATGCCGACTTAAGTACAAGAAGACTGACTCTTCTTACTGTCTATGTTTTGAACCATTCCTGTGACACTAGTTATAGATTCCGATGCTTCACTTTAGGTTTACTGTATCCCTTGGACCTTCTTATTGACGATGAATCACAGATATTGTATCGGAATTAAATACAAAAGGCACAATGCCGACTTAAGTACAAGAAGACTGACTCTTCTTACTTACTATGTTTTGAACCATTCCTGTGACACTAGTTATAGATTCCGGTGCATCACTTCAGGTTTACTGTATCCCTCTGACCTTCTTATTGACGATGAAACACAGAAATTGCATCGGAATTAAATACAAAAGGCACAATGCCGACTTAAGTACATGTAGACTGATTCTTCCCACTTTGTATGTTTTGAAACATTTCTGTGACCTTAGTTATAGATTCCGATGCTTCCTTTCAGGTTGACTGTATCCCTTGGACCTTCTTATTGACGATGAAACACAGAAAGAGCATCGGAATTGAATAGAAAAGGCACAATGCCGACTTAAGTACAAGAAGACTGACACTTCCTACTGTCTATGTTTTAAATGATTCCTGTGACACTAGTTATGGATTCCGATGCCTTACTTCAGGTTTACTGTATCCCTCTGACCTTCTTATTGGCGATGAAACACAGGAATTGCGACGGAATTAAATACAAAAGGCACAGTGAAGACTTAAGTACAAGAAGCCTGACATTTCTTACTGTCTATGCTTTGAACCATTCCTGTGACACTAGTTATACATTCCGAAGCTTCACTTCAGGTTTACTGTATCCCTTGGACCTTCTTATTGACGATGAAACACAGAAATTGCATCGGAATTAAATAGATAAGGCACAATTCCGACATAAGTACAAGAAGACTGACTCTTCTTACCAACTGTTTTGAACCATTCCTGTGACACTAGTTATAGATTCCGATGCTTCACTTCTGGTTTTCTGTATCCCTCTGACCTTCTTATTTACGATGAAACACAGAAGTTGCATCGGAATTATATACAAATGGCACAATGCTGACTTAAGTACAAGAAGACTGACTCTAGTTACTGTCTATGTTTTGAACCATTCCTGTGACACTAGTTGTAGATTCCGATGCTTCACTTCAGGTTTACTGTATCCCTTGGACCTTCTTATTGACGATGAAACACAGAAATTGCATTGGTATTAAATACAAAAGTCACAATGCCAACTTAAATACAAGAAGGCTGACCCGTCTAACTGTCTATGTTTTGAACCATTCCTGTACAACTAGTTATAGATTCCGATGCTTCACTTCAGGTTTACTGTATCCCTCTGACCTTCTTATTGACGATAAAACAAAGAAATTGCATCGGAATTAAATACAAAAGGCACAATGCCGACTTAAGTACAAGAAGGCTGACCCTTTTTACTGACTCTGTATGGAACCATTCCTGTGACACTAGTTATAGATTCCGATGCTTCACTTCTTATTTATTGTATCACTCTGACCTTCTTATTGACGATGAAACACAGTTATTGCATCGGAATAAAATAGAAAAGGCACAATGCCGACTTAAGTACAAGAAGACAGACTCTGTTTGCTGAATATGTTTTGAACCATTTCTGTGACACTAGTTATCGATTCCGATGCTTCACTTCAGGTTTACTGTATCCCTCTGACCTTCTTACTGACGATGAAACACAGAAACTGCATCGGAATCAAATAGAAAAGGCACAATGCCGACTTAAGTACAAGAAGACCGACTCTTCTTACTGTCTATGGTTTGAACCATCCCAGTGACACTAGTTATAGATTCCGATGCTTCACTTCAGGTTTACTGTATCCCTCTGACCATCTTAATGAGGATGAAACACAGAAATTGCATCGGAATTAAATAGAAAAGGCACAATGCCGACTTAAGTACAAGAAGACTGACTCTTACTAATGACTATGTTTTGAACTATTCCTGTGACACTAGTTATAGATTCCGATGCCTTACTTCAGGTTTACTGTATCCCTCTGACCTTCTTATTGACGATTAAACACAGAAATTGCATTGGAATTAAATAGAAAATGCACAATGTCGACTTAAGTACAGGTACAAGAAGACTGACTCTTCTTACTGACTATGATTGGAACCATTCCTACGACACTAGTTATAGATTCCGATGCTTCACTTCAGGTTTACTGTATCCCTCTGACCTTCCTATTTACGATGAAACACAGAAATTGCATCGGAAATTGCATTTGAAAAGGCACAATGCCGACTTAAGTACAACAAGACTGACTCTTCTTTCTGACTATGTTTTGAAACATTCCTGTGACACTAGTTATAGATTCCGATGCTTGACTTCAGGTTTACTGTATCCCTCTGACCATCTTATTGACGATGGAACACAGAAATTGCATCGGAATTAAGTAGAAGAGGCACAATGCCGACTTAAGTACAAGAAGACAGACTCTTCTTACTGACTATGTTTGGAACCATTCCTGTGACACTAGTTATAGATTCCGATGGTTCACTTCAGGTTTACTGTATCCCTCTGACCTTCGTATTGACGATGAAATACAGAAATAGCATCGGAATTAAATGGAAAAGGCACAATGCTGACTTATGTACTAGAAGACTGACTCATCTTACTGTCTATGATTTGAACCATTCCTGTGACGCTAGTTATAAATTCTGATGTTTCTCTTCTGGTTAACTTTGTCCCTCTGACCATCTTATTAACGACGAAACACAGAAATTGCATCCGAATTAAATACAAAAGGCACAATGCCGACTTAAGTACAAGAAGACTGACTCTTCTTACTGACTATGCTTGGAACCATTCCTGTGACACTAGTCATAGATTCCGATGCTTCATTTCAGGTTTACTGTATCCCTCTGACCTTCATACTGACGATGAAACACAGAAATTGCATCGGAAATAAATACAAAAGGCACAATGCCGACTTAAGTACATGTACACTGACTGTCCCTACTGTCTATGTTTTGAACCATTCCTGTGACACTAGTTATAGAATCCGATGCTTCATTTCAGGTTTACTGTATCGCTTGGACCTTCTTATTGACGATGAAACACAGAAAGTGCAACTGAATTAAATAGAAAAGGCACAATGCCGAGTTAAGTACAAGAAGACTGACTCTTCCTACTGTCTATGTTTTGAACCATTCCTGTGACACTAGTTATAGATTCCGATGATTCACTTCAGGTTTACTATATCCCTCTGACCTTCTTATTGACGATGGAACACAGAAATTGCATCGGAAATAAGTAGAAAAAGCACAATGCCGACTTAAGTACAAGAAGACTGACTCTTCTTACTGACTATGTTTGGAACCATTCCTTTGACACTAGTTATAGATTCCGATGGTTCACTTCAGGCTTACTGTATCCCTCTGACCTTCAAATTGACGATGAAACACAGAAATTGCATCGGAATTAAATACAAAAGGCACAATGCCGACTTAAGTATATGTAGACTGACTCTTCCTACTGTCTATGTTTTGAACCATTCCTGTGACACTAGTTATAGAATCCGATGCTTCATTTCAGGTTTTCTGAATCCTTTGGACCTTCTTAATGACGATGAAACACAGAAACTGTAACGGAATTAAATAGAAAAGGTACAATGCCGAGTTAAGTACAAGAAGACCGACTCTTCCTACTGTCTATGTTTTGAACGTTTCCTGTGACACTAGTTACAGATTCCGATGCTTCAGTTCAGGTTTACTGTACCCCTCTGACCTTCTTTTTGACGATGAAACACAGAAATTGCATCGGAATTAAATACAAAAGGCACAATGCCGACCTAAGTACAAGAAGACTGACTCTTCCTACTGTCTATGTTTTGAACCATTCCTGTGACATTACTTATAGATTCCGATGCTTAACTTCAGGTTTACTGTATCCCTCTGACATTCGTATTGACGATGAAATACAGAAATTGCATCGGAATTAAATAGAAAAGGCACAATGCTGACTTATGTACTAGAAGACTGACTCATCTTACTGTCTATGATTTGAACCATTCCTGTGACACTAGATATAGATTCCGATACTTCACTTCAGGTGTACTGTAACCCTTGGACTTTGTTAGTAAAGATGAAACACAGAAATTGCATCGGAATTAAATACAAAAGGCACAATGCCGACTTAAGTACAAGTAGACTGACTCTTCTTACTGTCTATGTTTTGGACCATTCCTGTGACACTAGTTATAAATTCTGATGTTCCTCTTCTGGTTAACTGTGTCCCTCTGAGCTTCTTATTAACGACGAAACACAGAAAATGCATCCGAATTAAATACAAAAGGCACAATGCCGACTTAAGTACAAGAAGACTGACTCTTCTTACAGACTATGTTTTGAACCATTCCTGTGACACTAGTTATAGATTCCGATGCTTCACTTCAGGTTTACGGTAACCCTCTGACCTTCTTATTGACGATGAATCACAGAAATTGCATCGGAATTCTATTAAAAGGCACAATGCCGACTTAAGTACAAGAACACTGACTTTTATTACTGTCTATATTTTGAACCATTTCTGTGACACTAGTTATAGATTCCGATGCTTCACTTCAGGTTTACTGAATCCCTTGGACCTTCTTATTGACGATGAAACGCAGAAATTGCATCGGAATTAGATACAAAAGGCACAATGCCGACTTATGTAGAAAAGACTGACTCATCTTACTGTCTATGTTTTGAACCATTCCTGTGACACTAGTTATAGATTCTGATGTGTCACTTCAGGTTAACTGTGTCAATCTGACCTTCTTAATAACGACGAAACACAGAAATTGCATCGGAATTAAATACAAAAGGCACAATGCCGACTTAAGTACAAGAAGACAGACTCTGTTTACTGAATATGTTTTGAACCATTTCTGTGACACTAGTTATCGATTCCGATGCTTCACTTCAGGTTTACTGTATCCCTCTGACCATCTTAATGAGGATGAAACACAGAAATTGCATCGGAATTAAATAGAAAAGGCACAATGCCGACTTAAGTACAAGAAGACTGACTCTTACTAATGACTATGTTTTGAACTATTCCTGTGACACTAGTTATAGATTCCGATGCCTCACTTCAGGTTTACTGTATCCCTCTGACCTTCTTATTGACGATTAAACACAGAAATTGCATCGGAATTAAATAGAAAATGCACAATGTCGACTTAAGTACAAGAAGACTGACTCTTCTTACTTACTATGTATTGAACCATTTCTGTGACACTAGTTTAAGATTCCGATGATTCACTTCAGGTTTACTGTATCCATTGGACCTTCTTATTGACGATGGAACACAGAAATTGCTTCGGAATTAAATAGAAAACGCACAATGCCAACCTAAGTACAAGAAGACTGACTCTTCTTACTGACTATGATTGGAACCATTCCTACGACACTAGTTATAGATTCCGATGCTTCACTTCAGGTTTACTGTATCCCTCTGACCGTCCTATTTACGATGAAACACAGAAATTGCACACGGAATTAAATAGAAAAGGCACAATGCCGACTTAAGTACAAGAAGACTGACTCTTCTTTCTGACTATGTTTTGAACCATTCCTGTGACACTAGTTATAGATTCCGATGCTTGACTTCAGGTTTACTGTATCCCTCTGACCATCTTATTGACGATGGAACACAGAAATTGCATCGGAATTAAGTAGAAGAGACACAATGCCGACTTAAGTACAAGAAGACAGACTCTTCTTACTGACTATGTTTGGAACTATTCCTGTGACACTAGTTATAGATTCCGATGCCTCACTTCAGGTTTACTGTATCCCTCTGACCTTCTTATTGACGATTAAACACAGAAATTGCATCGGAATTAAATAGAAAATGCACAATGTCGACTTAAGTACAAGAAGACTGACTCTTCTTACTTACTATGTTTTGAACCATTCCTGTGACTCTAGTTATAGATTCCGATGCTTCACTTCAGGTTTACTATATCCCTCTGACCTTCTTATTGACGATGAAACACAGAAATTGGTTCGGAATTAAATACAAAAGGCACAATGCCGACTTAAGTACAAGAAGACTGGCTCTTCTTACTTACGATGTTTTGAACCATTCCTGTGACACTAATTATAGATTCCGATGCTTCACTTCAGGTTTACTGTATCCCTCTGACCTTCTTATATACGATGAAACATAGAAATTGCATCGGAATTTAATAGAAAAGGCACAATGCCGACTTAAGTACAAGAAGACTGACCCTTCCAACTGACTATGTTTTGAACCATTCCTGTGCCACTAGTTATAGATTCTTATGCTTCACTTCAGGTTTACTGTATCCCTCTGACCTTCTTATTGACGATGAAACACAGAAATTGCATTGGAAGTAAATACAAAAGGCACGATGCCGACTTAAATACATGTAGACTTAATCTTCCTACTGTCCATGTTTTGAACCCTTCCTGTGACACTAGTTACAGATTCCGGTGCTTCACTTCAGGCTTACTGTACCCCTCTGACCTTCTTATTCACGATGAAACACAGATAGTGCTTCCGTGTTAAATACAAAAGGCACAATGCCGTCTTAAGTACAAGAGGACTGACTCTTCCTACTGACTATGAAATGAACCATTCCTGTGACACTAGTTATAGAGTCCGATGCTTCACTTCAGGTTTACTGTATCCCTTGGACGTGCTTATTGACGATGAAACACTGAAATTGCATCGGAATGAAATAGAAAAAGCACAGTGCCGACTTAAGTACAAGAAGACTGAATCTCATTACTGACTATGATTTGAACCATTCCTGTGACACTACTTACAGATTCCGAAGCTTCACTTCAGGTTTACTGTATCCCTCTGACCATCTTATTGACGATGAAACACATAAATTGCATAGGAATTAAATAGAAAAGGCACAATGCCGACTTAAGTACAAGGCAACTGACTCTTCTTTCTGACTATGCTTTGAACCATTCCTGTGACACTAGTTATAGATTCCGATGCTTCACTTCAGGTTTGCTGTATCCCTCTGACCTTCGTATTGACGATGAAACACATAAATTGCATCGGAATTAAATAGAAAAGGCACAATGCCGACTTGAGTACAAGAAGACTGACTCTTCTTTCTAACTATGCTTTGAACCATTCCTGTGACACTAGTTATGGATTCCGATGCTTCACTTCAGGTTTACTGTATCCCTCTGACCTTCTTATTGACGATGAAACACAGAAATTTCATCGGAGTTAAATAGAAAAGGCACAATGTCTACTTAACTACAAGAAGACTGCCTCTTCTTACTGTCTATGCTTTGAACCATTCCTGTGGCGCTAGTTACAGATTCCGATGCTTCACTTCAGGTTTACTGTATCCCTTGGACCTTCTTATTGACGAAGTGACACAGATATTGCATCGGAATTAAATACAAAGGCACAATGCCGACGTAAGTACAAGAAGACTGACTCTTCTTACTGACTCTGTTTTGAACCATTCCTGTGACACTAGTTATAAATTCCGATGCTTCACTTCAGGTTTACTGTATCCCTCTGACCTTCTTATTGACGATGAAACACAGAAATTGCATCAGAATTAAATAGAAATGGCACGATGCCGACTTAAGTTCAAGAAGACTGACTCTTCCTACTGTCTATGCTTTGAACCGTTCCTGTGACACTAGTTATAGATTCCCATGCCTCACTTCAGGTTTACTGTATCCCTTGGACGTTCTTATTGACGATGGAACACTGAAATTGCATCGGAATTAAATAGAAAAAGCACAGTGCCGACTTAAGTACAAGAAGACTGAATCTCATTACTGACTATGATTTGAACCATTCCTGTGACACTACTTACAGATTCCGAAGCTTCACTTCAGGTTTACTGTATCCTTCTGACCATCTTATTGACGATCAAACACATAAATTGCATCGGAATTAAATAGAAAAGGCACAATGCCGACTTAAGTACAAGGCAACTGACTCTTCTTTCTGACTATGCTTTGAGCAATTCCTGTGACACTAGTTAGAGCTTCCGATGCTTCACTTCAGGTTTACTGTATCCCTCTGACCTTCTTATTGACGATGAAAACCAGTAATTGCATCGGAGTTAAATTGAAACGGCACAATGCCGACTTAAGTACAAGAAGACTGACTCTTCTTACTGTCTATGTTTTGAACCATTCCTGTGACACTAGTTATAGATTCCGATGCTTCACTTTAGGTTTACTGTATCCCTTGGACCTTCTTATTGACGATGAATCACAGATATTGTATCGGAATTAAATACAAAAGGCACAATGCCGACTTAAGTACAAGAAGACTGACTCTTCTTACTTACTATGTTTTGAACCATTCCTGTGACACTAGTTATAGATTCCGGTGCATCACTTCAGGTTTACTGTATCCCTCTGACCTTCTTATTGACGATGAAACACAGAAATTGCATCGGAATTAAATACAAAAGGCACAATGCCGACTTAAGTACATGTAGACTGATTCTTCCCACTTTGTATGTTTTGAAACATTTCTGTGACCTTAGTTATAGATTCCGATGCTTCCTTTCAGGTTGACTGTATCCCTTGGACCTTCTTATTGACGATGAAACACAGAAAGTGCATCGGAATTGAATAGAAAAGGCACAATGCCGACTTAAGTACAAGAAGACTGACACTTCCTACTGTCTATGTTTTAAATGATTCCTGTGACACTAGTTATGGATTCCGATGCCTTACTTCAGGTTTACTGTATCCCTCTGACCTTCTTATTGGCGATGAAACACAGGAATTGCGACGGAATTAAATACAAAAGGCACAGTGAAGACTTAAGTACAAGAAGCCTGACATTTCTTACTGTCTATGCTTTGAACCATTCCTGTGACACTAGTTATACATTCCGAAGCTTCACTTCAGGTTTACTGTATCCCTTGGACCTTCTTATTGACGATGAAACACAGAAATTGCATCGGAATTAAATAGATAAGGCACAATTCCGACATAAGTACAAGAAGACTGACTCTTCTTACCAACTGTTTTGAACCATTCCTGTGACACTAGTTATAGATTCCGATGCTTCACTTCTGGTTTTCTGTATCCCTCTGACCTTCTTATTGACGATGAAACACAGAAGTTGCATCGGAATTATATACAAATGGCACAATGCTGACTTAAGTACAAGAAGACTGACTCTAGTTACTGTCTATGTTTTGAACCATTCCTGTGACACTAGTTGTAGATTCCGATGCTTCACTTCAGGTTTACTGTATCCCTTGGACCTTCTTATTGACGATGAAACACAGAAATTGCATTGGTATTAAATACAAAAGTCACAATGCCAACTTAAATACAAGAAGGCTGACCCGTCTAACTGTCTATGTTTTGAACCATTCCTGTACAACTAGTTATAGATTCCGATGCTTCACTTCAGGTTTACTGTATCCCTCTGACCTTCTTATTGACGATAAAACAAAGAAATTGCATCGGAATTAAATACAAAAGGCACAATGCCGACTTAAGTACAAGAAGGCTGACCCTTTTTACTGACTCTGTATGGAACCATTCCTGTGACACTAGTTATAGATTCCGATGCTTCACTTCTTATTTATTGTATCACTCTGACCTTCTTATTGACGATGAAACACAGTTATTGCATCGGAATAAAATAGAAAAGGCACAATGCCGACTTAAGTACAAGAAGACAGACTCTGTTTACTGAATATGTTTTGAACCATTTCTGTGACACTAGTTATCGATTCCGATGCTTCACTTCAGGTTTACTGTATCCCTCTGACCTTCTTACTGACGATGAAACACAGAAACTGCATCGGAATCAAATAGAAAAGGCACAATGCCGACTTAAGTACAAGAAGACCGACTCTTCTTACTGTCTATGGTTTGAACCATTCCAGTGACACTAGTTATAGATTCCGATGCTTCACTTCAGGTTTACTGTATCCCTCTGACCATCTTAATGAGGATGAAACACAGAAATTGCATCGGAATTAAATAGAAAAGGCACAATGCCGACTTAAGTACAAGAAGACTGACTCTTACTAATGACTATGTTTTGAACTATTCCTGTGACACTAGTTATAGATTCCGATGCCTCACTTCAGGTTTACTGTATCCCTCTGACCTTCTTATTGACGATTAAACACAGAAATTGCATCGGAATTAAATAGAAAATGCACAATGTCGACTTAAGTACAAGTACAAGAGACTGACTCTTCTTACTTACTATGTATTGAACCATTTCTGTGACACTAGTTTAAGATTCCGATGATTCACTTCAGGTTTACTGTATCCATTGGACCTTCTTATTGACGATGGAACACAGAAATTGCTTCGGAATTAAATAGAAAACGCACAATGCCAACCTAAGTACAAGAAGACTGACTCTTCTTACTGACTATGATTGGAACCATTCCTACGACACTAGTTATAGATTCCGATGCTTCACTTCAGGTTTACTGTATCCCTCTGACCTTCCTATTTACGATGAAACACAGAAATTGCATCGGAAATTGCATTTGAAAAGGCACAATGCCGACTTAAGTACAAGAAGACTGACTCTTCTTTCTGACTATGTTTTGAACCATTCCTGTGACACTAGTTATAGATTCCGATGCTTGACTTCAGGTTTACTGTATCCCTCTGACCATCTTATTGACGATGGAACACAGAAATTGCATCGGAATTAAGTAGAAGAGGCACAATGCCGACTTAAGTACAAGAAGACAGACACTTCTTACTGACTATGTTTGGAACCATTCCTGTGACACTAGTTATAGATTCCGATGGTTCACTTCAGGTTTACTGTATCCCTCTGACCTTCGTATTGACGATGAAATACAGAAATAGCATCGGAATTAAATGGAAAAGGCACAATGCTGACTTATGTACTAGAAGACTGACTCATCTTACTGTCTATGATTTGAACCATTCCTGTGACGCTAGTTATAAATTCTGATGTTTCTCTTCTGGTTAACTTTGTCCCTCTGACCTTCTTATTAACGACGAAACACAGAAATTGCATCCGAATTAAATACAAAAGGCACAATGCCGACTTAAGTACAAGAAGACTGACTCTTCTTACTGACTATGCTTGGAACCATTCCTGTGACACTAGTCATAGATTCCGATGCTTCATTTCAGGTTTACTGTATCCCTCTGACCTTCATACTGACGATGAAACACAGAAATTGCATCGGAAATAAATACAAAAGGCACAATGCCGACTTAAGTACATTTACACTGACTGTTCCTACTGTCTATGTTTTGAACCATTCCTGTGACACTAGTTATAGAATCCGATGCTTCATTTCAGGTTTACTGTATCGCTTGGACCTTCTTATTGACGATGAAACACAGAAAGTGCAACTGAATTAAATAGAAAAGGCACAATGCCGAGTTAAGTACAAGAAGACTGACTCTTCCTACTGTCTATGTTTTGAACCATTCCTGTGACACTAGTTATAGATTCCGATGATTCACTTCAGGTTTACTATACCCCTCTGACCTTCTTATTGACGATGGAACACAGAAATTGCATTGGAAATAAGTAGAAAAAGCACAATGCCGACTTAAGTACAAGAAGACTGACTCTTCTTACTGACTATGTTTGGAACCATTCCTTTGACACTAGTTATAGATTCCGATGGTTCACTTCAGGCTTACTGTATCCCTCTGACCTTCAAATTGACGATGAAACACAGAAATTGCATCGGAATTAAATACAAAAGGCACAATGCCGACTTAAGTATATGTAGACTGACTCTTCCTACTGTCTATGTTTTGAACCATTCCTGTGACACTAGTTATAGAATCCGATGCTTCATTTCAGGTTTTCTGAATCCTTTGGACCTTCTTAATGACGATGAAACACAGAAACTGTAACGGAATTAAATAGAAAAGGTACAATGCCGAGTTAAGTACAAGAAGACCGACTCTTCCTACTGTCTATGTTTTGAACGTTTCCTGTGACACTAGTTACAGATTCCGATGCTTCAGTTCAGGTTTACTGTACCCCTCTGACCTTCTTTTTGACGATGAAACACAGAAATTGCATCGGAATTAAATACAAAAGGCACAATGCCGACCTAAGTACAAGAAGACTGACTCTTCCTACTGTCTATGTTTTGAACCATTCCTGTGACATTACTTATAGATTCCGATGCTTAACTTCAGGTTTACTGTATCCCTCTGACATTCGTATTGACGATGAAATACAGAAATTGCATCGGAATTAAATAGAAAAGGCACAATGCTGACTTATGTACTAGAAGACTGACTCATCTTACTGTCTATGATTTGAACCATTCCTGTGACACTAGATATAGATTCCGATACTTCACTTCAGGTGTACTGTAACCCTTGGACTTTGTTAGTGAAGATGAAACACAGAAATTGCATCGGAATTAAATACAAAAGGCACAATGCCGACTTAAGTACAAGTAGACTGACTCTTCTTACTGTCTATGTTTTGGACCATTCCTGTGACACTAGTTATAAATTCTTATGTTCCTCTTCTGGTTAACTGTGTCCCTCTGAGCTTCTTATTAACGACGAAACACAGAAAATGCATCCGAATTAAATACAAAAGGCACAATGCAGACTTAAGTACAAGAAGACTGACTCTTCTTACAGACTATGTTTTGAACCATTCCTGTGACACTAGTTATAGATTCCGATGCTTCACTTCAGGTTTACGGTAACCCTCTGACCTTCTTATTGACGATGAATCACAGAAATTGCATCGGAATTCTATTAAAAGGCACAATGCCGACTTAAGTACAAGAACACTGACTTTTATTACTGTCTATATTTTGAACCATTTCTGTGACACTAGTTATAGATTCCGATGCTTCACTTCAGGTTTACTGAATCCCTTGGACCTTCTTATTGACGATGAAACACAGAAATTGCATCGGAATTAGATACAAAAGGCACAATGCCGACTTATGTAGAAAAGACTGACTCATCTTACTGTCTATGTTTTGAACCATTCCTGTGACACTAGTTATAGATTCTGATGTGTCACTTCAGGTTAACTGTGTCAATCTGACCTTCTTAATAACGACGAAACACAGAAATTGCATCGGAATTAAATACAAAAGGCACAATGCCGACTTAAGTACAAGAAGACAGACTCTGTTTACTGAATATGTTTTGAACCATTTCTGTGACACTAGTTATCGATTCCGATGCTTCACTTCAATTTTACTGTATCCCTCTGACCTTCTTACTGACGATGAAACACAGAAACTGCATCGGAATCAAATAGAAAAGGCACAATGCCGACTTAAGTACAAGAAGACCGACTCTTCTTACTGTCTATGGTTTGAACCATTCCAGTGACACTAGTTATAGATTCCGATGCTTCACTTCAGGTTTACTGTATCCCTCTGACCATCTTAATGAGGATGAAACACAGAAATTGCATCGGAATTATATAGAAAATGCACAATGTCGACTTAAGTACAAGAAGACTGACTCTTCTTACTTACTATGTATTGAACCATTTCTGTGACACTAGTTTAAGATTCCGATGATTCACTTCAGGTTTACTGTATCCATTGGACCTTCTTATTGACGATGGAACACAGAAATTGCTTCAGAATTAAATAGAAAACGCACAATGCCAACCTAAGTACAAGAAGACTGACTCTTCTTACTGACTATGATTGGAACCATTCCTACGACACTAGTTATAGATTCCGATGCTTCACTTCAGGTTTACTGTATCCCTCTGACCTTCCTATTTACGATGAAACACAGAAATTGCATCGGAAATTGCATTTGAAAAGGCACAATGCCGACTTAAGTACAAGAAGACTGACTCTTCTTTCTGACTATGTTTTAAACCATTCCTGTGACACTAGTTATAGATTCCGATGCTTGACTTCAGGTTTACTGTATCCCTCTGACCATCTTATTGACGATGGAACACAGAAATTGCATCGGAATTAAGTAGAAGAGACACAATGCCGACTTAAGTACAAGAAGACAGACTCTTCTTACTGACTATGTTTGGAACCATTCCTGTGACACTAGTTATAGATTCCGATGGTTCACTTCAGGTTTACTGTATCCCTCTGACCTTCGTATTGACGATGAAATACAGAAATAGCATCGGAATTAAATAGAAAAGGCACAATGCTGACTTATGTACTAGAAGACTGACTCATCTTACTGTCTATGATTTGAACCATTCCTGTGACGCTAGTTATAAATTCTGCTGTTTCTCTTCTGGTTAACTTTGTCCCTCTGACCTTCTTATTAACGACGAAACACAGAAATTGCATCCGAATTAAATACAAAAGGCACAATGCCGACTTAAGTACATGTAGACTGACTCTTCTTACTGACTATGCTTGGAACCATTCCTGTGACACTAGTTATAGATTCCGATGCTTCACTTCAGGTTTACGGTAACCCTCTGACCTTCTTATTGACGATGAATCACAGAAATTGCATCGGAATTCTATTAAAAGGCACAATGCCGACTTAAGTACAAGAACACTGACTTTTATTACTGTCTATATTTTGAACCATTTCAGTGACACTAGTTATAGATTCCGATGCTTCACTTCAGGTTTACTGTATCCCTTGGACCTTCTTATTGACGATGAAACACAGAAATTGCATCGGAATTAGATACAAAAGGCACAATGCCGACTTATGTAGAAAAGACTGACTCATCTTACTGTCTATGTTTTGAACCATTCCTGTGACACTAGTTATAGATTCTGATGTGTCACTTCAGGTTAACTGTGTCAATCTGACCTTCTTAATAACGACGAAACACAGAAATTGCATCGGAATTAAATACAAAAGGCACAATGCCGACTTAAGTACAAGAAGACTGACTCTTCTTACTGACTATGTTTTGAACCATTCCTGTGACACTAGTTATAGATTCCGATTCTTCACTTCAGGTTTACTGTATCCCTTGGACCTTCTTATTGACGATGAAACACAGAAATTGCATCGGAATTAAATAGAAAAGGCACAATGCCGACTTAAGTACAAGAAGACTGACTCTTTATACTCTCTATGTTTTAAACCATTCCTGTGACACTAGTTATAGATTACGATGCACCACTTCAGGTTTACTGTATTCCTCTGACTTTCTTATTGACGATGAAACAGAAATTGCATCGGAATTAAATAGAAAAGGCACAATGCCAACTTAAGTACAAGTAGACTGACTCTTCCTACTGTCTATGCTTTTGAACCATTCCTGTGACACTAGTTATAGATTCCGATACTCCACTTCTGGATTTCTGTATCCCTCTGTCCTTCTTATTGACGATGAAACTCAGAAATTGCATCGGAATTAAATACAAAAGGCACAATGCCGACTCAAGTACAAGTAGACTGACTCTACTTACTGTCTATGTTTTGAACCATTCCTGTGACACTAGTTATAGATTCCGATGCCTCACTTTAGGTTTACTGTATCCCTCTGACCTTCTTATTGACGATTAAACACAGATATTGCAACGGAATTAAATAGAAAATGCACAATGTCGACTTAAGTACAAGAAGACTGACTCTTCTTACTTACTATGTATTGAACCATTCCTGTGACACTAGTTATAGATTCCGATGATTCACTTCAGGTTTACTGTATCCATTGGACCTTCTTATTGACGATGGAACACAGAAATTGCTTCGGAATCAAATAGAAAATGCACAATGCCGACCTAAGTACAAGAAGACTGACTCTTCTTACTGACTATGATTGGAACCATTCCTATGTCACTAGTTATAGATTCCGATGCTTCACATCAGGTTTACTGTATCCCTCTGACCTTCCTATTTTCGATGAAACACAGAAATTGCATCGTAATTAAATAGAAAAGGCACAATGCCAACTTAAGTACAAGAAGACTGACTCTTCTTTCTGACTATGTTTTGAACCATTCCTGTGACACTAGTTATAGATTCCGATGCTTCACTTCAGGTTTACTGTATCCCTCTGACCTTCTTATTGACGATGGAACACAGAAATTGCATCGGAATTAAGTAGAAGAGACACAATGCCGACTTAAGTACAAGAAGACTGACTCTTCTTACTGACTATGTTTCGAACCATTCCTGTGACACTAGTTATAGATTCCGATGGTTCACTTCAGGCTTACTGTATCCCTCTGACCTTCAAATTGACGATGAAACACAGAAATTGCATCGGAATTAAATACAAAAGGCACAATGCCGACTTAAGTATATGTAGACTGACTCTTCCTACTGTCTATGTTTTGAACCATTCCTGTGACACTAGTTATAGAATCCGATGCTTCATTTCAGGTTTACTGTATCCTGTGGACCTTCTTATTGACGATGAAACACAGAAACTGCAACGGAATTAAATAGAAAAGGCACAATGCCGAGTAAAGTACAAGAAGACTGACTCTTCCTACTGTCTATGCTTTGAACGATTCCTGTGACCCTAGTTACAGATTCCGATGCTTAACTTCAGGTTTACTGTATCCCTCTGACCTTCGTATTGACGATGAAATACAGAAATAGCGTCGGAATTAAATAGAAAAGGCACAATGCTGACTTATGTACTAGAAGACTGACTCATCTAGCTGTCTATGATTTGAACCATTCCTGTGACACTAGTTATAAATTCTGATGATTCTCTTCTGGTTAACCTTGTCCCTCTGACCTTCTTATTAACGACGAAACACAGAAATTGCATCCGAATAAAATACAAAAGGCACAATGCCGACTTAAGTACAAGAAGACTGACTCTTCTTACTGACTGTGCTTGGAACCATTCCTGTGACACTAGTTATAGATTCCGATGCTTCATTTCAGGTTTACTGTATACCTCTGACCATCATACTGACGATGGAACACAGAAATTGCATCGGAAATAAATACAAAAGGCACAATGCCCACTTAAGTACATGTAGACTGACTCTTCCTACTGTCTATGTTTTGAACCATTCCTGTGACACTAGTTATAGAATCCGATGCCTCATTTCAGGTTTACTGTATCGCTTGGACCTTCTTATTGACGATGAAACACAGAAAGTGCAACGGAATTAAATAGAAAAGGCACAATGCCGAGTTAAGTACAAGAAGACTGACTCTTCCTACTGTCTATGCTTTGAACCATTCCTGTGACACTAGTTACAGATTCCGATGCTTCACTTCAGGTTTACTGTCCCCCTTGACCTTCTTATTGTCGATGAAACACAGAAATTGCATCGGAATTAAATACAAAAGGCACAATGCCGTCTTAAGTACAAGAAGACTGACTCTTCTTACTGTCTATGTTTTGAACCATTCCTGTGAACCTAGTTATAGATTCCGATGTTTCACTTCAGGTTTACTGTATCTCTTGGACCTTCTTATTGACGATGAAACACAGAAATTGCATCGGAATTAAATAGAAAAAGCACAATGCCGACTTAAGTACAAGAAGACTGACTCTTTATACTCTCTATGTTTTAAACCATTCCTGTGACACTAGTTATAGATTACGATGCCCCACTTCAGGTTTACCGTATCCCTCTGACTTTCTTATTGACGATGAAACACAGAAATTGCATCGGAATTAAATAGAAAATTCACAATGCCGACTTAAGTACAAGAAGACTGACTCTTCCCACTTTCTATGCTTTTGAACCATTCCTGTGACACTAGTTATAGATTCCGATTCTTCACTTCAGGATTACTGTATCCCTCTGTCCTTCTTATTGACGATGCATCACAGAAATTGCATCGGAATTAAATACAAAAGGCACAAAGCCGACTCAAGTACAAGAAGACTGACTCTTCTTACTGACTATGTTTTGAACCATTCCTGTGACACTAGTTATAGATTCCGATGATTTACTTCAGGTTTACTGTATCCATTGGACCTTCGTATTGACGATGGAACACAGAAATTGCTTCGAATTAAATAGAACATGCACAATGCCGACCTAAGTACAAGAAGACTGACTCTTCTTACTGACTATGATAGGAACCATTCCTGTGACACTAGTTATAGATTCCGATGCTTGACTTCAGGTTTACTGTATCCCTCTGACCTTCTTATTGACGATGGAACACAGAAATTGCATCGGAATTAAGTAGAAAAGGCACAATGCCGACTTAAGTACAAGAAGACTGGCTCTTCTTACTGACTATGTTTGGAGCCATTCCTGTGACACTAGTTATAGATTCCGATGGTTCACTTCAGGCTTACTGTATCGATCTGACTTTCAAATTGATGATTAAACATAGAAATTGCATCGGAAATAAATACAAAAGGCACAATGCCGACTTAAGTATATGTAGACTGACTCTTCCTACTGTCTATGTTTTGAACCATTCCTGTGACACTAGTTATAGAATCCGATGCTTCATTTCAGGTTTTCTGAATCCTTTGGACCTTCTTAATGACGATGAAACACAGAAACTGTAACGGAATTAAATAGAAAAGGTACAATGCCGAGTTAAGTACAAGAAGACCGACTCTTTCTACTGTCTATGTTTTGAACGTTTCCTGTGACACTAGTTACAGATTCCGATGCTTCAGTTCAGGTTTACTGTACCCCTCTGACCTTCTTATTGACGATGAAACACAGAAATTGCATCGGAATTAAATACAAAAGGCACAATGCCGACCTAAGTACAAGAAGACTGACTCTTCCAACTGTCTATGTTTTGAACCATTCCTGTGACATTACTTATAGATTCCGATGCTTAACTTCAGGTTTACTGTATCCCTCTGACATTCGTATTGACGATGAAATACAGAAATTGCATCGGAATTAAATAGAAAAGGCACAATGCTGACTTATGTACTAGAAGACTGACTCATCTTACTGTCTATGATTTGAACCATTCCTGTGACACTAGTTATAGATTCCGATACTTCACTTCAGGTGTACTGTAACCCTTGGACTTTGTTAGTGAAGATGAAACACAGAAATTGCATCGGAATTAAATACAAAAGGCACAATGCCGACTTAAGTTCAGGTAGACTGACTCTTCTTACTGTCTATGTTTTGGACCATTCCTGTGACACTAGTTATAAATTCTGATGTTTCTCTTCTGGTTAACTGTGTCCCTCTGACCTTCTTATTAACGACGAAACACAGAAAATGCATCCGAATTAAATACAAAAGGCACAATGCCGACTTAAGTACAAGAAGACTGACTCTTCTTACAGACTATATTTTGAACCATTCCTGTGACACTAGTTATAGATTCCGATGCTTCACTTCAGGTTTACTGTATCCCTTGGACCTTCTTATTGACGATGAAACACAGAAATTGCATCGGAATTAGATACAAAAGGCACAATGCCGACTTATGTACAGAAGACTGACTCATCTTACTGTCTATGTTTTGAACCATTCCAGTGACACTAGTTATAGATTCTGATGTGTCTCTTCAGGTTAACTGTGTCAATCTGACCTTCTTAATAACGACGAAACACAGAAATCGCGTCGGAATTAAATACAAAAGGCACAATGCTGACTTAAGTACAAGAAGACTGACTCTTCTTACTGACTATGTTTTGAACCATTCCTGTGACACTAGTTATAGATTCCGATTCTTCACTTCAGGTTTACTGTATCCCTTGGACCTTCTTATTGACGATGAAACACAGAAATTGCATCGGAATTAAATAGAAAAGGCACAATGCCGACTTAAGTACAAGAAGACTGACTCTTTACACTCTCTATGTTTTAAACCATTCCTGTGACACTAGATATAGATTACGATGCACCACTTCAGGTTTACTGTATTCCTCTGACTTTCTTATTGACGATGAAACACAGAAATTGCATCGGTATTAAATAGAAAAAGCACAATGCCGACTTAAGTACAAGTAGACTGACTCTTCCTACTTTCTATGCTTTTGAACCATTCCTGTGACACTAGTTATAGATTCCGATACTTCACTTCAAGATTTCTGCATCCCTCTGTCCTTCTTATTGACGATGAAACACAGAAATTGCATCGGAATTAAATACAAAAGGCACAATGCCGACTCAAGTACAAGTAGACTGACTCTACTTACTGTATATGTTTTGAACCATTCCTGTGACACTAGTTATGGATTCCGATGCCTCACTTTAGGTTTACTGTATCCCTCTGACCTTCTTATTGACGATTAAACACAGATATTGCATCGGAATTAAATAGAAAATGCACAATGTCGACTTAAGTACAAGAAGACAGACTCTTCTTACTTACTATGTATTGAACCATTCCTGTGACACAAGTTATGGATTCCGATGATTCACTTCAGGTTTACTGTATCCATTGGACCTTCTTATTGACGATGGAACACAGAAATTGCTTCGGAATTAAATAGAAAATGCACAATGGCGACCTAAGTACAAGAAGACTGACTCTTCTTACTGACTATGATTGGAACCATTCCTATGTCACTAGTTATAGATTCCGATGCTTCACATCAGGTTTACTGTATCCCTCTGACCTTCCTATTTACGATGAAACACAGAAATTGCATCGGAATTAAATAGAAAAGGCACAATGCCAACTTAAGTACAAGAAGACTGACTCTTCTTTCTGACTATGTTTTGAACCATTCCTGTGACACTAGTTATAGATTCCGATGCTTGACTTCAGGTTTACTGTATCCCTCTGACCTTCTTATTGACGATGGAACACAGAAATTGCATCGGAATTAAGTAGAAGAGACACAATGCCGACTTAAGTACAAGAAGACTGACTCTTCTTACTGACTATGTTTGGAACCATTCCTGTGACACTAGTTATAGATTCCGATGGTTCACTTCAGGCTTACTGTATCCCTCTGACCTTCAAATTGACGATGAAACACAGAAATTGCATCGGAATTAAATACAAAAGGCACAATGCCGACTTAAGTATATGTAGACTGACTCTTCCTACTGTCTATGTTTTGAACCATTCCTGTGACACTAGTTATAGAATCCGATGCTTCATTTCAGGTTTACTGTATCCTTTGGACCTTCTTTTTGACGATGAAACACAGAAACTGCAACGGAATTAAATAGAAAAGGCACAATGCCGAGTAAAGTACAAGAAGACTGACTCTTCCTACTGTCTATGCTTTGAACGATTCCTGTGACACTAGTTACAGATTCCGATGCTTAACTTCAGGTTTACTGTATCCCTCTGACCTTCGTATTGACGATGAAATACAGAAATAGCGTGGGAATTAAATAGAAAAGGCACAATGCTGACTTATGTACTAGAAGACTGACTCATCTTACTGTCTATGATTTGAACCGTTCCTGTGACACTAGTTATAAATTCAGATGTTTCTCTTCTGGTTAACCTTGTCCCTCTGACCTTCTTATTAACGACGAAACACAGAAATTGCATCCGAATAAAATACAAAAGGCACAATGCCGACTTAAGTACAAGAAGACTGACTCTTCTTACTGAGTGTGCTTGGAACCATTCCTGTGACACTAGTTATAGATTCCGATGCTTCATTTCAGGTTTACTGTATACCTCTGACCATCATACTGACGATGGAACACAGAAATTGCATCGGAAATAAATACAAAAGGCACAATGCCGACTTAAGTACATGTAGACTGACTCTTCCTACTCTCTATGTTTTGAACCATTCCTGTGACACTAGTTATAGAATCCGATGCTTCATTTCAGGTCTACTGTATCGCTTGGACCTTCTTATTGACGATGAAACACAGAAAGTGCAACGGAATTAAATAGAAAAGGCACAATGCCGAGTTAAGTACAAGAAGACTGACTCTTCCTACTGTCTATGCTTTGAACCATTCCTGTGACACTAGTTACAGATTCCGATGCTTCACTTCAGGTTTACTGTACCCTCTGACCTTCTTATTGTCGATGAAACACAGAAATTGCATCGGAATTAAATACAAAAGGCACAATGCCGTCTTAAGTACAAGAAGACTGACTCTTCTTACTGTCTATGTTTTGAACCATTCGTGTGAACCTAGTTATAGATTCCGATGTTTCACTTCAGGTTTACTGTATCTCTTGGACCTTCTTATTGACGATGAAACACAGAAATTGCATCGGAATTAAATAGAAAAAGCACAATGCCGACTTAAGTACAAGAAGACTGACTCTTTATACTCTCTATGTTTTAAACCATTCCTGTGACACTAGTTATAGATTACGATGCCCCACTTCAGGTTTACCGTATCCCTCTGACTTTCTTATTGACGATGAAACACAGAAATTGCATCGGAATTAAATAGAAAATTCACAATGCCGACTTAAGTACAAGAAGACTGACTCTTCCCACTTTCTATGCTTTTGAACCATTCCTGTGACACTAGTTATAGATTCCGATTCTTCACTTCAGGATTAGTGTATCCCTCTGTCCTTCTTATTGACGATGAATCACAGAAATTGCATCGGAATTAAATACAAAAGGCACAAAGCCGACTCAAGTACAAGTAGACTGACTCTACTTACTGTCTATGTTTTGAAACATTCCTGTGACACTAGTTACAGATTCCGATGCCTCACTTCAGGTTTACTGTATCCCTCTGACCTTCTTATTGACGATTAAACACAGAAATTGCATCTGAATTAATTAGAAAATGCACAATGCCGACTTAAGTACAAGAAGACTGACTCTTCCTACTGTCTATGTTTTGAACCATTCCTGTGACACTAGTTATAGATTCCGATGCTTCACTTCAGGTTTACTGCATCCCCTCGGACCTTCTTATTGACGATGAAACACAGAAATTGCATCGGAATTAAATACAAAAGGCACAATGTCGACTCAAGTACAAGAAGACAGACTCTTCTTACTGACTATGTTTTGAACCATTCCTGTGACACTAGTTATAGATTCCGATGAATCACTTCAGGTTTACTGTATCCATTGGACCTTCTTATTGACGATGGAACACAGAAATTGCTTCGGAATTAAATAGAACATGCACAATGCCGACCTAAGTACAAGAAGACTGACTCTTCTTACTGACTATGATTGGAACCATTCCTGTGACACTAGTTATAGATTCCGATGCTTGACTTCAGGTTTACTGTATCCCTCTGACCTTCTTCTTGACGATGGAACACAGAAATTCCATCGGAATTAAGTAGAAAAGGCACAATGCCGACTTAAGTACAAGAAGACTGGCTCTTCATACTGACTATGTTTGGAACCATTCCTGTGACACTAGTTACAGATTCCGATGGTTCACTTCAGGCTTACTGTATCCCTCTGACTTTCAAATTGACGATTAAACATAGAAATTGCATCGGAAATAAATACAAAAGGCACAATGCCGACTTAAGTATATGTAGACTGACTCTTCCTACTCTCTATGTTTTGAACCATTCCTGTGACACTAGTTATAGAATCCGATGCTTCAATTCAGGTTTACTGTATCCTTTGGACCTTCTTATTGACGATGAAACACAGAAACTGCAACGGAATTAAATAGAAAAGGCACAATGCCGAGTTAAGTACAAGAAGACTGACTCTTCCTACTGTCTATGATTTGAACGATTCCTGTGACACTAGTTACAGATTCCGATGCTTCACTTCAGGTTTACTGTACCCCTCTGACCTTCTTATTGACGATGAAACACAGAAATAGCATCGGAATTAAATAGAAAAGGCACAATGCTGACTTATGTACTAGAAGACTGACTCATCTTACTGTCTATGATTTGAACCCTTCCTGTGACAGTAGTTATAGATTCCGATTCTTCACTTCAGGTGTACTGTATCCCTTGGACTTTGTTAGTGAAGATGAAACACAGAAATTACATCGGAATTAAAGACAAAAGGCTGAATGCCGACTTAAGTACAAGTAGACTGACTCTTCTTACTGTTTATGTTTTGTACCATTCCTGTGACACTAGTTATAAATTCTGATGTTTCTCTTCTGGTTAACTGTGTCCCTCTGACCTTCTTATTAACGACGAAACACAGAAATTGCATCCGAATTAAATACAAAAGGCACAATGCCGACTTAAGTACAAGAAGACTGACTCTTCTTACAGACTATGTTTTGAACCATTCCTGTGACACTAGTTATAGATTCCGATGCTTCACTTCAGGTTTACTGTATCCCTTGGACCTTCGTATTGACGATGAAACACAGAAATTGCATCGGAATTACATACAAAAGGCACAATGATGGCTTATGTACAAAAGACTGACTCATCTTACTGTCTATGTTTTGAACCATTCCTGTGACACTAGTTATAGATTCCGATGCTTCACTTCAGGTTTACTGTATCTCTCTGACCTTCTTATTGACGACGATACACAGAAATTGCATCGGAATTAAATAGAAGAGGCACAATGCCGACTTAAGTACAAGAGGACCGACTCTTCTTACTGTCTATGTTTTGAAGCATTTCTGTGACACTAGTTATAGATTCTGATGTTTCTCTTCAGGTTAACTGTGTCCCTCAGACCTTCTTAATAACGACGAAACACAGAAATTGCATCGGAATTAAAGACAAAAAGCACAATGCCGACTTACGTACAGGAAGACTGACTCTTCTTACTGACTATGTTTTGAACCATACCTGTGAACCTAGTTATAGATTCCGATGTTTCACTTCAGGTTTACTGTATCTCTTGGACCTTCTTATTGACGATGAAATACAGAAATTGCATCGGAATTAAATAGAAAGGGCAGAATGCCGACTTAAGTACAAGAAGACTGACTCTTTGTACTCTCTATGTTATAAACCATTCCTGTGACACTAGTTATAGATTACGATGCCCCACTTCAGGTTTACTGTATCCCTCTGACGTTCTTATTGACGATGAAACACAGAAATTGCATCGGAATTAAATAGAAAAGGCACTATGCCGTTTTAAGTACAAGAAGACTGACTCTTCCTACTTTCTATGCTTTTGAACCATTCCTGTGACACTAGTTATAGATTCCGATTCTTCACTTCAGGATTACTGTATCCCTCTGTCCTTCTTAATGACGATGAAGCACAGAAATTGCATCGGAATTAAATACAAAAGGCACAATGCCGACTCAAGTACAAGTAGACTGACTCTACTTACTGTCTATGTTTGAACCATTCCTGTGACACTAGTTATAAATACCGATGCCTCACTTCAGGTTTACTGTATCCCTCTGACCTTCTTATTGACGATTAAACACAGAAATTGCATCTGAATTAAATAGAAAATGCACAATGCCGACTTAAGTACAAGAAGACTGACTCTTCCTACTGTCTATGTTTTGAACCATTCCTGTGACACTAGTTATAGATTCCGATGCTTCACTTCAGGTTTACTGCATCCCCTCGGACCTTCTTATTGACGATGAAACACAGAAATTGCATCGGAATTAAATAGAAAAGGCACAGTGCCGACTTAAGTACAAGAAGACTGACTCTTCTTACTGACTATGTTTGGAACCATCCTGTGACACTACTTATAGATTCCGATGGTTCACATCAGGCTTACTGTATCCCTCTGACCTTCAAATTGACGATGAAACACAGAAATTGCATCGGAATTAAATACATAAGGCACAATGCCGACTTAAGAATATGTAGCCTGACTCTTCCTACTGTCTATGTTTTGAACCATTCCTGTGACACTAGTTATAGAATCCGATGCTTCATTTCAGGCTTACTGTATCCTTTGGACCTTCTTATTGACGATGAAACACAGAAACTGCAACGGAATTAAATAGAAAAGGCACAATGCCGAGTTAAGTACAAGAAGACTGACTCTTCCTACTGTCTATGATTTGAACGATTCCTGTGACACTAGTTACAGATTCCGATGCTTCACTTCAGGTTTACTGTACCCCTCTGACCTTCTTATTGACGATGAAACACAGAAATTGCATCGGAATTAAATACAAAAGGCACAATGCCGACCTAAGTACAAGAAGACTGGCTCTTCCTACTGTCTATGTTTTGAACCATTCCTGTGACACTAGTTATAGATTCCGATGATTCACTTCAGGTTCACTGTATCCCTTGGACTTTGCTAGTGAAGATGAAACACAGAAATTGCATCGGAATTAAATACAAATGCACAATGCCGACTTAAGTACAAGTAGACTGACTCTTCTTACTGTTTATGTTTTGAACCATTCCTGTGACACTAGTTATAAATTCTGATGTTTCTCTTTTGGTTAACTGTGTCCCTCTGACCTTCTTATTAACGACGAAACACAGAAATTGCATCCGAATTAAATACAAAAGGCACAATGCTGACTTAAGTACAAGAAGACTGACTCTTCTTACAGACTATGTTTTGAACCATTCCTGTGACACTAGTTATAGATTCCGATGCTTCACTTCAGGTTTACGATATCCCTCTGACCTTCTTATTGACGATGAATCACAGAAATTGCATCGGAATTCATTTAAAAGGCACAATGCCGACTTAAGTCCAAGAACACTGACTTTTATTACTGTCTATATTTTGAACCACTCCTGTGACACTAGTTATAGATTCCGATGCTTCACTTCAGGTTTACTGTATCCCTTGGACCTTCGTATTGTCGATGAAACACAGATATTGCATCGTAATTAAATACATAAGGCACAATGCTGACTTATGTACAAAAGACTGACTCATCTTACTGTCTATGTTTTGAAACATTCCTGTGACACTAGTTATAGATTCCGATGCTTCACTTCAGGTTTACTGTATCCCTCTGACCTTCTTATTGACGACGAAACACAGAAATTGCATCGGAATTAAATAGAAGAGGCACAATGCCGACTTAAGTACAAGAGGACCGACTCTTCTTACTGTCTATGCTTTGAACCATTCCTGTGTCACTAGTTATAGATTCTGATGTTTCTCTTCAGGTTAACTGTGTCCTCTGACCTTCTTAATAACGACGAAACACAGAAATTGCATCGGAATTAAATACAAAAGGCGCAATGCCGACCCAAGTACAAGAAGACTGACTCTTCCTACTGTCTATGTTTTGAACCATTCTTGTGACATTACTTATAGATTCCGATGCTTAACGTCAGGTTTACTGTATCCTTCTGACATTCTTATTGACGATGAAACACAGAAATAGCATCGGAATTCATTTAAAAGGCACAATGCCAACTTAAGTACAAGAAGATTGACTCTTCCTACTGTGTATGTTTCGAACCAATCCTGTGACACTAGTTATAGATTCCGATGCTTCACTTCAGGTTTACTGTAACCCTCTGATCTTCTTATTGACGATGAAACACAGTAATTGCATCGGAATTAAATACAAAAGGCACAATGCCGACTCAAGTACAAGAAGACTGACTCTTCCTACTGTCTATGTTTTGAACCATTCTTGTGACATTACTTATAGATTCCGATGCTTAACGTCAGGTTTACTGTATCCTTCTGACCTTCTTATTGACGATGAAACACAGAAATAGCATCGGAATTAAATAGAAACGGCACAATGCTTACTTATGTACTAGAAGACTGACTCATCTTATTGTCTATGATTTGAACCATTCGTGTGACACTAGTTATAGATTCCGATACTTCACTTCAGGTGTACTGTATCCCTTGGACTATGTTAGTGAAAGTGACACACAGAAATTGCATCGGAATTAAATACAAAAGGCACAATGAAGACTCAAGTACAAGTAGACTGACTCTACTTACTGTCTATGTTTTGAACCATTCCTGTGACACTAGTTATAGATTCCGATGCCTCACTTCAGGTTTACTGTATCCCTCTGACCTTCTTATTTACGATTAAACACAGAAATTGCATCGGAATTAAATAGAAAATGCACAATGTCGACTTAAGTACAAGAAGACTGACTCTTCTTACTGACTATGTTTTGAACCATTCCTGTGGCACTAGTTATAGATTCCGATGATTCACTTCAGGTTTACTGTATCTATTGGACCTTCTTATTGGCGATGGAACACAGAAATTGCTTCGGAATTAAATAGAAAATGCACAATGCCGACTTAAGTACAAGAGCACTGACTCTTTATACTCTCTATGTTTTAAACCATTCCTGTGACACTAGTTAAAGATTACGATGCCCCACTTCTGGTTTACTGTATCCCTCTGACTTTCTTATTGACGATGAAACACAGAAATTGCATCGGAATTAAATAGAAAATGCACAATGCCGACTTCAAGAAGACTGACTCTTATTACTTTCTATGCTTTTGAACCATTCCTGTGACACTAGTTATAGATTCCGATTCTTCACTTCAGGATTACTGTATCCCTCTGACCTTCTTATTTACGATTAAACACAGAAATTGCATCGGAATTAAGTACAAAAGGCACAATGCCGACTTAAGTATATGTAGACCTACTCTTTCTACTGTCTATGTTTTGAACCATTCCTGTGACACTAGTTATAGAATCCGATGCTTCATTTCAGGTTTACTGTATCCTTTGGACCTTCTTATTGACGATGAAACACAGAAACTGCAACGGAATTAAATAGAAAAGGCACAATGCCGAGTTAAGTACAAGAAGACCGACTCTTCCTACTGTCTATGATTTGAACGATTCCTGTGACACTAGTTACAGATTCCGATGCTTCACTTCAGGTTTACTGTACCCCTCTGACCTTCTTATTGACGATGAAACACAGAAATTGCATCGGAATTAAATACAAAAGGCACAATGCCGACCTAAGTACAAGAAGACTGACTCTTCCTACTGTCTATGTTTTGAACCATTCCTGTGACACTAGTTATAGATTCCGATACTTCACTTCAGGTGTACTGTATCCCTTGGACTTTGTTAGTGAAGATGAAACACAGAAATTGCATCGGAATTAAATACAAAAGACACAATGCTGACTTAAGTACAAGTAGACTGACTCTTCTTACTGTCTATGTTTTGAACCATTCCTGTGACACTAGTTATAGATTCTGATGTTTCTCTTCTGGTTAATTGTGTCCCTCTGACCTTCTTATTAACGACGAAACACAGAAATTGCATCGGAATTAAATACAAAAGGCACAATGCCGACTTAAGTACAAGAAGACTGACTCTTCTCACTGACTATGTTTTGAACCATTCCTGTGACACTAGTTATAGATTCCGATGCTTCACTTCTAGTTTTCGGTATCCCTCTGACCTTCTTATTGACGATGAATCCCAGAAATTGCATCGGAATTCAATTACAAGGCACAATGCCGACTTAAGTACAAGAACACTGACTTTTATTACTTCCTATATTTTGAACCATTCCTGAGACACTAGTTATAGATTCTGATGTTTCTCTTCAGGTTAACTGTGTCCCTCTGACCCTCTTATTAACGACGAAACACAAAAATTGAATCGGAATTATATACAAAAGGCACAATGCCGACTTAAGTACAAGAGGACTGACTCTTATTACTTTCTATGCTTTTGAACCATTCCTGTGACACTAGTTATAGATTCCGATTCTTCACTTCAGGATTACTGTATCCCTCTGTCCTTCTTATTGACGAAGAAACACAGAAATTGCATTGGAATTAAATACAAAATGCACAATGCCGACTCAAGTACAAGTAGACTGACTCTACTCACTGTCTATGTTTGAACCATTCCTGTGACACTAGTTATAGATTCCGATGCCTCACTTCAGGTTTACTGTATCCCTCTGACCTTCTTATTGACGATTAAACACAGAAATTGCATCTGAATTAAATAGAAATTGCACAATGCCGACTTAAGTACAAGAAGACTGACTCTTCCTACTGTCTATGTTTTGAACCATTCCTGTGACACTACTTATAGATTCCGATGCTTCACTTCAGGTTTACTGTATCCCTCTGACCTTCTTATTTACGATGAAACACAGAAATTGCATCGGAATTTAATAGAAAAGGCACAATGCCGACTTAAGTACAAGAAGACTGACTCTTCTTTCTGACTATGTTTTGCACCATTCCTGTGACACTAGTTATAGATTCCGATGCTTGACTTCAGGTTTACTGTATCCCTCTCACCTTCTTATTGACGATGGAACACAGAAATTGCATCGGAATTAAGTAGAAAAGGCACAATGCCGACTTAAGTACAAGAAGACTGACTCTTCTTACTGACTATGTTTGGAACCATCCTGTGACACTAGTTATAGATTCCGATGCCTCACTTCAGGTTTACTGTATCCCTCTGACCTTCTTATTGACGATTAAACACAGAAATTGCATCGGAATTAAATAGAAATTGCACAATGCCGACTTAAGTACAAGAAGACTGACTCTTCCTACTGTCTATGTTTTGAACCATTCCTGTGACACTAGTTATAGAATCCGATGCTTCATTTCAGGTTTACTGTATCCTTTGGACTTTCTTATTGACGATGAAACACAGAAACTGCAACGGAATTAAATAGAAAAGGCACAATGCCGAGTTAAGTACAAGAAGACCGACTCTTCCTACTGTCTATGATTTGAACGATTCCTGTGACACTAGTTACAGATTCCGATGCTTCACTTCAGGTTTACTGTACCCCTCTGACCTTCTTATTGACGATGAAACACAGAAATTGCATCGGAATTAAATACAAAAGGCACAATGCCGACCTAAGTACAAGAAGACTGACTCTTCCTACTGTCTATGTTTTGAACCATTCCTGTGACACTAGTTATAGATTCCGATACTTCACTTCAGGTGTACTGTATCCCTTGGACTTTGTTAGTGAAGATGAAACACAGAAATTGCATCGGAATTAAATACAAAAGACACAATGCTGACTTAAGTACAAGTAGACTGATTCTTCTTACTGTCTATGCTTTGAACCATTCCTGTGACACTAGTTATAGATTCTGATGTTTCTCTTCTGGTTAATTGTGTCCCTCTGACCTTCTTATTAACGACGTAACACAGAAATTGCATCGGAATTAAATACAAAAGGCACAATGCCGACTTAAGTACAAGAAGACTGACTCTTCTTACTGACTATGTTTTGAACCATTCCTGTGACTCTAGTTATAGATTCCGATGCTTCACTTCTGGTTTACGGTATCCCTCTGACCTTCTTATTGACGATGAATCCCAGAAATTGCATCGGAATTCAATTACAAGGCACAATGCCGACTTAAGTACAAGAACACTGACTTTTATTACTTCCTATATTTTGTACCATTCCTGTGACACTAGTTATAGATTCCGATGCTTCACTTCAGGTTTACTGTATCCCTCTGACCTTCTTATTGACGACGAAACACAGAAATTGCATCGGAATTAAATAGAAGAGGCACAATGCCGACTTAAGTACAAGAGGACCGACCCTTCTTACTGTCTATGTTTTGAACCATTCCTGTGACACTAGTTATAGATTCTGATGTTTCTCTTCAGGTTAACTGTGTCCCTCTGACCCTCTTATTAACGACGAAACACAAAAATTGCATCGGAATTATATACAAAAGGCACAATGCCGACTTAAGTACAAGAGGACTGACTCTTCTTACTGACTATGTTTTGAACCATTGGTGTGACACTAGTTATAGATTCTGATGTTTCTCTTCAGGTTAACTGTGTCCCTCTGACCTTCTTAATAACGACGCAACACACAGAAATTGCATCGGAATTAAATACAAAAGGCCCAATGCCGACTTAAATACAAGAACGCTGACTATTATTACCGTCTATATTTTGAACCATTCCTGTGACACTAGTTATAGATTCCGATGCTTCACTTCAGGTTTACTGTATCCCTCTGATCTTCTTATTGACGATGAAACACAGAAATTACATCGGAATTAAATACAAAAGGCACAATGCCGACTTAAGTACAAGAAGACTGACTCTTCTTACTGTCTATGTGTTGAACCATTCCTGTGAACCTAGTTATAGATTCCGATGTTTCACTTCAGGTTTACTGTATCCCTTGGACCTTCTTATTGACGATGAAACACAGAAATTGCATCGGAATTAATTAGAAAAGGCACAATGCCGACTTAAGTACAAGAAGACTGACTCTTTATACTCTCTATGTTTTGAACCATTCCTGTGACACTTGTTATAGATTCCGATGCTTCACTTCAGGTTTACTGCATCCCCTCGGACCTTCTTATTGACGATGAAACACAGAAATTGCATCGGAATTAAATACAAAAGGCACAATGTCGACTTAAGTACAAGAAGACTGACTCTTCTTACTGACTATGTTTTGAACCATTCCTGTGACACTAGTTATAGATTCCGATGATTCACTTCAGGTTTACTGTATCCATTGGATCTTCTTATTGACGATAGAACACAGAAATTGCTTCGGAATTAAATAGAAAATGCACAATGCCGACCTAAGTACATGAAGAGTGACTCCTCTTACTGATTATGTTTTGAACCATTCCTGTGACACTAGTTATAGATTCCGATGCTTCACTTCTGGTTTACTGTATCCCTCTGAACTTCTTATTGACGATGAATCCCAGAAATTGCATCGGAATTCTACTACAAGGCACAATGCCGACTTAAGTACAAGAACACTGACTTTTATTACTGTCTATATTTTGAACCATTCCTGTGACACTACTTATAGATTCCGATGCTTCACTTCAGGTTTACTGTATCCCTTGGACCTTCTTATTGACGATGAAACACAGAAATTGCATCGGAATTAATTAGAAAAGGCACAATGCCGACTTATGTACAAAAGACTGACTCTTTATACTCTCTATGTTTTGAACCATTCCTGTGACACTTGTTATAGATTCCGATGCTTCACTTCAGGTTTACTGCATCCCCTCGGACCTTCTTATTGACGATGAAACACAGAAATTGCATCGGAATTAAATACAAAAGGCACAATGTTGACTTATGTACTAGAAGACTGACTCATCTTACTGTCTATGATTTGAACCATTCGTGTGACACTAGTTATAGATTCCGATGCTTCACTTCAGGTTTACGGTATCCCTCTGACCTTCTTATTGACGATGAATCACAGAAATTGCATCGGAATTCATTTAAAAGGCACAATTCCGACTTAAGTACAAGAAGACTGACATTTCCTGCTGTGTATGTTTTGAACCATTCCTGTGACACGAGTTATAGATTCCGATGCTTAACGTCAGGTTTACTGTATCCCTCTGACCTTCTTATTGACGATGAAACACAGAAATAGCATCGGAATTAAATAGAAAATGCACAATGCTGACTTATGTACTAGAAGACTGACTCATCTTACTGTCTATGATATGAACCATTCGTGTGACACTAGTTATAGATTCCGATACTTCACTTCAGGTGTACTGTATCCCTTGGACTTTGATGGTGAAGATCAAACACAGAAATTGCATCGGAATTAAATACAAAAGACACAATGCTGACTTCAGTACAAGTAGACTGACTCTTCTTAATGTCTATGTTTTGAACCATTCCTGTGACACTAGTTATAGATTCTGATGTTTCTCTTCTGGTTAACTGTGTCCCTCTGACCTTCTTATTAACGACGAAACACAGAAATTGCATCGGAATTAAATACAAAAGGCACAATGCCGACTTAAGTACAAGAAGACTGACTCTTCTTACTGACTATGCTTTGAACCATTCCTGTGACACTAGTTATAGATTCCGATGCTTCACTTCAGGTTTACTGTATCCCTTGGACCTTCTTATTGACGATGAAACACAGAAATTGCATCGGAATTAAATACAAAATGCACAATGCCGACTTATATACAAAAGACTGACTCATCTTACTGTCTATGTTTTGAACCATTCCTGTGACACTAGTTATAGATTCCGATGCTTCACTTCAGGTTTACTGTATCCCTCTGACCTTCTTATTGACGACGAAACACAGAAATTGCATCGGAATTAAATAGAAGAGGCACAATGCCGACTTAAGTACAAGAGGACCGACTCTTCTTACTGTCTATGTTTTGAACCATTCCTGTGACACTAATTAAAGATTCTGATGTTTCTCTTCATGTTAACGGTGTCCCTCTGACCCTCTTACTAACGACGAAACACAGAAATTGCATCGGAATTATATACAAAAGGCACAATGCCGATTTAAGTACAAGAGGACTGACTCTTCTTACTGACTATGTTTTGAACCATTCCTGTGACACTAGTTATAGATTCTGATGTTTCTCTTCAGGTTAACTGTGTCCCTCTGACCTTCTTAAAAACGACGAAACACAGAAATTGCATCTGAATTAAATACAAAATGCACAATGCCGACTTAAGTACAAGAACACTGACTTTTATTACTGTCTATATTTTGAACCATTCCTGTGACACTAGTTATAGATTCCGATGCTTCACTTCTGGTTTACGGTATCCCTCTGACCTTCAAATTGACGATGAAACACAGAAATTGCATCGGAATTAAATACAAAAGGCACAATTCCGATTTAAGTACATGTAGACTGACTCTTCCTACTGTCTATGTTTTGAACCATTCCTGTGACACTAGTTACAGAATCCGATGCTTCATTTCAGGTTTACTGTATCCCTTGGACCTTCTTATTGACGATGAAACACAGAAAGTGTAACGGAATTAAATAAAAAAGGCACAATGCCGAGTTAAGTACAAGAAGACCTACTCTTCCTACTGTCTATGTTTTGAACCATTCCTGTGACACTAGTTATAGATTCCGATGCTTCACTTCAGGTTTACTGTACCCCTCTGACCTTCTTATTGACGATGAAACACAGAAATTGAATCGGAATTAAATACAAAAGGCACAATGCCGACTTAAGTACAAGAAGACTGACTCTTCTTATTGTCTATGTTTTGAACCATTCCTGTGAACCTAGTTATAGATTCCGATGTTTCACTTCAGATTTACTGTATCCCTTGGACCTTCTTATTGACGATGAAACACAGAAATTGCATCGGAATTAAATAGAAAAGGCACAATGCCGACTTAAGTACAAGAAGACTGACTCTTTATACTCTCTATGTTTTGAACCATTCCTGTGACACTAGTTATAGATTCCGATGCTTCACTTCAGGTTTACTGCATCCCCTCGGACCTTCTTATTGACGATGAAACACAGAAATTGCATCGGAATTAAATACAAAAGGCACAATGTCGACTTAAGTACAAGAAGACTGACTCTTCTTACTGACTATGTTTTGATCCATTCCTGTGACACTAGTTATAGATTCCGATGATTCACTTCAGGTTTACTGTATCCATTGGACCTTCTTATTGACGATGGAACACAGAAATTGCTTTGGAATTAAATAGAAAATGCACAATGCCGACCAAAGTACAAGAAGAGTGACTCCTCTTACTGACTATGTTTTGAACCATTCCTGTGACACTAGTTATAGATTCCGATGCTTCACTTCTGGTTTACGGTATCCCTCTGACCTTCTTATTGACGATGAATCCAAGAAATTGCATCGGAATTCAATTACAAGGCACAATGCCGACTTAAGTACAAGAACACTGACTTTTATTACTGTCTAAATTTTGAACCATTCCTGTGACACTACTTATAGACTCCGATGCTGCACTTCAGGTTTACTGTATCCCTTGGACCCTCTTATTGACGATGAAACACAGAAATTGCATCGGAATTAAATACAAAAGGCACAATGCCGACTTACGTACAAGAGACTGACTCATTTTACTGTCTATGTTTTGAACCATTCCTGTGATACTAGTTATAGATTCCGATGCTTCACTTCAGGTTTACTGTATCCCTCTGACCTTCTTATTGACGACGAAAAACAGAAATTGCATCTTAATTAAATAGGAGAGGCACAATGCCGACTTAAGTACAAGAGGACCGACTCTTCTTACTGTCTATGTTTTGAACTATTCCTGTGACACTAGTTATAGATTCTGATGTTTCTCTTCAGGTTAACTGTGTCCCTCTGGCCCTCTTATTAACGACGAAACACAGAAATTGGATTGGAATTATATACAAAAGGCACAATGCCGACTTAAGTACAAGAGGACTGACTCTTCTTACTGACTATGTTTTGAACCATTCCTGTGACACTAGTTATAGATTCCGATGCTACACCTCAGGTTTACGGTAATCCTCTGACCTTCTTATTGACGATGAATCCCAGAAATTGCATCGGAATTCAATTACAAGGCACAATGCCGACTTAAGTACAAGAACACTTACTTTTATTACTGCCTATATTTTGAACCATTCCTGTGACACTAGTTATAGATTCCGATGCTTCACTTCAGGTTAGTGTATCCCTTGGACCTTCTTATTGACGATGAAACACAGAAATTGCATCTGAATTAAATACAAAATGCACAATGCCGACTTAAGTACAAGAACACTGACTTTTATTAGTGTCTATATTTTGAACAATTCCTGTGACACTAGTTATAGATTCCGATGCTTCACTTCTGGTTTACGGTATCCCTCTGACCTTCAAATTGACGATGAAACACAGAAATTGCATCGGAATTAAATACAAAAGGCACAATTCCGATTTAAGTACATGTAGACTGACTCTTCCTACTGTCTATGTTTTGAACCATTCCTCTGACACTAGTTACAGAATCCGATGCTTCATTTCAGGTTTACTGTATCCCTTGGACCTTCTTATTGACGATGAAACACAGAAAGTGCAACGGAATTAAATAAAAAAGGCACAATGCCGAGTTAAGTACAAGAAGACCTACTCTTCCTACTGTCTATGTTTTGAACCATTCCTGTGACACTAGTTACAGATTCCGATGCTTCACTTCAGGTTTACTGTACCCCTCTGACCTTCTTATTGACGATGAAACACAGAAATTGAATCGGAATTAAATACAAAAGGCACAATGCCGACTTAAGTACAAGAAGACTGACTCTTCTTATTGTCTATGTTTTGAACCATTCCTGTGAACCTAGTTATAGATTCCGATGTTTCACTTCAGGTTTACTGTATCCCTTGGACCTTCTTATTGACGATGAAACACAGAAATTGCATCGGAATTAAATAGAAAAGGCACAATGCCGACTTAAGTACAAGAAGACTGACTCTTTATACTCTCTATGTTTTGAACCATTCCTGTGACACTAGTTATAGATTCCGATGCTTCACTTCAGGTTTACTGCATCCCCTTGGACCTTCTTATTGACGATGAAACACAGAAATTGCATCGGAATTAAATACAAAAGGCACAATGTCGACTTAAGTACAAGAAGACTGACTCTTCTTACTGACTATGTTTTGAACCATTCCTGTGACACTAGTTATAGATTCCGATGATTCACTTCAGGTTTACTGTATCCATTGGACCTTCTTATTGACGATGGAACACAGAAATTGCTTTGGAATTAAATAGAAAATGCACAATGCCGACCAAAGTACAAGAAGAGTGACTCCTCTTACTGACTATGTTTTGAACCATTCCTGTGACACTAGTTATAGATTCCGATGCTTCACTTCTGGTTTACGGTATCCCTCTGACCTTCTTATTGACGATGAATCCAAGAAATTGCATCGGAAGTCAATTACAAGGCACAATGCCGACTTAAGTACAAGAACACTGACTTTTATTACTGTCTATATTTTGAACCATTCCTGTGACACTACTTATAGACTCCGATGCTGCACTTCAGGTTTACTGTATCCCTTGGACCCTCTTATTGACGATGAAACACAGAAATTGCATCGGAATTAAATACAAAAGGCACAATGCCGACTTACGTACAAGAGACTGACTCATCTTACTGTCTATGCTTTGAACCATTCCTGTGATACTAGTTATAGATTCCGATGCTTCACTTCAGGTTTACTGTATCCCTCTGACCTTCTTATTGACGACGAAAAACAGAAATTGCATCGGAATTAAATAGGAGAGGCACAATGCCGACTTAAGTACAAGAGGACCGACTCTTCTTACTGTCTATGTTTTGAACTATTCCTGTGACACTAGTTATAGATTCCGATGGTTCACTTCAGGCTTACTGTATCCCTCTGACCTTCATATTGACGATGAAACACAGAAATTGCATCGGAATTAAATACAAAAGGCACAATGCCGACTTAAGTACAAGTAGACTGACTCTTCTTACTGTCTATGTTTTTAACCATTCCTGTGACACTAGTTATAAATTCTGATGTTTCTCTTCTGGTTAACTGTGTCCCTCTGACCTTCTTACTAACGACGAACACACAAATTGCATCCGAATTAAATACAAAAGGCACAATGCCGACTTAAGTACAAGAAGACTGACTCTTCTTACAGACTATGTTTTGAACCATTCCTGTGACACTAGTTACAGATTCCGATGCTTCACTTCAGGTTTACGGTATCCCTCTGACTTTCTTATTGACGATGAATTACAGAAATTGCATCGGAATTAAATACAAAAGGCACAATGCCGACTTAAGTACAAGAAGACCGACTCTTCTTACTGACTATGTTTTGAACCATTCCTGTGACACTAGATATAGATTCCGATGCTTCACTTCAGTTTTACGGTATCCCTCTGACCTTCTTTTGACGATGAATCACAGAAATTGCATCGGAGTTCATTTAAAAGGCACAATGCCGACTTAAGTACAAGAAGACTGATTTTTCCAACTGTGCATGTTTTGAACCAATCCTGTGACACTAGTTATAGATTCCGATGCTTCACTTCAGGTTTACTGTATCCCTCTGATCTTCTTATTGACGATGAAACACAGAAATTCCATCGGAATTAAATACAAAAGTCACAATGCCGACTCAAGTACAAGAAGACTGACTCTTCCGACTGTCTATGTTTTGAACCATTCTTGTGACATTACTTATAGATTCCGATGCTTAACGTCAAGTTTACTGTATCCCTCTGACCTTCTTATTGACGATGAAACACAGAAATAGCATAGGAATTAAATAGAAAATTCACAATGCTGACTTATGTACTAGAAGACTGACTCATCTTACTGTCTATGATTTGAACCATTCGTGTGACACTAGTTATAGATTCCGATACTTCACTTCAGGTTTACTGTATCCCTTGGACTTTGTTAGTGAAGATGAAACACAGAAATAGCATCGGAATTAAATACAAAAGGCACAATGCCGACTTAAGTACAAGTAGACTGACTCTTCTTACTGTCTATGCTTTGAACCATTCCTGTGACACTAGTTATAGATTCTGATGTTTCTCTTCTGATTAACTGTGTCCCTCTGACGTTCTTATTAACGACGAAACAGAGAAATTGCATCGGAATTAAATACAAAAGGCACAATGCCGACTTACGTACAAGAAGACTGACTCTTCTTACTGACTATGCTTTGAACCATTCCTGTGACACTAGTTATAGATTCCGATGCTTCACTTCTGGTTTACGGTATCCCTCTGACCTTCTTATTGACGATGAATCCCAGAAATTGCATCGGAATACAATTACAAGGCACAATGCCGACTTAAGTACAAGGACACTTGACTTTTATTACTGTCTATATTTTGAACCATTCCTGTGACACTAGTAATAGATTCCGATGCTTCACTTCAGGTTTACTGTATCCCTTGAACCTTCTTATTGACGATGAAACACAGAAATTGCATCGGAATCAAATACAAATGGCACAATGCCGACTTATGTACAAAAGACTGACTCATCTTACCGTCTATGTTTTGAACCATTCCTGTGACACTAGTTATAGATTCCGATGCTTCACTTCAGGTTTACCGTATCCCTCTGACCTTCTTATTGACGACGAAACACAGAAATTGCATCGGAATTAAATAGAAGAGGCTCAATGCCGACTTAAGTACAAGAGGAACGACTCTTCTTATTGTCTATGTTTTGAACCATTCCTGTGACACTAGTTATAGATTCTGATGTTTCTCTTCAGGTTAACTGTGTCCCTCTGACCCTCTTATTAGCGACGAAACTCAGAAATTGCATCGGAATTATATACAAAAGGCACAATGCCGACTTAAGTACAAGAGGACTGACTCTTCTTACTGACTATATATTGTACCATTCCTGTGACACTAGTTATAGATTCTGATGTTTCTCTTCAGGTTAACTGTGTCCCTCTGACCTTCTTAATAACGACGGAATACAGAAATTGCATCGGAATTAAATACAAAAGGCACAATTCCGACTTAAGTACAAGAACACTGACTTTTATTACTGTCTATATTTTGAACCATTCCTGTGACACTAGTTATAGATTCCGATGCTTCACTTCAGGTTTACGGTATCCCTCTGACCTTCATATTGACGATGAAACACAGTAATTGCATCGGAATTAAATACAAAAGGCACAATTCCGATTTAAGTACATGTAGACAGACTCTTCCTACTGTCTATGTTTTGAACCATTCCTGTGACACTAGTTATAGAGTCCGATGCTTCATTTCAGGTTTTCTGTATCCCTTGGACCTTCTTATTGACGATGAAACACAGAAAGTGCAACGGAATTAAATAGAAAAGGCACAATGCCGAGTTAAGAACAAGAAGACCTACTCTTCCTACTGTCTATGTTTTGAACCATTCCTGTGACAATAGTTACAGATTCCGATGTTTCACGTCAGGTTTACTGTACCCCTCTGACCTTCTTATTGACGATGAAACACAGAAATTGAATCGGAATTAAATACAAAAGGCACAATGCTGACTTAAGTACAAGAAGACTGACTCTTCTTACCGTCTATGTTTTGAACCATTCCTGTGAACCTAGTTATAGATTCCGATGTTTCACTTCAGGTTTACTGTATCCCTTGGACCTTCTTATTGACGATGAAACACAGAAATTGCATCGGAATTAAATAGAAAAGGCACAATGCCGACTTAAGTACAAGAAGACTGACTCTTTATACTCTCTATGCTTTGAACCATTCCTGTGACACTAGTTATAGATTCCGATGCTTCACTTAAGGTTTACTGCATCCCCTCGGACCTTCTTATTGACGATGAAACACAGAAATTGCATCGGAATTAAATACAAAATTCACAATGTCGACTTAAGTACAAGAAGACTGACTCTTCTTACTGACTATGTTTTGAACCATTCCTGTGACACTAGTTATAGATTCCGATGATTCACTTCAGGTTTACTGTATCCATTGGACCTTCTTATTGACGATGGAACACAGAAATTGCTTCGGAATTAAATACAAAATGCACAATGCCGACCTAAGTACAAGAAGAGTGACTCCTCTTACTGACTATGATTGGAACCATTCCTGTGACACTAGTTATAGATTCCGATGCTTCACTTCAGGTTTACTGTATCCCTCTGACCTTCCTATTTACGATGAAACACAGAAATTGCATCGGAATTGAATAGAAAAGGCACAATGCCGACTTAAGTACAAGAGGACTGACTCTTCCTTCTGACTATGCTTTGAACCATTCCTATGACACTAGTTATAGATTCCGACGCTTGACTTCAGGTTTACTGTACCCCTCTGACCTTCTTATTGACGATGAAACACAGAAGTAGAATCGGAATTAAATACAAAAGGCACAATGCCGACTTAACTACAAGAAGACTGACTCTTCTTACTGTCTATGCTTTGAACCATTCCTGTGAACCTAGTTATAGATTCCGATGTTTCACTTCAGGTTTACTGTATCCCTTGGACCTTCTTATTGACGATGAAACACAGAAATTGCATCGGAATGAAATAGAAAAGGCACAATGCCGACTTAAGTACAAGAAAACTGTCTCTTTATACTCTCTATGTTTTGAACCATTCCTGTGACACTAGTTACAGATTACGATGCCCCACATCAGGTTTACTGTATCCCTCTGACTTTCTTATTGACGATGAAACACAGAAATTGCATCGGAATTAACTAGAAAAGGCACAATGCCGACTTAAGTACAAGAAGACTGACTCTTCCTATTTTCTATGCTTTTGAACCGTTCCTGTGACACTAGCTATAGATTCCGATTCTTCACTTCAGGATTACTGTATCCCTCTGACCTTCTTATTGACGATGGAACAAAGAAATTGCATCGGAATTAAGTAGAAAAGGCGCAATGCCGACTTAAGAACAAGAAGTCTGACTCTTCTTACTTACTATGTTTGGAACCATTCCTGTGACACTAGTTATAGATTCCGATGGTTCACTTCAGGCTTACTGTATCCCTCTGACCTTCATATTGACGATGAAACACAGAAATTGCATCGGAATTAAATACAAAAGGCACAATGCCGACTTAAGTACAAGTAGACTGACTCTTCTTACTGTCTATGTTTTTAACCATTCCTGTGACACTAGTTATAAATTCTGATGTTTCTCTTCTGGTTAACTGTGTCCCTCTGACCTTCTTACTGACGACGAACACACAAATTGCATCCGAATTAAATACAAAGGGCACAATGCCGACTTAAGTACAAGAAGACTGACTCTTCTTACAGACTATGTTTTGAACCATTCCTGTGACACTAGTTACAGATTCCGATGCTTCACTTCAGGTTTACGGTATCCCTCTGACTTTCTTATTGACGATGAATCACAGAAATTGCATCGGAATTAAATACAAAAGGCACAATGCCGACTTATGTACATAAGACTGACTCATCCTAGTGTCTATGTTTTGAACCATTCCTGTGACACTAGTTATAGATTTCGATGCTTCACTTCAGGTTTACTGTATCCCTCTGACCTTCTTATTGACGACGAAACACAGAAATTGCATCGGAATTAAATAGAAGAGGCACAATGCCGACTTAAGTACAAGAGGACCGACTCATCTTACTGTCTATGTTTTGAACCATTCCTGTGACACTAGTTATAGATTCTGATGTTTCTCTTCAGGTTAACTGTGCCCTCTGACCTTCTTAATAACGACGAAACACAGAAATTGCATCGGAATTAAATACAAAAGGCACAATGCCGACTTAAGTAGAAGAAGACCGACTCTTCTTACTGACTATGTTTTGAACCATTCCTGTGACACTAGTTATAGATTCCGATGCTTCACTTCAGTTTTACGGTATCCCTCTGACCTTCTTTTGACGATGAATCACAGAAATTGCATCGGAGTTCATTTAAAAGGCACAATGCCGACTTAAGTACATGAAGACTGATTTTTCCAACTGTGCATGTTTTGAACCAATCCTGTGACACTAGTTATAGATTCCGATGCTTCACTTCAGGTTTACTGTATCCCTCTGATCTTCTTATTGACGATGAAACACAGAAATTCCATCGGAATTAAATACAAAAGTCACAATGCCGACTCAAGTACAAGAAGACTGACTCTTCCTACTGTCTATGTTTTGAACCATTCTTGTGACATTACTTATAGTTTCCGATGCTTAACGTCAAGTTTACTGTATCCCTCTGACCTTCTTATTGACGATGAAACACAGAAATAGCATAGGAATTAAATAGAAAATTCACAATGCTGACTTATGTACTAGAAGACTGACTCATCTTACTGTCTATGATTTGAACCATTCGTGTGACACTAGTTAAAGATTCCGATACTTCACTTCAGGTTTACTGTATCCCTTGGACTTTGTTAGTGAAGATGAAACACAGAAATTGCATCGGAATTAAATACAAAAGGCACAATGCCGACTTAAGTACAAGTAGACTGACTCTTCTTACTGTCTATGTTTTGAACCATTCCTGTGACACTAGTTATAGATTCTGATGTTTCTCTTCTGATTAACTGTGTCCCTCTGACCTTCTTATTAACGACGAAACAGAGAAATTGCATCGGAATTAAATACAAAAGGCACAATGCCGACTTACGTACAAGAAGACTGACTCTTCTTACTGACTATGCTTTGAACCATTCCTGTGACACTAGTTATAGATTCCGATGCTTCACTTCTGGTTTACGGTATCCCTCTGACCTTCTTATTGACGATGAATCCCAGAAATTGCATCGGAATACAATTACAAGGCACAATGCCGACTTAAGTACAAAAACACTGACTTTTATTACTGTCTATATTTTGAACCATTCCTGTGACACTAGTAATAGATTCCGATGCTTCACTTCAGGTTTACTGTATCCCTTGAACCTTCTTATTGACGATGAAACACAGAAATTGCATCGGAATTAAATACAAATGGCACAATGCCGACTTATGTACAAAAGACTGACTCATCTTACCGTCTATGTTTTGAACCATTCCTGTGACACTAGTTATAGATTCCGATGCTTCACTTCAGGTTTACCGTATCCCTCTGACCTTCTTATTGACGACGAAACACAGAAATTGCATCGGAATTAAATAGAAGAGGCTCAATGCCGACTTAAGTACAAGAGGAACGACCCTTCTTACTGTCTAAGTTTTGAACCATTCCTGTGACACTAGTTATAGATTCTGATGTTTCTCTTCAGGTTAACTGTGTCCCTCTGACCCTCTTATTAGCGACGAAACTCAGAAATTGCATCGGAATTATATACAAAAGGCACAATGCCGACTTAAGTACAAGAGGACTGACTCTTCTTACTGACTATATTTTGAACCATTCCTGTGACACTAGTTATAGATTCTGATGTTTCTCTTCAGGTTAACTGTGTCCCTCTGTCCTTCTTAATAACGACGGAACACAGAAATTGCATCGGAATTAAATACAAAAGGCACAATGCCGACTTAAGTACAAGAACACTGACTTTTATTACTGTATATATTTTGAACCATTCCTGTGACACTAGTTATAGATTCCGATGCTTCACTTCAGGTTTACGGTATCCCTCTGACCTTCATATTGACGATGAAACACAGAAATTGCATCGGAATTAAATACAAAAGGCACAATTCCGATTTAAGTACATGTAGACTGACTCTTCCTACTGTCTATGTTTTGAACCATTCCTGTGACACTAGTTATAGAATCCGATGCTTCATTTCAGGTTTACTGTATCCCTTGGGCCTTCTTACTGACGATGAAACACAGAAAGTGCAACGGAATTAAATAGAAAAGGCACAATGCCGAGTTAAGTACAAGAAGACCTACTCTTCCTACTGTCTATGTTTTGAACCATTCCTGTGACACTAGTTACAGATTCCGATGCTTCACTTCAGGTTTACTGTACCCCTCTGAGCTTCTTATTGACGATGTAACACAGAAATTGAATCGGAATTAAATACAAAAGGCACAATGCCGACTTAAGTACAAGAAGACTGACTCTTCTTACCGTCTATGTTTTGAACCATTCCTGTGAACCTAGTTATAGATTCCGATGTTTCACTTCAGGTTTACTGTATCCCTTGGACCTTCTTATTGACGATGAAACACAGAAATTGCATCGGAATTAAATAGAAAAGGCACAATGCCGACTTAAGTACAAGAAGACTGACTCTTTATACTCTCTATGTTTTGAACCAATCCTGTGACACTAGTTATAGATTCCGATGCTTCACTTCAGGTTTACTGCATCCCCTCGGACCTTCTTATTGACGATGAAACACAGAAATTGCATCGGAATTAAATACAAAATTCACAATGTCGACTTAAGTACAAGAAGACTGACTCTTCTTACTGACTATGTTTTGAACCATTCCTGTGACACTAGTTATAGATTCCGATGATTCACTTCAGGTTTACTGTATCCATTGGACCTTCTTATTGACGATGGAACACAGAAATTGCTTCGGAATTAAATAGAAAATGCACAATGCCGACCTAAGTACAAGAAGAGTGACTCCTCTTACTGACTATGATTGGAACCATTCCTGTGACACTAGTTATAGATTCCGATGCTTCACTTCAGGTTTACTGAATCCCTCTGACCTTCCTATTTACGATGAAACACAGAAATTGCACCGGAATTGAATACAAAAGGCACAATGCCGACTTAAGTACAAGAGGACTGACTCTTCCTTCTGACTATGCTTTGAACCATTCCTATGACACTAGTTATAGATTCCGATGCTTGACTTCAGGTTTACTGTATCCCTCTGACCTTCTTACTGACGATGGAACACAGAAATTGCATCGGAATTAAGTAGAAAAGGCACAATGCCGACTTAAGTACAAGAAGTCTGACTCTTCTTACTGACTATGTTTGGAACCATTCCTGTGACACTAGTTATAGATTCCGATGGTTCATTTCAGGTTTACTGTATCCCTTGGACTATCTTATTGACGATGAAACACAGAAATTGCATCAGAATTAAATACAAAAGGCACAATGCCGACACACTTGCAAGTAGACTGACTCTACTTACTGTCTATGTTTTGAACCATTCCTGTGACACTAGTTATAGATTCCGATCCCTCACTTCAGGTTCACTGTATCCATCTGACCTTCTTATTGACAATTAAACACAGAAATTGCAACGGAATTAAATAGAAAAGCACAATGCCGACTTAAGTACAAGAAGACTGACTCTTCATACTGTGTATGTTTTCAACCATTCCTGTGACACTAGTTATAGATTCCGATGCTTCACTTCAGGTTTACTGTATCCCTCTGATCATCTTATTGACGGTTAAACACAGAAATTGCATCGGAATTAAATACAAAACGCACAATGCCGACTCATGTGCAAGAAGACTGACTCCTCCTACTGTCTATGTTTTTAACCATTCCTGTGACATTACTTATTGATTCCGATGCTTATCTTCAGGTTTACTGTATCCCTCTGACCGTATTGACGATGAAATACAGAAATAGCATTGGAATTAAATAGAAAAGGCACAATGCTGACTTATGTACTAGAAGACTGACTCATCTTACTGTCTATGATTTGAACCATTCCTGAGACACTAGTTATAGATTCCGATACTTCACTTCAGGTGTACTGTATCCCTTGGACTTTGTTAGTGAAGATGAAACACAGAAATTGCATCGGAATTAAATACAAAAGGCACAATGCCGACTTAAGTACAAGTAGACTGACTCTGCTTACTGTCTATGCTTTGAACCATTCCTGTGACACTAGTTATAAATTCTGATGTTTCTCTTCTGATTAACTGTGTCCCTCTGAACTTCTAATTAACGACGAAACACAGAAATTGCATCGGAATTAAATACAAAAGGCACAATGCCAACTTAAGTACAAGAAGACTGACTCTTCTTACAGACTGTGTTTAGAACAATTCCTGTGACACGAGTAATAGATTCCGATGCTTCACTTCAGGTTTACTGTATCCCTTGAACCTTCTTATTGACGATGAAACACAGAAATTGCATCGGAATTAAATACAAAAGGCACAATGCCGACTTAAGTATATGTAGACTGACTCTTCCTACTGTCTATGCTTTGAACCATTCCTGTGACACTAGTTACAGAATCCGTTGCTTCATTTCAGGTTTACTGTATCCCTTGGACCATCTTATTGACGATGAAACACAGAAATTGCATCAGAATTAAATACAAAAGGCACAATGCCGACACAAGTACAAGTAGACTGACTCTACTTACTGTCTATGTTTGAACCATTCCTGTGACACTAGTTATAGATTCCGATCCCTCACTACAGGTTCACTGTATCCCTCTGACCTTCTTATTGACAATTAAACACAGAAATTGCAACGGAATTAAATAGAAAAGCACAATGCCGACTTAAGTACAAGAAGACTGACTCTTCATACTGTGTATGTTTTGAACCATTCCTGTGACACTAGTTACAGATTCCGATGCTTCACTTCAGGTTTACTGTATCCCTCTGATCATCTTATTGACGGTTAAACACAGAAATTGCATCGGAATTAAATACAAAACGCACAATGCCGACTCATGTACAAGAAGACTGACTCCTCCTACTGTCTATGTTTTTAACTATTCCTGTGACATTACTTATAGATTCCGATGCTTATCTTCAGGTTTACTGTATCCCTCTGACCGTATTGACGATGAAATACAGAAATAGCATTGGAATTAAATAGAAAAGGCACAATGCTGACTTATGTACTAGAAGACTGACTCATCTTACTGTCTATGATTTGAACCATTCCTGAGACACTAGTTATAGATTCCGATACTTCACTTCAGGTGTACTGTATCCCTTGGACTTTGTTAGTGAAGATGAAACACAGAAATTGCATCGGAATTAAATACAAAAGGCACAATGCCGACTTAAGTACAAGTAGACTGACTCTGCTTACTGTCTATGCTTTGAACCATTCCTGTGACACTAGTTATAAATTCTGATGTTTCTCTTCTGATTAACTGTGTCCCTCTGAACTTCTTATTAACGACGAAACACAGAAATTGCATCGGAATTAAATACAAAAGGCACAATGCCAACTTAAGTACAAGAAGACTGACTCTTCTTACAGACTATGTTTAGAACCATTCCTGTGACACAAGTAATAGATTCCGATGCTTCACTTCAGGTTTACTGTATCCCTTGAACCTTCTTATTGACGATGAAACACAGAAATTGCATCGGAATTAAATACAAAAGGCACAATGCCGACTTAAGTATATGTAGACTGACTCTTCCTACTGTCTATGCTTTGAACCATTCCTGTGACACTAGTTATTGAATCCGTTGCTTCATTTCAGGTTTACTGTATCCCTTGGACCATCTTATTGACGATGAAACACAGAAATTGCATCAGAATTAAATACAAAAGGCACAATGCCGACACAAGTACAAGTAGACTGACTCTACTTACTGTCTATGTTTGAACCATTCCTGTGACACTAGTTATAGATTCCGATCCCTCACTTCAGGTTCACTGTATCCCTCTGACCTTCTTATTGACAATTAAACACAGAAATTGCAACGGAATTAAATAGAAAAGCACAATGCCGACTTAAGTACAAGAAGACTGACTCTTCATACTGTGTATGTTTTGAACCATTCCTGTGACACTAGTTACAGATTCCGATGCTTCACTTCAGGTTTACTGTATACCTCTGATCATCTTATTGACGGTTAAACACAGAAATTGCATCGGAATTAAATACAAAACGCACAATGCCGACTCATGTACAAGAAGACTGACTCCTCCTACTGTCTATGTTTTTAACCATTCCTGTGACATTACTTATAGATTCCGATGCTTATCTTCAGGTTTACTGTATCCCTCTGACCTTCGTATTGACGATGAAATACAGAAATAGCATTGGAATTAAATAGAAAAGGCACAATGCTGACTTATGTACTAGAAGACTGACTCATCTTACTGTCTATGATTTGAACCATTCCTGAGACACTAGTTATAGATTCCGATACTTCACTTCAGGTGTACTGTATCCCTTGGACTTTGTTAGTGAAGATGAAACACAGAAATTGCATCGGAATTAAATACAAAAGGCACAATGCCGACTTGAGTACAAGTAGACTGACTCTGCTTACTGTCTATGCTTTGAACCATTCCTGTGACACTAGTTATAAATTCTGATGTTTCTCTTCTGATTAACTGTGTCCCTCTGACCTTCTTATTAACGACGAAACACAGAAATTGCATCGGAATTAATTACAAAAGGCACAATGCCAACTTAAGTACAAGAAGACTGACTCTTCTTACAGACTATGTTTAGAACCATTCCTGTGACACTAGTAATAGATTCCGATGCTTCACTTCTGGTTTACTGTATCCCTCTGATCATCTTATTGACGGTTAAACACAGAAATTGCATCGGAATTAAATACAAATGGCACAATGCCGACTTATGTACAAAAGACTGACTCATCTTACCGTCTATGTTTTGAACCATTCCTGTGACACTAGTTATAGATTCCGATGCTTCACTTCAGATTTACCGTATCCCTCTGACCTTCTTATTGACGACGAAACACAGAAATTGCATCGGAATTAAATAGAAGAGGCTCAATGCCGACTTAAGTACAAGAGGAACGACTCTTCTTACTGTCTATGTTTTGAACCATTCCTGTGACACTAGTTATAGATTCTGATGTTTCTCTTCAGGTTAACTGTGTCCCTCTGACCCTCTTATTAGCGACGAAACTCAGAAATTGCATCGGAATTATATACAAAAGGCACAATGCCGACTTAAGTACAAGAGGACTGACTCTTCTTACTGACTATATTTTGAACCATTCCTGTGACACTAGTTATAGATTCTGATGTTTCTCTTCAGGTTAACTGTGTCCCTCTGACCTTCTTAATAACGACGGAACACAGAAATTGCATCGGAATTAAATACAAAAGGCACAATGCCGACTTAAGTACAAGAACACTGACTTTTATTACTGTCTATATTTTGAACCATTCCTGTGACACTAGTTATAGATTCCGATGCTTCACTTCAGGTTTACGGTATCCCTCTGACCTTCATATTGACGATGAAACACAGAAATTGCATCGGAATTAAATACAAAAGGTACAATTCCGATTTAAGTACATGTAGACTGACTCTTCCGACTGTCTATGTTTTGAACCATTCCTGTGACACTAGTTATAGAATCCGATGCTTCATTTCAGGTTTACTGTATCCCTTGGACCTTCTTATTGACGATGAAACACAGAAAGTGCAACGGAATTAAATAGAAAAGGCACAATGCCGAGTTAAGTACAAGAAGACCTACTCTTCCTACTGTCTATGCTTTGAACCATTCCTGTGACACTAGTTACAGATTCCGATGCTTCACTTCAGGTTTACTGTACCCCTCTGACTTTCTTATTGACGATGAAACACAGAAATTGAATCGGAATTAAATACAAAAGGCACAATGCTGACTTAAGTACAAGAAGACTGACTCTTCTTACCGTCTATGTTTTGAACCATTCCTGTGAACCTAGTTATAGATTCCGATGTTTCACTTCAGGTTTACTGTATCCCTTGGACCTTCTTATTGACGATGAAACACAGAAATTGCATCGGAATTAAATAGAAAAGGCACAATGCCGACTTAAGTACAAGAAGACTGACTCTTTATACTCTCTATGTTTTGAACCATCCCTGTGACACTAGTTATAGATTCCGATGCTTAACTTCAGGTTTACTATATCCCTCTGACCTTCGTATTGACGACGAAACACAGAAATTGCATCGGAATTAAATAGAAGAGGCACAATGCCGACTTAAGTACAAGAGGACCGACTCTTCATACTGTCTATGTTTTGAACCATTCCTGTGACACTAGTTATAGATTCTGATGTTTCTCTTCAGGGTAACTATGTCCCTCTGACCTTGTTATTAACGACGAAACACACAAATTGCATCGGAATTAAATACAAAAGACACAATGCCGACTTAAGTACAAGAAGACTGACTCTTCTTACTGACTATGCTTGGAACCATTCCTGTGACACTAGTTATAGATTCCGATGCTTCTCTTCAGGTTTATGGTATCCCTCTGACCTTCTTATTGACGATGAATCACAGAAATTGCATCGGAATTCAATTAAAAGGCACAATGCCGACTTAAGTACAAGAAGACTGACTCTTCCTACTGTGTATGTTTTGAACCATTCCTGTGACACTAGTTATAGATTCCGATGCTTCACTTCAGGTTTACTCTATCCCTCTGATCTTCTTATTGACGATGAAACACAGATATTGCATCGGAATTAAATACAAAAGGCACAATGCCGACTCAATTACATGAAGACTGACTCTTCCAACTGTCTATGTTTTGAACCATTCCTGTGACCTTACTTATAGATTCCGATGCTTAACTTGAGGTTTACTGCATCCCTCTGACCTTCTTATTGACGATGAAACACAGAGATAGCATCGGAATTAAATAGAAAAGGCACAATGCTGACTTATGTACTAGAAGACTGACTCATCTTACTGTCTATGATTTGAACCATTCCTGTGACTCTAGTTATAGATTCCGATACTTCGCTTCAGGTGTACTGTATCCCTTATACTTTGTTAGTGAAGATGAAACACAGAAATTATATCGGAATTAAATACAAAAGGCACAATGCCGACTTAAGTACAAGTAGACTGAATCTTCTTACTGTCTATGCTTTGAACCATTCCTGTGACACTAGTTACAGATTCTGATGTTTCTCTTCTGGTTAACTGTGTCACTCTGACCTCCTTATTAACGACGAAACACAGAAATTGCATCGGAATTGAATACCAAAGGCAAAATGCCAACTTAAGTACAAGAAGACTGACTCTTCTTACTGACTATGTTTTGAACCATTCCTGTGACACTAGTTATAGATTCCGATGCTTCACTTCAGGTTTACGGTATCCCTCTGACCCTCTAATTGACGATGAATCACAGAAATTGCATCGGAATTCAATTAAAAGGCACAATGCCGACTTAAGTACAAGAACACTGACTTTTATTACTGTCTATATTTTGAAACATTCCTGTGACACTAGTTGTAGATTCCGATGCTTCACTTCAGCTTTACTGTATCCCTTGGACCTTCTTATTGACGATGAAACACAGAAATTGCATCGGAATTAAATACAAAAGGCACAATGCCGACTTAAGTACAAGAGGATCGACTCTTCTTACTGTCTATGTTTTGAACCATTCCTGTGACACTAGTTATAGATTCTGATGTTTCTCTTCAGGTTATCTGTGTCCCTCTGACCTTCTTATTAACGACGAAACACAGAAATTGCATCGGAATTAAATACAAAAGGCACAATGCCGACTTAAGTACAAGAAGACTGACTCTTCTTACTGACTATGTTTTGAACCATTCCTGTGACACTAGTTATCGATTCCGATGTTTCACTTCAGGTTTACGGGAACCCTCTGACCTTCTTATTGACGATGAATCACAGAAATTGCATCGGAATTCAATTAAAAGGCACAATGCCGACTTAAGTACAAGAACACTGACTTATATTACTGTCTATATTTTGAACCATTCCTGTGACACTAGTTATAGATTCCGAGGCTTCACTTCAGGTTTACTGTAGCCCTTGGACCATCTTAATGACGATGAAACACAGAAATTGCATCGGAATTAAATACAAAAGGCACAATACCGACTTAAGTACAAGAAGACTGACTCTTCTTACTGACTATGTTATGAACCACTCCTGTGACACTAGTTATAGATTCCGATGCTTCACTTCAGGTTTACGGTATCCCTCTGACCTTCTTATTGTCGATGTATCACAGAAATTGCATCGGAATTCAATTAAAAGGCACAATGCCGACTTAAGAACAAGAAGACTGACTCTTCCTACTGTGAATGTTTTGAACCATTCCTGTGACACTAGTCATGGATTCCGATGCTTCACTTCAGGTTTACTGTATCCCTCTGATCTTCTTATTGACGATGAAACACAGAAATTGCATCGGAATTAAATACAAAAGGCACAATGCCGACTCAAGTACAAGAAGACTGACTCTTCCAACTGTCTATGTTTTGAACCATTCCTGTGACATTACTTATAGATTCCGATGCTTAACTTCAGGTTTACTGTATCCCTCTGACCTTCTTATTGACGATGAAACACGGAAATAGCATCGGAATTAAATAGAAAAGGCACAATGCTGACTTATGTACTAAAAGACTGACTCATCTTACTGTCTATAATTTGAATCATTCCTGTGACTCTAGTTATAGATTCCGATACTTCACTTCAGGTGTATTGTATCCCTTGGACTTTGTTAGTGAAGATGAAACACAGAAATTGCATCGGAATTAAAAACAAAAGGCACAATGCCGACTTAAGTACAAGAGGACCGACCCTTCTTACTGTCTATGTTTTGAACCATTCCTGTGACACTAGTTAGAGATTCTGATGTTTCTCTTCAGGTTAACTGTGTCCCTCTGACCTTCTTATTAACGACGAAACACAGAAATTGCATCGGAATTAAACACAAAAGGCACAATTCCGATTTAAGTACATGTAGACTGACTCTTCCTACTGTCTATGTTTTGAACCATTCCTGTGTCACTAGTTATAGAATCCGATGCTTCATTTCAGGTTTACTGTATCCCTTGGACCTTCTTATTGACGATGAAACACAGAAAGTGCAACGGAATTAAATAGAAAAGGCACAATGCCGAGTTAAGTACAAGAAGACCTACTCTTCCTAATGTCTATGTTTTGAACCATTCCTGTGACACTAGTTACAGATTCCGATGCTTCACTTCAGGTTTACTGTACCCCTCTGACCTTCTTATTGACGATGAAACACAGAAATTGAATCGGAATTAAATACAAAAGGCACAATGCCGACTTAAGTACAAGAAGACTGACTCTTCTTACCGTCTATGTTTTGAACCATTCCTGTGAACCTAGTTATAGATTCCGATGTTTCACTTCAGGTTTACTGTATCCCTTGGACCTTCTTATTGACGATGAAACACAGAAATTGCATCGGAATTAAATAGAAAAGGCACAATGCCGACTTAAGTTCAAGAAGACTGACTCTCCTTACTGACTATGATTTGAACCATTCCTCTGACTCCAGTTATAGATTCCGATACTTCACTTCAGGTGTACTGTATCCCTTGGACTTTGTTAGTGAAGATGAAACACAGAAATTACATCGGAATTAAATACAAAAGGCACAATGCCGACTTAAGTACAAGAAGACTGACTCTTATTACTGACTATGTTTTGAACCATTCCTGTGACACTAGTTATAGATTCCGATGCTTCACTTCAGGTTTACGGTATCCCTCTGACCTTCTAATTGACGATAAATCACAGAAATTGCATCGGAATTCAATTAAAAGGCACAATGCCGACTCAAGTACAAGAACACTGACTTTTATTACTGTCTATATTTTGAACCATTCCTGTGACACTAGTTGTAGATTCCGATGCTTCACTTCAGGTTTACTGTATCCCTTGGACCTTCTTATTGACGATGAAACACAGAAATTGCATCGGAATTAAATACAAAAGGCACAATGCCGACTTAAGTACAAGAGGATCGACTCTTCTTACTGACTATGTTTTGAACCATTCCTGTGACACTAGTTATAGATTCTGATGTTTCTCTTTAGGTTATCTGTGTCCCTCTGACCTTCTTATTAACGACGAAACACAGAAATTGCATCGGAATTAAATACAAAAGGCACAATGCCGACTTAAGTACAAGAAGACTGACTCTTCTTACTGACTATGTTTTGAAGCATTCCTGTGACACTAGTTATAGATTCCGAAGTTTCACTTCAGGTTTACGGGATCCCTCTGACCTTCTTATTGACGATGAATCACAGAAATTGCATCGGAATTCAATTAAAAGGCACAATGCCGACTTAAGTACAAGAACACTGACTTTTATTACTGTCTATATTTTGAACCATTCCTGTGACACTAGTTATAGATTCCGAGGCTTCACTTCAGGTTTACTTTATCCCTTGGACCATCTTATTGACGATGAAACACAGAAATTGCATCGGAATTAAATACAAAAGGCACAATGCCGACTCAAGTACAAGAAGACTGACTCTTCCAACTGTCTATGTTTTGAACCATTCCTGTGACATTACTTATAGATTCCGATGCTTAACTTCAGGTTTACTGTATCCCTCTGACCTTCTTATTGACGATGAAACACGGAAATAGCATCCGAATTAAATAGAAAAGGCACAATGCTGACTTTTGTACTAGAAGACTGACTCATCTTACTGTCTATAATTTGAACCATTCCTGTGACTCTAGTTATAGATTCCGATACTTCACTTCAGGTGTATTGTATCCCTTGGACTTTGTTAGTGAAGATGAAACACAGAAATTGCATCGGAATTAAATACAAAAGGCACAATGCCGACTTAAGTACAAGTAGACTGACTCTTCTTACTGTCTATGTTTTGAACCATTCCTGTGACACTAGTTATAGATTCTGATGTTTCTCTTCTGGTTAACTGTGTCCCTCTGACCTTCTTATTAACGACGAAACACAGAAATTGCATCGGAATTAAATACAAAAGGCACAATACCGACTTAAGTACAAGAAGACTGACTCTTCTTACTGACTATGTTTTGAACCATTCCTGTGACACTAGTTATAGATTCCGATGCTTCACATCAGGTTTACGGTATCCCTCTGACTTTCTTATTGACGATGAATCACAGAAATTGCATCGGAATTCAATTAAAAGGCACAATGCCGTCTTAAGTACAAGAACACTGACTTTTATTACTGTCTATATTTTGAACCATTCCTGTGACACTAATTACAGATTCCGATGCTTCACTTCAGGTTTACTGTATCCCTTGGACCTTCTTATTGACGATGAAACACAGAAATTGCATCGGATTTAAATATAAAAGGCACAATGCCGACTTATGTACAAAAGACTGACTCATCTTACTGTCTATGTTTTGAACCATTCCTGTGACACTAGTTATAGATTCCGATGCTTCACTTCAGGTTTACTGTATCCCTCTGACCTTCTTATTGACGACGAAACACAGAAATTGCATAGGAATTAAATAGAAGAGGCACAATGCCGACTTAAGTACAAGAGGACCGACTCTTCTTACTGTCTATGTCTTGAACCATTCCTGTGACACTAGTTAGAGATTCTGATGTTTCTCTTCAGGTTAACTGTGTCCCTCTGACCTTCTTATTAACGACGAAACACAGAAATTGCATCGGAATTAAATACAAAAGGCACAATGCCGACTTAAGTACAAGAAGACTGACTCTTCTTACTGACTATGTTTTGAACCATTCCTGTGACACTAGTTATAGATTCCGATGCTTCACTTCAGGTTTACGGTATCCCTCTGACCTTCTTATTGACGATGAATCACAGAAATTGCATCGGAATTCAATTAAAAGGCGCAATGCCGACTTAAGTACAAGAACACTGCTATTTATTATTGTCTATATTTTGAACCATTCCTGTGACACTAGTTATAGATTCCTATGCTTCACTTCAGGTTTACTGTATCCCTCTGAGTTTCTTATTGACGACGAAACACAGAAATTGCATTGGAATTAAGTAGAAGAGGCACAATGCCGACTTAAGTACAAGAGGTTCGACTCTTCTTACTGCCTATGTTTTGAACCATTCCTGTGACACTAGTAATAGATTCCGATGTTTCACTTCAGGTTTACTGTATCCCTTGGACCTTCTCATTGACGACGAAACACAGAAATTGCATCGGAATTAAATAGAAAAGGCACAATGCCGACTTAAGTACAAGAAGACTGACTCTTCTTACTGACTATGTTTTGAACCATTCCTGTGACACTAGTTATAGATTCCGATACTTAACTTCAGGTTTACTGTATCCCTTGGACCTTTTATTGACGATGAACCACAGAAATTACATCGGAATTAAATAGAAAAGACACAATGCCGACATATGTACAAGAAGACTGACTCATCTTAATGTCTAGGTTTGAACTATTCCTGTGACACTAGTTATGGATTTCGATGCTTCACTTCAAGTTTACTGTATCCCTTGGACCTTCTTATTGACGACGAAACACAGAAATTGAATCGGAATTAAATAAAAAAGGCACAATGCCGACTTAAGTACAAGAAGACTGACTCTTCTTACTGACTATGTTTTGAAGCATTCCTGTGACACTAGTTATAGATTCCGAAGTTTCACTTCAGGTTTACGGGATCCCTCTGACCTTCTTATTGACGATGAATCACAGAAATTGCATCGGAATTCAATTAAAAGGCACAATGCCGACTTAAGTACAAGAACACTGACTTTTATTACTGTCTATATTTTGAACCATTCCTGTGACACTAGTTATAGATTCCGAGGCTTCACTTCAGGTTTACTGTATCCCTTGGACCATCTTATTGACGATGAAACACAGAAATTGCATCGGAATTAAATACAAAAGGCACAATGCCGACTTAAGTACAAGAAGACTGACTCTTCTTACTGACTATGTTATGAACCATTCCTGTGACACTGGTTATAGATTCCGATGCTTCACTTCAGGTTTACGGTATCCCTCTGACCTTCTTATTGTCGATGAATCACAGAAATTGCATCGGAATTCAATTAAAAGGCCCAATGCCGACTTAAGTACAAGAAGACTGACTCTTCCTACTGTGAATGTTTTGAACCATTCCTGTGACACTAGTCATAGATTCCGATGCTTCACTTCAGGTTTACTGTATCCCTCTGATCATCTTATTGACGATGAAACACAGAAATTGCATCGGAATTAAATACAAAAGGCACAATGCCGACTCAAGTACAAGAAGACTGACTCTTCCAACTGTCTATGTTTTGAACCATTCCTGTGACATTACTTATAGATTCCGATGCTTAACTTCAGGTTTACTGTATCCCTCTGACCTTCTTATTGACGATGAAACACGGAAATAGCATCGGAATTAAATAGAAAAGGCACAATGCTGACTTATGTACTAGAAGACTGACTCATCTTACTGTCTATAATTTGAACCATTCCTGTGACTCTAGTTATAGATTCCGATACCTCACTTCAGGTGTATTGTATCCCTTGGACTTTGTTAGTGAAGATGAATCACAGAAATTGCATCGGAATTAAATACAAAAGGCACAATGCCGACTTAAGTACAAGTAGACTGACTCTTCTTACTGTCTATGTTTTGAACCATTCCTGTGACACTAGTTATAGATTCTGATGTTTCTCTTCTGGTTAACTGTGTCCCTCTGACCTTCTTATTAACGACGAAACACAGAGATTGCATCGGAATTAAATACAAAAGGCACAATACCGACTTAAGTACAAGAAGACTGACTCTTCTTACTGACTATGTTTTGAACCATTCCTGTGACACTAGTTATAGATTCCGATGCTTCACTTCAGGTTTACGGTATCCCTCTGACCTTCTTATTGACGATGAATCACAGAAATTGCATCGGAATTCAATTAAAAGGCACAATGCCGTCTTAAGTACAAGATCACTGACTTTTATTACTGTCTATATTTTGAACCATTCCTGTGACACTAGTTATAGATTCCGATGCTTCACTTCAGGTTTACTGTATCCCTTGGACCTTCTTATTGACGATGAAACACAGAAATTGCATCGGATTTAAATATAAAAGGCACAATGCCGACTTATGTACAAAAGACTGACTCATCTTACTGTCTATGTTTTGAACAATTCCTGTGACACTAGTTATAGATTCCGATGCTTCACTTCAGGTTTACTGTATCCCTCTGACCTTCTTATTGTCGACGAAACACAGAAATTGCATAGGAATTAAATAGAAGAGGCATAATGCCGACTTAAGTACAAGAGGACCGACTCTTCTTACTGTCTATGTCTTGAACCATTCCTGTGACACTAGTTAGAGATTCTGATGTTTCTCTTCAGGTTAACTGTGTCCCTCTGACCTTCTTATTAACGACGAAACACAGAAATTGCATCGGAATTAAATACAAAAGGCACAATGCCGACTTAAGTACAAGAAGACTGACTCTTCTTACTGACTATGTTTTGAACCATTCCTGTGACACTAGTTATAGATTCCGATGCTTCACTTCAGGTTTACGGTATCCCTCTGACCTTCTTATTGACGATGAATCACAGAAATTGCATCGGAATTCAATTAAAAGGCGCAATGCCGACTTAAGTACAAGAACACTGCTATTTATTACTGTCTATATTTTGAACCATTCCTGTGACACTAGTTATAGATTCCGATGCTTCACTTCAGGTTTACTATATCCCTTGGACATTCTTATTGACGATGAAACACAGAAAAGTGCATCGGAATTAAATACAAAAGGCACAATGCCGACTTATGTACAAAAGACTGACTCATCTTACTGTCTATGTTTTGAACCATTCCTGTGACACTAGTTATAGATTCCTATGCTTCACTTCAGGTTTACTGTATCCCTCTGAGTTTCTTATTGACGACGAAACACAGAAATTGCATTGGAATTAAGTAGAAGAGGCACAATGCCGACTTAAGTACAAGAGGTTCGACTCTTCTTACTGTCTAGGTTTTGAACCATTCCTGTGACACTAGTAATAGATTCCGATGTTTCACTTCAGGTTTACTGTATCCCTTGGACCTTCTCATTGACGACGAAACACAGAAATTGCATCGGAATTAAATAGAAAAGGCACAATGCCAACTTGAGTACAAGAACGCTGACCCTTCCTATTGTCTATGTTTTGAACCATTCCTGTGACACTAGTTATAGATTCCGATGCTTCACTTCAGGTTTACTGTATCCCTCTGACCTTCTTATTGACGATGAAACACAGAAATTGCATCGGAATTATATACAAAAGGCACAATGCCGACTTAAGTACAAGAAGACTGATTCTCCGTACTGTCTATGTTTTAAACCATTCCTGTGACACTAGTTATAGATTCCGATGCTTCACTTTAGGTTTACTGTATCCCTTGGACCTTCTTATTGACGATGAAACACAGGAATGGCATCGGAATTACATACATAAGGCACAATGCCGACTTAAGTACAAGAAGACTGACTCTTCATACTGTCTATGTTTTGAACCATTCCTGTGACACTCGTTATAGATTCCGATGTTTCACTTCAGGTTTACTGTACCCCGCTGACCTTCCTATTGAAGATGAAACACAGAAATTGCATCGGAATTAAATAGAAAAGGCACAATGCCGACTTAAGTACAAGAAGACTGACTCTTCTTACTGTCTATGTTTTGAACCATTCCTGTGACACTAGTTATGGATTTCGATGCTTCACTTCAAGTTTACTGTATCCCTTGGACCTTCTTATTGACGACGAAACACAGAAATTGAATCGGAATTAAATACAAAAGGCACAATGCCGACTTAAGTACAAGGAGACTGATTCTTCTTACTGTCTATGTCTTGAACCATTCCTGTGACACTAGTTATAGATTCTGATGCCTCACTTCAGGTTTACTGTATCCCTTGGACCTTCTCATTGACGATGAAACACAGAAGTTGCATCGGAATTAAATACAAAAGGCACAATGCCGACTCAAGTACAAGAAGACTGACTCTTCCAACTGTCTATGTTTTGAACCATTCCTGTCACATTACTTATAGATTCCGATGCTTAACTTCAGGTTCACTGTATCCCTCCGACCTTCTTATTGACGATGAAACACAGAAATTGCATCAGAATTAAAGAGAAATGGCACGATGCCGACTTAAGTTCAAGAAGACTGACTCTTCCTACTGTCTATGCTTTGAACCATTCCTGTGACACTAGTTACAGATTCTGATGTTTCTCTTCTGGTTAACTGTGTCCTTCTGACCTTCGTATTAACGACGAAACACAGAAATTGCATCGGAATTAAATACAAAAGGCACAATGCCGACTTAAGTACAAGAGGATCGACTCTTCTTACTGTCTATGTTTTGAACCATTCCTGTGACACTAGTTATAGATTCTGATGTTTCTCTTTATGTTATCTGTGTCTCTCTGACCTTCGTATTAACGACGAAACACAGAAATTGCATCGGAATTAAATACAAAAGGCACAATGCCGACTTAAGTACAAGAAGACTGACTCTTCTTACTGACTATGTTTTGAAGCATTGCTGTGACACTAGTTATAGATTCCGAAGTTTCACTTCAGGTTTACGGGATCCCTCTGACCTTCTTATTGACGATGAATCACAGAAATTGCATCGGAATTCAATTAAAAGGCACAATGCCGACTTAAGTACAAGAACACTGACTTTTATTACTGTCTATATTTTGAACCATTCCTGTGACACTAGTTATAGATTCCGAGGCTTCACTTCAGGTTTACTGTATCCCTTGGACCATCTTATTGACGATGAAACACAGAAGTTGCATCGGAATTAAATACAAAAGGCACAATGCCGACTTAAGTACAAGAAGACTGACTCTTCTTACTGACTATGTTATGAACCATTCCTGTGACACTGGTTATAGATTCCGATGCTTCACTTCAGGTTTACGGTATCCCTCTGACCTTCTTATTGTCGATGAATCACAGAAATTGCATCGGAATTCAATTAAAAGGCACAATGCCGACTTAAGTACAAGAAGACTGACTCTTCCTACTGTGAATGTTTTGAACCATTCCTGTGACACTAGTCATAGATTCCGATGCTTCACTTCAGGTTTACTGTATCCCTCTGATCATCTTATTGACGATGAAACACAGAAATTGCATCGGAATTAAATACAAAAGACACAATGCCGACTCAAGTACAAGAAGACTGACTCTTCCAACTGTCTATGTTTTGAACCATTCCTGTGACATTACTTATAGATTCCGATGCTTAACTTCAGGTTTACTGTATCCCTCTGACCTTCTTATTGACGATGAAACACGGAAATAGCATCGGAATTAAATAGAAAAGGCACAATGCTGACTTATGTACTAGAAGACTGACTCATCTTACTGTCTATAATTTGAACCATTCCTGTGACTCTAGTTATAGATTCCGATACTTCACTTCAGGTGTATTGTATCCCTTGGACTTTGTTAGTGAAGATGAATCACAGAAATTGCATCGGAATTAAATAGAAAAGGCACAATGCCGACTTAAGTACAAGTAGACTGACTCTTCTTACTGTCTATGTTTTGAACCATTCCAGTGACACTAGTTATAGATTCTGATGTTTCCCTTCTGGTTAACTGTGTCCCTCTGACCTTCTTATTAACGACGAAACACAGAAATTGCATCGGAATTAAATACAAAAGGCACAATGCCGACTTAAGTACAAGAAGACTGACTCTTCTTACTGACTATGTTTTGAACCATTCCTGTGACACTAGTTATAGATTCCGATGCTTCACTTCAGGTTTACTGTATCCCTTGGACCTTCTTATTGACGATGAAACACAGAAATTGCATCGGATTTAAATATAAAAGGCACAATGCCGACTTATGTACAAAAGACTGACTCATCTTACTGTCTATGTTTTGAACCATTCCTGTGACACTAGTTATAGATTCCGATGCTTCACTTCAGGTTTACTGTATCCCTCTGACCTTCTTATTGTCGACGAAACACAGAAATTGCATAGGAATTAAATAGAAGAGGCACAATGCCGACTTAAGTACAAGAGGACCGACTCTTCTTACTGTCTATGTCTTGAACCATTCCTGTGACACTAGTTAGAGATTCTGATGTTTCTCTTCAGGTTAACTGTGTCCCTCTGACCTTCTTATTAACGACGAAACACAGAAATTGCATCGGAATTAAATACAAAAGGCACAATGCCGACTTAAGTACAAGAAGACTGACTCTTCTTACTGACTATGTTTTGAACCATTCCTGTGACACTAGTTATAGATTCCGATGCTTCACTTCAGGTTTACGGTATCCCTCTGACCTTCTTATTGACGATGAATCACAGAAATTGCATCGGAATTCAATTAAAAGGCGCAATGCCGACTTAAGTACAAGAACACTGCTATTTATTACTGTCTATATTTTGAACCATTCCTGTGACACTAGTTATAGATTCCGATGCTTCACTTCAGGTTTACTATATCCCTTGGACATTCTTATTGACGATGAAACACAGAAAAGTGCATCGGAATTAAATACAAAAGGCACAATGCCGACTTATGTACAAAAGACTGACTCATCTTACTGTCTATGTTTTGAACCATTCCTGTGACACTAGTTATAGATTCCTATGCTTCACTTCAGGTTTACTGTATCCCTCTGAGTTTCTTATTGACGACGAAACACAGAAATTGCATTGGAATTAAGTAGAAGAGGCACAATGCCGACTTAAGTACAAGAGGTTCGACTCTTCTTACTGTGTAGGTTTTGAACCATTCCTGTGACACTAGTAATAGATTCCGATGTTTCACTTCAGGTTTACTGTATCCCTTGGACCTTCTCATTGACGACGAAACACAGAAATTGCATCGGAATTAAATAGAAAAGGCACAATGCCAACTTGAGTACAAGAACGCTGACCCTTCCTATTGTCTATGTTTTGAACCATTCCTGTGACACTAGTTATAGATTCCGATGCTTCACTTCAGGTTTACTGTATCCCTCTGACCTTCTTATTGACGATGAAACACAGAAATTGCATCGGAATTATATACAAAAGGCACAATGCCGACTTAAGTACAAGAAGACTGATTCTCCGTACTGTCTATGTTTTAAACCATTCCTGTGACACTAGTTATAGATTCCGATGCTTCACTTTAGGTTTACTGTATCCCTTGGACCTTCTTATTGACGATGAAACACAGGAATGGCATCGGAATTACATACATAAGGCACAATGCCGACTTAAGTACAAGAAGACTGACTCTTCATACTGTCTATGTTTTGAATCATTCCTGTGACACTCGTTATAGATTCCGATGTTTCACTTCAGGTTTACTGTACCCCGCTGACCTTCCTATTGAAGATGAAACACAGAAATTGCATCGGAATTAAATAGAAAAGGCACAATGCCGACTTAAGTACAAGAAGACTGACTCTTCTTACTGTCTATGTTTTGAACCATTCCTGTGACACTAGTTATAGATTCCGATACTTAACTTCAGGTTTACTGTATCCCTTGGACCTTTTTATTGACGATGAACCACAGAAATTACATCGGAATTAAATAGAAAAGACACAATGCCGACATATGTACAAGAAGACTGACTCATCTTAATGTCTAGGTTTGAACTATTCCTGTGACACTAGTTATGGATTTCGATGCTTCACTTCAAGTTTACTGTATCCCTTGGACCTTCTTATTGACGACGAAACACAGAAATTGAATCGGAATTAAATAAAAAAGGCACAATGCCGACTTAAGTACAAGAAGACTGACTCATCCTACTGTCTATGATTTGAACCATTCCTATGACACTAGTGATAGATTCCGATGCTTCACTTCAGGTTTAGTGTATCCCTCTGACCTTCTTATTGACGATGAAACACAGAAACTGCATCGGAATTAAATACAAAAGGCACAATGCCGACTTAAGTACAAGGAGACTGATTCTTCTTACTGTCTATGTCTTGAACCATTCCTGTGACACTAGTTATGGATTTCGATGCTTCACTTCAAGTTTACTGTATCCCTTGGACCTTCTTATTGACGACGAAACACAGAAATTGAATCGGAATTAAATACAAAAGGCACAATGCCGACTCAAGTACAAGAAGACTGACTCTTCCAACTGTCTATGTTTTGAACCATTCCTGTCACATTACTTATAGATTCCGATGCTTAACTTCAGGTTCACTGTATCCCTCCGACCTTCTTATTGACGATGAAACACAGAAATTGCACCAGAATTAAAGAGAAATGGCACGATGCCGACTTAAGTTCAAGAAGACTGACTCTTCCTACTGTCTATGCTTTGAACCATTCCTGTGACACTAGTTACAGATTCTGATGTTTCTCTTCTGGTTAACTGTGTCCTTCTGACCTTCTTATTAACGACGAAACACAGAAATTGAATCGGAATTAAATACAAAAGGCAAAATGCCGACTTAAGTACAAGAGGACTGACTCTTATTACTGACTATGTTTTGAACCATTCCTGTGACACTAGTTATAGATTCCGATGCTTCACTTCAGGTTTACGGTATCCCTCTGACCTTCTAATTGACGATGAATCACAGAAATTGCATCGGAATTCAATTAAAAGGCACAATGCCGACTTAAGTACAAGAACACTGACTTTTATTACTGTCTATATTTTCAACCATTCCTGTGACACTAGTTGTAGATTCCGATGCTTCACTTCAGGTTTACTGTATCCCTTGGACCTTCTTATTGACGATGAAACACAGAAATTGCATCGGAATTAAATACAAAAGGCACAATGCAGACTTAAGTACAAGAGGATCGACTCTTCTTACTGTCTATGTTTTGAACCATTCCTGTGACACTAGTTATAGATTCTGATGTTTCTCTTCAGGTTATCTGTGTCCCTCTGACCTTCTTATTAACGACGATACACAGAAATTGCATCGGAATTAAATACAAAAGGCACAATGCCGACTTAAGTACAAGAAGACTGACTCTTCTTACTGACTATGTTTTGAACCATTCCTGTGACACTAGTTATAGATTCCGATGTTTCACTTCAGGTTTACGGGATCCCTCTGACCTTCTTATTGACGATGAATCACAGAAATTGCATCGGAATTCAATTAAAAGGCACAATGCCGACTTAAGTACAAGAACACTGACTTTTATTACTGTCTTTATTTTGAACCATTCCTGTGACACTAGTTATAGATTCCGAGGCTTCACTTCAGGTTTACTGTATCCCTTGGACCATCTTATTGACGATGAAACACAGAAATTGCATCGGAATTAAATACAAAAGGCACAATGCCGACTTAAGTACAAGAAGACTGACTCTTCTTACTGACAATGTTATGAACCATTCCTGTGACAATAGTTATAGATTCCGATGCTTCACTTCAGGTTTACGGTATCCCTCTGACATTCTTATTGTCGATGAATCACAGGAATTGCATCGGAATTCAATTAAAAGGCACAATGCCGACTTAAGAACAAGAAGACTGACTCTTCCTACTGTGAATGTTTTGAACCATTCCTGTGACACTTGTCATAGATTCCGATGCTTCACTTCAGGTTTACTGTATCCCTCTGATCATCTTATTGACGATGAAACACAGAAATTCCATCGGAATTAAATACAAAAGGCACAATGCCGACTCAAGTACAAGAAGACTGACTCTTCCAACTGTCTATGTTTTGAACCATTCCTGTGACATTACTTATAGATTCCGATGCTTAACTTCAGGTTTACTGTATCCCTCTGACCTTCTTATTGACGATGAAACACGGAAATAGCATCGGAATTAAATAGAAAAGGCACAATGCTGACTTATGTACTAGAAGACTGACTCATCTTACTGTCTATAATTTGAACCATTCCTGTGACTCTAGTTATAGAAACCGATACTTCACTTCAGGTGTATTGTATCCCTTGGACTTTGTTAGTGAAGATGAAACACAGAAATTGCATCGGAATTAAATACAAAAGGCACAATGCCGACTTAAGTACAAGTAGACTGACTCTTCTTACTGTCTATGATTTGAACCATTCCTGTGACACTAGTTATAGATTCTGATGTTTCTCTTCTGGTTAACTGTGTCCCTCCGACCTTCTTATTAACGACGAAACACAGAAATTGCATCGGAATTAAATACAAAAGGCACAATGCCGACTTAAGTACAAGAAGACTGACTCTTCTTACTGACTATGTTTTGAACCATTCCTGTGACACTAGTTATAGATTCCGATGCTTCACTTCAGGTTTACGGTATCCCTCTGACCTTCTTATTGACGATGAATCACAGAAATTGCATCGGAATTCAATTAAAAGGCACAATGCCGTCTTAAGTACAAGAACACTGACTTTTATTACTGTCTACAATTTGAACCATTCCTGTGACACTAATTACAGATTCCGATGCTTCACTTCAGGTTTACTGTATCCCTTGGACCTTCTTATTGACGATGAAACACAGAAATTGCATCGGATTTAAATACAAAAGGCACAATGCCGACTTATGTACAAAAGGCTGACTCATCTTACTGTCTATGTTTTGAACCATTCCTGTGACACTAGTTATAGATTCCGATACTTCACTTCAGGTTTACTGTATCCCTCTGACCTTCTTATTGACGACGAAACACAGAAATTGCATCGGAATTAAATACAAAAGGCACAATGCCGACTTGAGTACAAGAAGGCTGACCCTTCCTATTGTCTATGTTTTGAACCATTCCTGTGACACTAGTTGTAGATTCCGATGCTTCACTTCAGGTTTACTTTATCCCTTGGACATTCTTATTGACGATGATACACAGAAATTGCATCGGAATTAAATACAAAAGGCACAATGCCGACTTATGTACAAAAGACTGACTCATCTTACTGTCTATGTTTTGAACCATTCCTGTGACACTAGTTATAGATTCCTATGCTTCACTTCAGGTTTCCTGTATCCCTCTGACTTTCTTATTGACGACGAAACACAGAAATTGCATTGGAATTAAATAGAAGAGGCACAATGCCGACTTAAGTACAGGAGGACCGACTCTTCTTACTGTCTAGGTTTTGAACCACTCCTGTGACACTAGTAATAGATTCCGATGTTTCACTTCAGGTTTACTTTATCCCTTGGACCTTCTCATTGACGACGAAACACAGAAATTGCATCGGAATTAAATAGAAAAGGCACAATGCCGATTTGAGTACAAGAAGGCTGACCCTTCCTATTGTATATGTTTTGAACCATTCCTGTGACACTAGTTATAGATTCCGATGCTTCACTTCAGGTTTACTATATCCCTTGGACATTCTTATTGACGATGAAACACAGAAATTGCACCGGAATTAAATACAAAAGGCACAATGCCGACTTATGTACAAAAGACTGACTCATCTTACTGTCTATGTTTTGAACCATTCCTGTGACACTAGTTATAGATTCCTATGCTTCACTTCAGGTTTACTGTATCCCTCTGAGTTTCTTATTGACGACGAAACACAGAAATTGAATTGGAATTAAGTAGAAGAGGCACAATGCCGACTTAAGTACAAGAGGACCGACTCTTCTTACTGTCTAGGTTTTGAACCATTCCTGTGACACTAGTAATAGATTCCGATGTTTCACTTCAGGTTTACTGTATCCCTTGGACCTTCTCATTGACGACGAAACACAGAAATTGCATCGGAATTAAATAGAAAAGGCACAATGCCGACTTGAGTACAAGAACGCTGACTCTTCCTATTGTCTATGTATTGAACCATTCCTGTGACACTAGTTATAGATTCCGATGCTTCACTTCAGGTTTACTGTATCCCTCTGGCCTTCTTATTGACGATGAAACACAGAAATTGCATCGGAATTATATACAAAAGGCACAATGCCGACTTAAGTACAAGAAGACTGATTCTCCGTACTGTCTATGTTTTGAACCATTCCTGTGACACTAGTTATAGATTCCGATGCTTCACTTTAGGTTTACTGCATCCCTTGGACCTTCGTATTGACGATGAAACACAGGAATGGCATCGGAATTACATACATAAGGCACAATGCCGACTTAAGTACAAGAAGACTGACTCTTCATACTGTCTATGTTTTGAACCATTCCTGTGACACTCGTTATAGATTCCGAAGTTTCACTTCAGGTTTACTGTACCCCGCTGACCTTCCTATTGAAGATGAAACACAGAAATTGCATCGGAATTAAATAGAAAAGGCACAATGCCGACTTAAGTACAAGAAGACTGACTCTTCCTACTGTCTATGTTTTGAACCATTCCTGCGACACTAGTTATAGATTGCGATACTTTACTTCAGGTTTACTGTATCCCTTGGACCTTTTTCTTGACGATAAACCACAGAAATTACATCGGAATTAAATAGAAAAGACACAATGCCGACATATGTACAAGAAGACTGACTCATCTTAATGTCTAGGTTTGAACTATTGCTGTGACACTAGTTATGGATTTCGATGCTTCACTTCAAGTTTACTGTATCCCTTGGACCTTCTTATTGACGACGAAACACAGAAATTGAATCGGAATTAAATAAAAAAGGCACAATGCCGACTTAAGTACAAGAAGACTGACTCATCCTACTGTCTATGATTTGAGCCATTCCTATGACACTAGTGGTATATTCCGATGCTTCACTTCAGGTTTAGTGTATCCCACTGACCTTCTTATTAACGACGAAACACAGAAATTGCATCGGAATTAAATACAAAAGGCACAATGCCGACTTAAGTACAAGAAGACTGACTCTTCTTACTGACTATGTTTTGAACCATTCTTGTGACACTAGTTATAGATTCCAATGTTTCACTTCAGGTTTACGGGATCCCTCTGACCTTCTTATTGACGATGAATCACAGAAATTGCATCGGAATTCAATTAAAAGGCACAATGCCGACTTAAGTACAAGAACACTGACTTTTATTACTGTCTATATTTTGAACCATTCCTGTGACACTAGTTATAGATTCCGAGGCTTCACTTCAGGTTTACTGTATCCGTTGGACCATCTTATTGACGATGAAACACAGAAATTGCATCGGAATTAAATACAAAAGGCACAATGCCGACTTAAGTACAAGAAGACTGACTCTTCTTAATGACTATGTTATGAACCATTCCTGTGACACTAGTTATAGATTCCGATGCTTCATTTCAGGTTTACGGTATCCCTCTGACCTTCTTATTGTCGATGAATCACAGAAATTGCATCGGAATTCAATTAAAAGGCACAATGCCGACTTAAGTACATGAAGACTGTTTCTTCCTACTGTGAATGTTTTGAACCATTCCTGTGACACTAGTCATAGATTCCGATGCTTCACTTCAGGTTTACTGTATCCCTCTTATCATCTTATTGACGATGAAACACAGAAATTGCATCGGAATTAAATACAAAAGGCACAATGCCGACTCAAGTACAAGAAGACTGACTCTTCCAACTGTATATGTTTTGAACCATTCCTGTGACATTACTTATAGATTCCGATGCTTAACTTCAGGTTTACTGTATCCCTCTGACCTTCTTATTGACGATGAAACACGGAAATAGCGTCGGAATTAAATAGAAAAGGCACAATGCTGACTTATGTACTAGAAGACTGACTCATCTAACTATCTATAATTTGAACCATTCCTGTGACTCTAGTTATAGATTCCGATACTTCACTTCAGGTGTATTGTATTCCTTGGACTTTGTTAGTCAAGATGAAACACAGAAATTGCATCGGAATTAAATACAAAAGGCACAATGCCGACTTAAGTCCAAGTAGACTGACTCTTCTTACTGTCTATGTTTTGAACCATTCCTGTGACACTAGTTATAGATTTTGATGTTTCTCTTCTGGTTAACTGTGTCCCTCTGACCTTCTTATTAACGACGAAACACAGAAATTGCATCGGAATTAAATACAATAGGCACAATGCCGACTTAAGTACAAGAAGACTGACTCTTCTTACTGACTATGTTTTGAACCATTCCTGTGACACTAGTTATAGATTCCGATGCTTCACTTCAGGTTTACGGTATCCCTCTGACCTTCTTATTGACGATGAATCATAGAAATTGCATCGGAATTCAATTAAAAGGCACAATGCCGTCTTAAGTACAAGAACACTGACTTTTATTACTGTCTATATTTTGAACCATTCCTGTGACACTAATTACAGATTCCGATGCTTCACTTCAGGTTTACTGTATCCCTTGGACATTCTTATTGACGATGAAACACAGAAATTGCATCGGAATTAAATACAAAAGGCACAATGCCGACATATGTACAAAAGACTGACTCATCTTACTGTCTATGTTTTGAACCATTCCTGTGACACTAGTTATAGATTCCGATACTTCACTTCAGGTTTACTGTATCCCTCTGACCTTCTTATTGACGACGAAACACAGAAATTGCATCGGAATTAAATAGAAGAGGCACAATGCCGACTTAAGTACAAGAGGACCGACTCTTCTTACTGTCTATGTTTTGAACCATTCCTGTGACACTAGTTAGAGATTCTGATGTTTCTCTTCAGGTTAACTGTGTCCCTCTGACCTTCTTATTAACGACGAAACACAGAAATTGCATCGGAATTAAATACAAAAGGCACAATGCCGACTTGAGTACAAGAAGGCTGACCCTTCCTATTGTCTATGTTTTGAACCATTCCTGTGACACTAGTTATAGATTCCGATGCTTCACTTCAGGTTTACTATATCCCTTGGACATTCTTATTGACGATGAAACACAGAAATTGCATCGGAATTAAATACAAAAGGCACAATGCCGACTTATGTACAAAAGACTGACTCATCTTACTGTCTATGTTTTGAACCATTCCTGTGACACTAGTTATAGATTCCTATGCTTCACTTCCGGTTTACTGTATCCCTCTGACTTTCTTATTGACGACGAAACACAGAAATTGCATTGGAATTAAATAGAAGAGGCACAATGCCGACTTAAGTACAAGAGGACCGACTCTTCTTACTGTCTAGGTTTTGAACCACTCCTGTGACACTAGTAATAGATTCCGATGTTTCACTTCAGGTTTACTGTATCCCTTGGACCTTCTCATTGACGACGAAACACAGAAATTGCATCGGAATTAAATAGAAAAGGCACAATGCCGACTTGAGTACAAGAAGGCTGACCCTTCCTATTGTCTATGTTTGAACCATTCCTGTGACACTAGTTATAGATTCCGATGCTTCACTTCAGGTTTACTATATCCCTTGGACATTCTTATTGACGATGAAACACAGAGATTGCATCGGAATTAAATACAAAAGGCACAATGCCGACTTATGTACAAAAGACTGACTCATCTTACTGTCTATGTTTTGAACCATTCCTGTGACACTAGTTATAGATTCCTATGCTTCACTTCAGGTTTACTGTATCCCTCTGAGTTTCTTATTGACGACGAAACACAGAAATTGCAGTGCAATTAAGTAGAAGAGGCACAATGCCGACTTAAGTACAAGAGGACCGACTCTTCTTACTGTCTAGGATTTGAACCATTCCTGTGACACTAGTAATAGATTTCGATGTTTCACTTCAGGTTTACTGTATCCCTTGGACCTTCTCATTGACGACGAAACACAGAAATTGCATCGGAATTAAATAGAAAAGGCACAATGCCGACTTGAGTACAAGAACGCTGACCCTTCCTATTGTCTATGTTTTGAACCATTCCTGTGACAGTAGTTATAGATTCCGATGCTTCACTTCAGGTTTACTGTATCCCTCTGACCTTCTTATTGAATATGAAACACAGAAATTGCATCGGAATTATATACAAAAGGCACAATGCCGACTTAAGTACAAGAAGACTGATTCTCCGTACTGTCTATGTTTTGAACCATTCCTGTGACACTAGTTATAGATTCCGATGCTTCACTTTAGGTTTACTGTATCCCTTGGACCTTCGTATTGACGATGAAACACAGGAATGGCATCGGAATTACATACATAAGGCACAATGCCGTCTTAAGTACAAGAAGACTGACTCTTCATACTGTCTATGTTTTGAACCATTCCTGTGACACTCGTTATAGATTCCGATGTTTCACTTCAGGTTTACTGTACCCCGCTGACCTCCCTATTGAAGATGAAACACAGAAATTGCATCGGAATTAAATAGAAAAGGCACAATGCCGACTTAAGTACAAGAAGACTGACTCTTCTTACTGTCTATGTTTTGAACCATTCCTGTGATACTAGTTATAGATTCCGATACTTAACTTCAGGTTTACTGTATCCCTTGGACCTTTTTATTGACGATGAACCACAGAAATTACATCGGAATTAAATAGAAAAGACACAATGCCGACATATGTACAAGAAGACAGTCTCATCTTAATGTCTAGGTTTGAACTATTCCTGTGACACTAGTTATGGATTTCGATGCTTAACTTCAAGTTTACTGTATCCCTTGGACCTTCTTATTGACGACGAAACACAGAAATTGAATCGGAATTAAATAAAAAAGGCACAATGCCGACTTAAGTACAAGAAGACTGACTCATCCTACTGTCTATGATTTGAACCATTCCTATGACAGTAGTGATAGATTCCGATGCTTCACTTCAGGTTTAGTGTATCCCTCTGACCTTCTTATTAACGACGAAACACAGAAATTGCATCGGAATTAAATACAAAAGGCACAATGCCGACTTAAGTACAAGATGACTGACTCTTCTTACTGACTGTTTTATGAACCATTCCTGTGACACTAGTTATAGATTCCGATGCTTCACTTCAGGTTTACGGTATCCTCTGACCTTCTTATTGTCGATGAATCACAGAAATTGCATCGGAATTCAATTAAAAGGCACAATGCCGGACTTAAGTACAAGAAGACTGACTCTTCCTACTGTGAATGTTTTGAACCATTCCTGTGACACTAGTCATAGATTCCGATGCTACACTTCAGGTTTACTGTATCCCTCTGATCATCTTATTGACGATGAAACACAGAAATTGCATCGGAATTAAATACAAAAGGCACAATGCCGACTCAAGTACAAGAAGACTGACTCTTCCAACTGTCTATGTTTTGAACCATTCCTGTGACATTACTTATGGATTCCGATGCTTAACTTCAGGTTTACTGTATCCCTCTGACCTTCTTATTGACGATGAAACACGGAAATAGCATCGGAATTAAATAGAAAAGGCACAATGCTGACTTATGTACTAGAAGACTGACTCATCTTACTGTCTATAATTTGAACCATTCCTGTGACTCTAGTTATAGATTCCGATACTTCACTTCAGGTGTATTGTATCCCTTGGACTTTGTTAGTGAAGATGAAACACAGAAATTGCATCGGAATTAAATGCAAAAGGCACAATGCCGACTTAAGTACAAGTAGACTGACTCTTCTTACTGTCTATGCTTTGAACCATTCCTGTGGCACTAGTTATAGATTCTGATGTTTCTCTTCTGGTTAACTGTGTCCCTCTGACCTTCTTATTAACGACGAAACACAGAAATTGCATCGGAATTAAATACAAAAGGCACCATGCCGACTTAAGTACAAGAAGACTGACTCTTCTTACTGACTATGTTTTGAACCATTCCTGTGACACTAGTTATAGATTCCGATGCTTCACTTCAGGTTTGCGGTATCCCTCTGACCTTCTTATTGGCGATGAATCACAGAAATTGCATCGGAATTCAATTAAAAGGCACAATGCCGTCTTAAGTACAAGAACACTGACTTTTATTACTGTCTATATTTTGAACCATTCCTGTGACACTAATAACAGTTTCCGATGCTCCACTTCAGGTTTACTGTATCCCTTAGACCTTCTTATTGACGATGAAACACAGAAATTGCATCGGATTTAAATACAAAAGGCACAATGCCGACTTATGTACAAAAGACTGACTCATCTTACTGTCTATGTTTTGAACCATTCCTGTGACACTAGTTATAGATTCCGATACTTCACTTCAGGTTTACTGTATCCCTCTGACCTTCTTATTGACGACGAAACTCAGAAATTGCATCGGAATTAAATAGAAGAGGCACAATGCCGACTTAAGTACAAGAGGACCGACTCTTCTTACTGTCTATGTTTTGAACCATTCCTGTGACACTAGTTAGAGATGCTGATGTTTCTCTTCAGGTTAACTGTGTCCCTCTGACCTTCTTATTAACGACGAAACACAGAAATTGCATCGGAATTAAATACAAAAGGCACAATGCCGACTTGAGTACAAGAAGGCTGACCCTTCCTATTGTCTATGATTTGAACCATTCCTGTGACACTAGTTATAGATTCCGATGCTTCACTTCAGGTTTACTATATCCCTTGGACATTCTTATTGACGATGAAATGCAGAAATTGCATCGGAATTAAATACAAAAGGCACAATGCCGACTTATGTACAAAAGACTGACTCATCTTACTGTCTATGTTTTGAACCATACCTGTGACACTAGTTATAGATTCCTATGCTTCACTTCAGGTTTACTGTATCCCTCTGACTTTCTTATTGACGACGAAACACAGAAATTGCATTGGAATTAAATAGAAGAGGCACAATGCCGACTTAAGTACAAGAGGACCGCTCTTCTTACTGTCTAGGTTTTGAACCATTCCTGTGACACTAGTAATAGATTCCGATGTTTCACTTCAGGTCTACTGTATCCCTTGGAAATTCTCATTGACGACGAAACACAGAAATTGCATCGGAATTAAATAGAAAAGGCACAATGCCGACTTGAGTACACTAAGGCTGACCCTTCCTATTGTCTATGACTTGAACCATTCCTGTGACACTAGTTATAGATTCCGATGCTTCACTTCAGGTTTACTATATCCCTTGGACAATCTTATTGACGATGAAACACAGAAATTGCATCGGAATTAAATACAAAAGGCACAGTGCGCGACTTATGTACAAAAGACTGACTCATCTTACTGTCTATGTTTTGAACCATTCCTGTGACACTAGTTATAGATTCCTATGCTTCACTTCAGGTTTACTGTATCCCTCTGAGTTTCTTATTGACGACGAAACACAGAAATTGCATTGGAATTAAGTAGAAGAGGCACAATGCCGACTTAAGTACAAGAGGACCGACTCTTCTTACTGCCTAGGTTTTGAACCATTCCTGTGACACTAGTAATAGATTCCGATGTTTCACTTGAGGTTTACTGTATCCCTTGGACCTTCTCATTGACGACGAAACACAGAAATTGCATCGGAATTAAATAGAAAAGGCACAATGCCGACTTGAGTACAAGAACGCTGACCCTTCCTATTGTCTATGTTTTGAACCATTCCTGTGACACTAGTTATAGATTCCGATGCTTCACTTCCGGTTTACTGTATCCCTCTGACCGTCTTATTGACGATGAAACACAGAAATTGCTTTGGAATTATATACAAAAGGCACAATGCCGACTTAAGTACAATAAGACTGATTCTACGTACTGTCTATGTTTTGAACCATTCCTGTGACACTAGTTATAGATTCCGATGCTTCACTTTAGGTTTACTGTATCCCTTGGACCTTCGTATTGACGATGAAACACAGGAATGGCATCGGAATTACATACATAAGGCACAATGCCGACTTAAGTACAAGAAGACTGACTCTTCATACTGTCTATGTTTGGAACCATTCCTGTGACACTCGTTATAGATTCCGATGTTTCACTTCAGGTTTACTGTACCTCGCTGACCTTCCTATTGAAGATGAAACACAGAAATTGCATCGGAATTAAATAGAAAAGGCACAATGCCGACTTAAGTACAAGAAGACTGACTCTTCTTACTGTCTATGTCTTGAACCATTCCTGTGACACTAGTTATAGATTCTGATGCCTCACTTCAGGTTTACTGTATCCCTTGGAGCTTCTTATTGACGATGAAACACACAAGTTGCATCGGAATTAAATACAAAAGGCACAATGCCGACTCAAGTACAAGAAGACCGACTCTTCCAACTGTCTATGTTTTGAACCATTCCTGTCACATTACTTATAGATTCCGATGCTTAACTTCAGCTTTACTGTATCCCTCTGACCTTCTTAGTGACGATGAAACACATAAATTGCATCGGAATTAAATAGAAAAGGCACAATGCCGACTTAAGTACAAGAAGACTGACTCTTCTTTCTGACTATGCTTTGAACCATTCCTGTGACACAAGTTATGGATTCCGATGCTTTACTTCAGGTTTACTGTATCCCTCTGACCTTCTTATTGACGATCAAACACAGAAATTGCATCGGAATTAATTAGAAAAGGCACAATGCCGACTTAAGTACAAGAAGACTGACTCTTTATACTCTCTATGTTTTGAACAATTCCTGTGACACTTGTTATAGATTCCGATGCTTCACTTCAAGTTTACTGTATCCCTTGGACCTTCTTATTGACGAAGTGACACAGATATTGCATCGGAATTAAATACAAAGGCACAATGCCGACGTAAGTACAAGAAGACTGACTCTTCTTACTGACTATGTTTTGAACCATTCCTGTGACACTAGTTATAGATTCCGATGCTTCACTTCAGGTTTACTGTATCCCTCTGACCTTCTTATTGACGATGAAACACAGAAATTGCATCGGAATTAAATAGAAAAGGCACAATGCCTACTTAAGTACAAGAAGACTGCCTCTTCTTACTGTCTATGCTTTGAACCATTCCTGTGGCGCTAGTTACAGATTCTGATGCTTCACGTCAGGTTTACTGTATCCCTTGGAACTTCTTATTGACGAAGTGACACGGATATTGCATCGGAATTAAATACAAAAGGCACAATGCCGACGTAAGTACAAGAAGACTGACTCTTCTTACTGACTATGTTTTGAACCATTCCTGTGACACTAGTTGGAGCTTCCGATGCTTCACTTCAGTTTTACTGTATCCCTCTGACATTCTTATTGACGATGAAAACCAGTGATTGCATCGGAATTAAATTGAAACGGCACAATGCCGACTTAAGTACAAGAATACTGACTCTTCTTACTGTCTATGTTTTGAATCATTCCTGTGACACTAGTTATAGATTCCGATGCTTCACTTCAGGTTTACTGTATCCCTTGGACCTACTTATTGACGATGAAACACAGAAATTGTATCGGAATTAAATACAAAAGGCACACTGCCGACTTAAGTACACGAAGACTGACTCTTCTTACTTACTATGTTTTTGAACCATTCCTGTGACACTAGATATAGATTCCGATGCTTCACTTCAGGTTTACTGTATCCCTCTGACCTTCTTATTGACGATGAAACACAGAAATTGCATCGGAATTAAATACAAAAGGCACAATGCCGACTTAAGTAGATGTAGACTGATTCTTCCAGTTTGTATGTTTTGAAACATTCCTGTGACCTTAGTTATAGATTCCGATGCTTCCTTTCAGGTTGACTGTATCCCTTGGACCTTCTTATTGACGACGAAACACAGAAAGTGCATCGAAATTGAATAGAAAAGGCACAATGCCGACTTAAGTACAAGAAGACTGACACTTCCTACTGTCTATGTTTTAAAATGATTCCTGTGACACTAGTTATGGATTCCGATGCCTTACTTCAGGTTTACTGTATCCCTCTGACCTTCTTATTGGCGATGAAACACAGATATTGCGACGGAATTAAATACAAAAGGCACAGTGAAGACTTAAGTACAAGAAGACTGACATTTCTTACTGTCTATGCTTTGAACCATTCCTGTGACACAAGTTATACATTCCGAAGCTTCACTTCAGGTTTACTGTATCCCTTGGACCTTCTTATTGACGATGAAACACAGAAATTGCATCGGAATTTAATAGAAAAGGCACAATGCCGACATAAGTACAAGAAGACTGACTCTTCTTACCAACTGTTTTGAACCATTCCTGTGACACTAGTTTTAGATTCCGACGCTTCACTTCTGGTTTTCTGTATCCCTCTGACCTTCTTATTGACGATGAAACACAGAAGTTGCATCGGAATTATATACAAATGGCACAATGCCGACTTAAGTACAAGAAGACTGACTCTCCCTACTGTCTATGTTTTGAACCAATCCTGTGACACTAGTTGTAAATTCCGATGCTTCACTTCAGGTTTACTGTATCCCTTGGACCTTCTTATTGACGATGAAACACAGAAATTGCATTGGTATTAAATACAAAAGGCACAATGCCAACTTAAGTACAAGAAGACTGACCCGTCTAACTGTCTATGTTTTGAACCATTCCTGTACTACTAGTTATAGATTACGATGCTTCACTTCAGGTTTACTGTATCCCTCTGACCTTCTTATTGACGATAAAACAAAGAAATTGCATCGGAATTAAATACAAAAGGCACAATGCCGACTTTAGTACAAGAAGGCTGACTCTTTTTACTGACTATGTTTGGAACCATTCCTGTGACACTAGTTATAGATTCCGATGCTTCACTTCTTGTTTATTGTATCACTCTGACCATCTTATTGACGATGAAACACAGATATTGCATCGGAATAAAATAGAAAAGGCACAATGCCGACTTAAGTAGAAGAAGACTGACTCTTCTTACTGAATATGTTTTGAACCATTCCTGTGACACTAGTTATCGATTCCGATGCTTCACTTCAGGTTTACTGTATCCCCTCTGACCTTCTTACTGACGATGAAACACAGAAACTGCATCGGATTCAAATAGAAAAGGCACAATGCTGACTTAAGTACAAGAAGACCGACTCTTCTTACTGTCTATGGTTTGAACCATTCCAGTGACACTAGTTATAGATTCCGATGCTTCACTTCAGGTTTACTGAATACCTTGGACCCTCTTATTGACGATGAAACACAGAAACTGCAACGGAATTAAATAGAAAAGGCACAATGCCGAGTTAAGTACAAGAAGACTGACTCTTCCTACTGTCTATGTTTTGAACGATTCCTGTGACACTAGTTAAAGATTCCGATGCTTCACTTCAGGTTTACTGTACCCCTCTGACCTTCATATTGACGATGAAACACAGAAATTGCATCGGAATCAAATACAAGAGGCACAATGCCGACCTAAGTATAAGAAGACTGACTCTTCCTACTGTCTATGTTTTGAACCATTCCTGTGACATTACTTATAGATTCCGATGCTTAACTTCTGGTGTACTGTATCCCTTGGACTTTGTTAGTGAAGATGAAACACAGAAATTGCATCGGAATTGAATACAAAAGACACAATGCCGACTTAAGTAGAAGGAGACTGACTCTTCTTACTGTCTATGTTTTGATCCATTCCTGTGACACTAGTTATAAATTCTGATGTTTCTCTTCTGGTTAACTGTGTCCCTCTGACCTTCTTATAAGAAGGTCAGAGGGATACAGTAAACCTGAAGTGAACAATCGGAATCTATAACTAGTGTCACAGGAATGGTTCAAAATATTGTCAGTAAGAAGAGGCGGTCTTCTTGTAGTTAAGTCGGCATTGTGCCTTTTCTATTTAATTCCGATGCAATATCTGTGTTTCATCGTCAATAAGAAGGTCAGAGGGATACAGTAAACATGAAGTGAGGCATCGGAATCTATAACTAGTGTCACAGGAATGGTTCAAAACATAGTCAGTAAGAAGAGTAGGTCTTCTTGTACTTCAGTCGGCATTGTGCCTTTTGTATTTAATTCCGATGCAATTTCTGTGTTTCATCGTCAATAAGAAGGTCAGAGGGATACAGTAAACCTGAAGTGAAGCATCGGAATCTATAACTAGTCTCACAGGAATGGTTCAAAACAGTCAGTAAGAAGAGTCAATCTTCCTGTACTTAAGTCGGCATTGTGCCCTTTTTGTATTTAATTCCGATGCATTTTCTGTGTTTCATCGTCAATAAGAATATCCAAGGGATACAGTAAACCAGAAGTGAAGCATCGGAATCTATAACTAGTGTCTCAGGAATGGTTCAAATCATAGACAGTAAGAAGAGTCAGTCTTCTTGTACTTAAGTCGGCAATGTGCCTTTTCTATTTAATTCCAATTCAATTTCTGTATTTCGTCGCCAATAAGAAGGTCCAAAGGTTACAGTAAACTTGAAGTGAAGCATCGGAATCTATAACTAATGTCACAGGAATCGTTCAAAACATAGACAGTAGGAAGAGTCAGTCTTCTTGTACTTAAGTCGGCATTGTGCCTTTTGTATTTAATTCCGATGCAATTTCAGTGCTTCATCGAAAACGAAGGTCAGAGGGAGACAGTAAACCTGAAGTGAGGCATCGGAATCTATAACTAGTGTCACAGGAATGGTTCGAAACATAGCCAGTAAGATGAGTCGGTCTTCTTGTACTTAAGTCGGCATTGTGCCTTTTGTATTTAATTCCGATGCAATTTCTGTGTTTCATCGTCAATAAGAAGGTCAGAGGGATACAGTAAACCTGAAGTGAAGCATCGGAATCTGTAACTAGCGTCACAGGAATGGTTCAAAACATAGTCAGTAAGAAAAGTCAGTCTTCTTGTACTTAAGTCGGCATTGTGCCTTTTCTATATAATTCCGATGCAATTTCTGTGTTTCTTCGTCAATAAGAACGTCCAAGGGATACAGTAAAACTGAAGTGAAGCATCGGAATCTATAACTAGTGTCACAGGAATGGTTCAAAACGTAGACAGTAGGATGAGTCAGTCTTCTTGTACATAAGTCGGCATTGTACCTTTTCTATTTAATTCCGATGCAATTTCAGTGTTTCATCGTCAATAAGAATGTCAGAGGGATACAGTAATCCTGAAGTGAAGCATCGGAATCTGTAACTAGCGTCACAGGAATGGTTCAAAACATGGACAGAAGGAAGAGTCAGTCTGCTTGTACTTAAGTCGGCATTGTGCCTTTTCTATTTAATTCCGATGCAACATCTGTGTTTCATCGTCAATTAGAAGGTCAGAGGAATACAGTAAACCTGAAGTGAGGCATCGGAATCTATAACTAGTGTCACAAGAATGGTTCAAAACATAGCCAGTAAGATGAGTCGGTCTTCTTGTACTTAAGTCGGCATTGTGCCTTTTGTATTTAATTCCGATGCAATTTCTGTGTTTCATCCTCAATAAGAAGGTCAGAGGGATACAGTAAACCTTAAGTGAAGCATCGGAATCTATAACTAGTGTCACAGGAATGGTTCAAAACAGTCAGTAAGAAGAGTCAATCTTCTTGTATTTAAGTCGGCATTGTGCCTTTTGTATTTAATTCCGATTCATTTTCTGTGTTTCATCGTCAATAAGAAGGTCCAAGGTATTCAGTAAACCAGAAGTGAAGCATCGGAATCTGTAACTAGTGTCACAGGAATGGTTCAAAACATAGACAGTAAGAAGAGTTAGTCCTCTTGTACTTAAGTCGGCAATGTGACTTTTCTATTTAATTCCAATGCATTTTCTGTATTTCGTCGCCAATAAGAAGGTCCAAAGGAAACAGTAAACCTGAAGTGAAGCATCGGAATCTATAACTAATGTCACAGGAATCGTTCAAATCATAGACAGTAGGAAGAGTCAGTGTTCTTGTACTTATGTGGGGATTGTGCCCTTTGTATTTAATTCCAATGCAATTTCTGTGTTTCATCGTCAATAAGAAGGTCCAAGGGATACAGTAAACATGAAGTGAAGCATCGGAATCTATAACTAGTGTCACAGGAATGGTTCAAATCATAGACAGTAGCAAGAGTCAGTCTTCTTGTACTTAAGTCGGCATTGTACCTTTTCTATTTAATTCCGATGCAATTTCAGTGTTTCATCGACAATAAGAACGTCCAAGGGGATACAGTAAACCTGAAGTGAAACATCGGAATCTATGACTAGTGTCACAGGAATGGTTCAAAACATAGTCAGTAAGAAGAGTCAGTCTTCTTGTACTTAAGTCGGCATTGTGCCATTTCTATTTAATTCCGATGCAATTTCTGTGTTTCATCGACAATAAGAACGTCCAAGGGATACAGTAAACCTGATGTGAAACATCGGAATCTATGACTAGTGTCACAGGAATGGTTCAAAACATAGTCAGTAAGAACAGTCAGTCTTGTTGTACTTAAGTCGGCATTGTGCCTTTTGTATTTAATTCAGATGCAATTTCTGTGTTTCAACGTCAATAAGGAGGTCAGAGGGATACAGTAAACCTGAAGTGAAGCATCGGAATCTATAACTAGTGTCACAGGAATGATTCAAAACAGTCAGTAAGAAGAGTCAATCTTCTTGTACTTAAGTCGGCATTGTGCCTTTTGTATTTAATTCCGATGCATTTTCTGTGTTTCATCGTCAATTGGAATATCCAAGGTATACAGTAAACTTGAAGTGAAGCATCGGAATCTATAACTAGTGTCACAGGAATGGTTCAAATCATAGACAATAAGAAGAGTCAGTCTTCTTGTACTTAAGTCGGCAATGTGCCTTTTGTATTTAATTCCAATGCAATTTCTGTATTTGGTCGCCAATAAGAAGGTCCAAAGGATACAGTAAACCTGAAGTAAAGCATCGGAATCTATAACTAGTGTCACAGGAATGGTTCAAAGCAGTCAGTAAGAAGAGTCAGTCTTCTTGTACATAAGTCGGCATTGTGCCTTTTGTATTTAATTCCGATGCAATTTCTGTACTTCGTCGCCAATAAGAAGGTCCAAAGGATCCAGTAAACCTGACGTGAAGAATCAGAATCTATAACTAATGTCACAGGAATCGTTCAAAACATAGACAGTAGAAAGAGTCAGTCTTCTAGTACTTAAGTCGGCATTGTGCCTTTTGCATTTAATTCCGATGCAATTTCAGTGTTTCTTCATCAAAAAGAAGGTCAGAAGGATACAGTAAACCTGAAGTGAAGCATCGGAATCTGTAAGTAGTGTCATAGGAATGGTTCAAAACATAGACAGTAGGAAGAGTCAGTATTTTTGTACTTAAGTCGGCATTGTGCCTTTTGTATTTAATTCCGATGCTATTTCTGTGTTTCATGATCAATAAAAAGGTCAGAGGGATACAGTAAACCCGAAGTGAAGCATCGGAATCTATAACTAGTGTCACAGGAATGGTTTAAAACAGTCAGTAAGAAGAGTCAATCTTCTTGTACATAAGTCGGCATTGTGCCGTTTGTATTTAATTGCGATGCATTTTCTGTGTTTCGTCGTCAATAAGAAGGTCCAAAGGATACAGTAAACCTGAAGTGAAGCATCGGAATCTGTAACTAGTGTCACAGGAATGGTTCAAATCATAGACAGTAGGAAGAGTCAGTCAACTTGTACTTAAGTCGGCATTGTGCATTTTGTATTTAATTCCGATGCAATTTCTGTGTTTCATCGTCAATAAGAACGTCCAAGGGATACAGTAAACCTGAAGTGAAGCATCGGAATCATAACTAGTGTCACAGGAATGGTTCATAACATAGACAGAAAGAAGAGTTTGACTTCTTGTACTTAAGTCGGCATTGTGACTTTTGTATTTAATTCCGATTCAATTTCTGTGTTTCATCGTCAATAAGAAGGTCCAAGGGATACAGTAAACCTGAAGTGAAGCATCGGAATCTATAACTAGTGTCACAGGAATGGTTCAAAACATAGACAGTAAGAAGAGTCAGTCTTCTTGTACTTAAGTCGGCACTGTGCCTTTTCTATTTGATTCCGATGCAATTTCTGTGTTTCATCGTCAATAAGAAGGTCAGAGGAATACAGTAAACCTGAAGTGAAGCATCGGAATCTATAACTAGTGTCACAGGAATGGTTCAAAACATAGTCAGTAAGAAGAGTCAGTCTTCTTGTACTTAATTCGGCATTGTGCCTTTTCTATTTAATTCCGATGCAATATCTGTGTTTCATCTTCAATAAGAAGGTCAGAGGGATACAGTACACCTGAAGTGATGCATCGGAATCTATAACTAGTGTCACAGGAATGGTTCCAAACATAGTCAGTAAGAAGAGTCAGTCTTCTTGTACTTAAGTCGGCATTGTGCCTTTTCTATTTAATTCCGATGCAATTTCTGTGTTTCATCGTCAATAAGAAGGTCCAAGGGATACAGTAAACCTGACGTGAATCATCGTAATCTATAACCAGTGTCACAGGAATGGTTCAAAACATAGTCAGTAGGAAGAGTTAGTCTTCTTGTACTTAAGTCGGCATTGTGCCATTTGGATTTAATTCCGATGCAATTTCTGTGTTTCATCGTCAAAATTGAGGTCAGAGGGATACAGTAAACCTGAAGTGAAGCATCGGAATCCGTAACAAGTGTCACAGGAATGGTTCAAAACAGTCAGTAAGAAGAGCCAATCTTCTTGTACTTTAGTCGGCATTGTGCCTTTTGTATTTAATTCCGAAGCTATTTATGCATTTCGTCGCCAATTAGAAGGCCCAAGGGATACAGTAAACCTGATGTGAAGCATCGGAATCAATAACTAATGTCACAGGAATCGTTCAAAACATAGAGAGTAGGAAGAGTGAGTCTTCTTGTACTTAACTCGGCATTGTGCCTCTTGTATTTAATTCCGACGAAATTTCTGTGTTTTATCGTCAAAAAGGAGGTCAGAGGGATACAGGTAACCTAAGTGAGGCATCGGAATCTGTAACTAGTGTCACAGGAATGGTTCAAAACATAGACAGTAGAAAGAGTCAGTCTTCTTGTACTAAGTCGGCATTGTGCCTTTTGTATTTAATTCCGATGCAATATCTGTGTTTCATCGTCAATAAGAAGGTCCAAGGGATACAGTAAACCTGAAGTGAAGCATCGGAATCTGTAACTGGCGTCACAGGAATGGTTCAAAGCATAGTCAGTAAGAAGAGTCAGTCTTCTTGTACTTAAGTCGGCGTTGTGCCTTTTCTATTTAATTCCGATGCAATTTCTGTGTTTCATCGTCAATAAGAAGGTCCAAGGGATACAGTAAACCTGAAGTGAATCATCGTAATCTATAACTAGTGTCACAGGAACGGTTCAAAACATAGTCAGTACGAAGAGTCAGTCTTCTTGTACTTAAGTCGGCATTGTGCCTTTTGTATTAAATTCCGATGCAATTTCTGTGTTTCATCGTCAACAAGAAGGTCAGAGGGATACGGTAAACCTGAAGTGAAGCATCGGAATCTATAACTAGTGTCACAGGAATGGTTCTAAACATAGACAGTAAGAAGGGTCAGGCTTCTTGTACTTAAGTCGGCATTGTGCCTTTTGTATTTAATTCTGATGCAATATCTGTGTTTCATCGTCAATAAGAAGGTGCAAGGGATACAGTAAACCTGAAGTGAAGCATCGGAATCTATGACAAGTGTCACAGGAATGGTTCAAAACATTGACAGTAAGAAGAGTCAGTCTTCTTGTACTTAAGACGGCATTGTGCCTTTTGTATTCATTCCGATGCAATTTCTGTGCTTCATTGTCAATAAGAAGGTCAAAGGGATACAGTAAACCTGAAATGAAGCATCGGAATCTATAACTAGTGTCACAGGAATGGTTCGAAACAGTCAGTAAGAGGAGTCAATCTTCTTGTACTTAAGTCGGCATTGTGCCTTTTGTATCTAATTCCGATGCATTTTCTGTGTTTCATCGTCAATAAGAAGGTCCATGGGATACAGGAAACCTGAAGTGGAGCATCGGAATCTATAACTAGTGTCACAGGAATGGTTCAAAACATAGAGAGTAAGAGGAGTCAGTCTTCTTGTACTTAAGTCGGCAATGTGCCTTTTCTATTTAATTCCAATGCAATTTCTGTATTTCGTCGATAATAAGAAGGTCCAAAGGATATAGTAAACCTGAAGTGAAGCATCGGAATCTATAACTAATGTCACAGGAATCGTTCAAACATAGACAGTATGAAGAGTCAGTCTTCTTGTACTTAAGTCGGCATTGTGCTTTTTGTATTTAATTCCGATGCAATTTCTGAGATTCATCGTGAATACGAAGGTCCAAGAGATACAGTAAACCTGAAGTGAAGCTTTGGAATCTGTAACTAGCATCACAGGAATGGTTCAAATCATAGTCAGTAAGAAGAGTCAGTCTTCTTGTACTTAAGTTGGCAAATTCGCCTTTTCTATTTAATTCCGATGCAATTTCTGTGTTTCATCGACAATATGAACGTCCAAGGGATACAGTAAACCTGAAGTGAAGCATCGGAATCTATAAGCAGTGTCACAGGAATGGCTCCAAACATAGTCAGTAAGAAGAGTCAGTCTCCTTGTATTTAAGTCGGCATTGTGCCTTTTCTATTTAATTCCGATGCAATTTCTGTGTTTGAGCGTCAATAAGAAGTCAGAGGGTTGCAGTAAACCTGAAGTGAGGCATCGGAATCTATAACTAGTGTCACAGGAATGGTTCAAAACATAGTCAGTAAGAAGAGTCAGTCTTCTTGTACTTAAGTCGGCATTGTGCCTTTTTTATTTAATTCCGAAGCAATATCTGTGTTTCATCGTCAATAAGAAGGTCAGAGGGATACAGTAAACCGGAAGTGAGGCATCGGAATCTAATACTAGTGTCACAGGAATGGCTCCAAACATAGTCAGTAAGAAGAGTCAGTCTTCTTGTACTTAAGTCGGCATTGTGCCTTTTCTATTTAATTCCGATGCAATTTCTGTGTTTCATCGTCAAAAGGAAGGTCCAAGGGATACAGTAAACCTGAAGTGAATCATCGTAATCTATAACTAGTGTCACAGGAATGGTTCAAGCATAGTCAGTACGAAGAGTCAGTCTTCTTGTACTTAAGTCGGCATTGTGCCTTTTGTATTTAATTCCGATTCAATTTCTGTGTCTCATCGTCAATAAGAAGGTCAGAGGGATACAGTAAACCTGAAGTGAATCATCGTAATCTATAACTAGTGTCACAGGAATGGTTCTAAACACAGACAGTAAGAATGGTCAGTCTTCTTGTACTTAAGTCGGCATTGTGCCTTTTGTATTTAATTCCGATGTAATATCTGTGTTTCATCGTCAATAAGAAGGTGCAAGGGATACAGTAAACCTGAAGTGAAGCCTCGGAATCTATAACTAGTGTCACAGGAATGGTTCAAAACATAGAGAGTAAGAAGAGTCAGTCTTCTTGTACTTAAGTCAGCATTGTGCCGTTTGTATTTAATTCCGATGCAATTTCTGCGCTTCATCGTCAATAAGAAGGTCAGGGGGTTACAGTAAACCTGAAGTGAAGCATCGGAATCTATAACTAGTGTCACAGGAATGGTTCAAAACAGTCAGTAAGAAGAGTAAATCTTCTTGTACTTAAGTCGGCATTATGCCTTTTGTATTTAATTCCAATGCAATTTCTGTATTTCGTCGCCAATAAGAAGGTGCAAAGGATATAGTAAACCTGAAGTGAAGCATCGGAATCTATAACTAATGTCACACCAATCGTTCAAACATAGGCAGTAGGAAGAGTCAGTCTTCTTGTACTTAAGCCGGCATTGTGCCTTTTGTATTTAGTTCCGATGCAATTTCTGTGTTTCATCGTCAATAAGAAGGTCCTAGGGATAGAGTAAACCTGAAGTGAAGGATCGCAATCTATAACTAGTGTCACAGGAATGGTTACAAACATAGTCAGTAATAAGAGTCAGTCTTCTTGCACTTAAGTCGGCATTGTGCCTTTTGTATTTAATTCCGATGCAATTTCTGTGTTTCATCGTCAATACGAAGGTCCAAGGGATACAGTAAACCTGAAGTGAAGCATCGGAATCTATAAGTAGTGTCACAGGAATGGTTCAAAGCATAGTCAGTAAGAAGAGTCAGTCTTCTTGTACTTATGTTGGCATTGTGCCTTTTGTATTTATTCCGATGCAATTTCTGTGTTTCATCGTCAGTACGAAGGTCAGAGGGATACAGTAAACTTGAAGTGAAGCATCGGAACTTGTAACTAGTGTCACAGGAATGGTGCAAAACATAGATAGTAGGAAGAGTCAGTCTTCTTGTACTTAAGTCGGCATTGTGCCTTTTGTTTTTAATTCCGATGCAATATCTGAGTTTCATCGTCAATAAGAAGGTCCAAGGGATACAGTAAACCAGAAGTGAAGCTTTGGAATCTGTAACTAGCGTCACAGGAATGGTTCAAATCATAGTCAGTAAGAAGGGTCAGTCTTCTTGTACTTAAGCTGGCATTGTGCCTTTTCTATTTAATTCCGATGCAATTTCTGTGTTTCATCGTCAATAAGAAGGTCAGAGGGATGCAGTAAACCTGAAGTGAAGCATCGGAATCTATAACTAGTGTCACAGGAATGGTTCAAAACATAGTCAGTAAGAAGAGTCGGTCTTCTTCTACTTAAGTCGGCATTGTGCCTTTTCTATTTAATTCCGATGCAATATATGTGTTTCATCGTCAATAAGAAGGTCAGAGGGATACAGTAAACCGGAAGTGAGGCATCGGAATCTATAACTAGTGTCACAGGAATGGCTCCAAACATAGTCAGTAAGAAGAGTCAGTCTTCTTGTACTTAAGTCGGCATTGTGCCTTTTGTATTTAATTCCGATGCAATATCTGTGTTTCATCGTCAATAAGAAGGTCCAAGGGATACAGTAAACCTGAAATGAAGCTTTGGAATCTGTAACTAGCGCCACAGGAATGGGTCAAATCATAGTCAGTAAGAAGAGTCAGTCTTCTTGTACTTAAGTTGGCATTGTGCCTTTTCTATTTAATTCCGATGCAATTTCTGTGTTTCATCGACAATAAGAACGTCCAAGGGATACAGTAAACCTGAAGTGAAGCATCGGAATCTATAACTAGTGTCACAGGAATGGTTCAAATCATCGACAGTACGAAGAGTCAGTCTTCTTGTACTTAAGTCGGCATTGTGCCTTTTCTATTTAATTCCGATGCAATTTCTGTGTTTCATCGTCAATAAGAAGGTCAGTAGGATGCAGTAAACCTGAAGTGAACCATCGGAGTCTATAATTAGTGTCACAGGAATGGTTCAAAACATAGTCAGTAAGAAGAGTCGGTCTTCTTGTACTAAAGTCGGCATTGTGCCTTTTCTCTTTAATTCCGATGCAATTTCTGTATTTCATCGTCAATAAGAAGGTCAGAGGGATACAGTAAACCGGAAGTGAGGCATCGGAATCTATAACTAGTGTCACAGGAATGGCTCCAATCATAGTCAGTAAGAAGAGTCAGTCTTCTTGTACTTAAGTCGGCATTGTGCCTTTTCTATTTAATTCCGATGCAATTTCTGTGTTTCATCGTCAATAAGAAGTTCCAAGGGATACAGTAAACCTGAAGTGAATCATCGTAATCTATAACTAGTGTCACAGGAATGGTTCAAGCATAGTCAGTACGAAGAGTCAGTCTTCTTGTACTTAAGTCGGCATTGTGCCTTTTGTATTTAATTCCGATGCAATTTCTGTGTCTCATCGTCAATAAGAAGGTCAGAGGGATACAGTAAACCTGAAGTGAATCATCGTAATCTATAACTAGTGTCATAGGAATGGTTCTAAACACAGACAGTAATAAGGGTGAGTCTTCTAGTACTTAAGTCGGCATTGTGCCTTTTGTATTTAATTCCGATGCAATATATGTGTTTCATCGTCAATAAGAAGGTGCAAGGGATACAGTAAACCTGAAGTGAAGCATCGGAATCTATAACTAGTGTCACAGGAATGGTTCAAAGCATAGACAGTAAGAAGAGTCAGTCTTCTTGTACTTAAGTCAGCATTGTGCCTTTTGTATTTAATTCCGATGCAATTTCTGCGCTTCATCGTCAATAAGAAGGTCAGGGGGGTACAGTAAACCTGAAGTGAAGCATCGGAATCTATAACTAGTGTCACAGGAATGGTTCAAAGCAGTCAGTAAGAAGAGTAAATCTCCTTGTACTTAAGTCGGCATTATGCCTTTTGTATTTAATTCCGATGCATTTTCTGTGTTTCATCGTCAATAAGAAGGTCCAGCGGATACAGTAAACCTGAAGTGAAGCATCGGAATCTATAACTAGTGTCACAGGAATGGCTCAAAACATAGAGAGTAAGAAGAGTCAGTCTTCTTGTACTTAAGTCGGCAATGTGCCTTTTCTATTTAATTCCAATGCAATTTCTGTATTTCGTCGCCAATAAGAAGGTCCAAAGGATATAGTAAACCTGAAGTGAAGCATCGGAATCTGTAACTAATGTCACAGGAATCGTTCAAACATAGACAGTAGGAACAGTCAGTCTTCTTGTACTTAAGTCGGCATTGTGCCTTTTGTATCTAATTCCGATGCATTTTCTGTGTTTCATCGTCAATAAGAAGGTCCATGGGATACAGTAAACCTGAAGTGGAGCATCGGAATCTATAACTAGTGTCACAGGAATGGTTCAAAACATAGAGAGTAAGAGGAGTCAGTCTTCTTGTACTTAAGTCGGCAATGTGCCTTTTCTATTTAATTCCAATGCAATTTCTGTATTTCGTCGATAATAAGAAGGTCCAAAGGATATAGTAAACCTGAAGTGAAGCATCGGAATCTATAACTAATGTCACAGGAATCGTTCAAACATAGACAGTAGGAAGAGTCAGTCTTCTTGTACTTAAGTCGGCATTGTGCTTTTTGTATTTAATTCCGATGCAATTTCTGAGATTCATCGTGAATACGAAGGTCCAAGGGATACAGTAAACCTGAAGTGAAGCTTTGGAATCTGTAACTAGCATCACAGGAATGGTTCAAATCATAGTCAGTAAGAAGAGTCAGTCTTCTTGTACTTAAGTTGGCATTGCGCCTTTTCTATTTAATTCCGATGCAATTTCTGTGTTTCATCGACAATATGAACGTCCAAGGGATACAGTAAACCTGAAGTGAAGCATCGGAATCTATAACTAGTGTCACAGGAATGGTTCAAAACATCGACAGTACGAATAGTCAGTCTTCTTGTACTTAAGTCGGCATTGTGCCTTTTCTATTTAATTCCGATGCAATATCTGTGTTTCATCGTCAATAAGAAGGTCAGAGGGATACAGTCAACCGGAAGTGAAGCATCGGAATCTATAAGCAGTGTCACAGGAATGGCTCCAAACATAGTCAGTAAGAAGAGTCAGTCTCCTTGTATTTAAGTCGGCATTGTGCCTTTTCTATTTAATTCCGATGCAATTTCTGTGTTTGAGCGTCAATAAGAAGTCAGAGGGTTGCAGTAAACCTGAAGTGAGGCATCGGAATCTATAACTAGTGTCACAGGAATGGTTCAAAACATAGTCAGTAAGAAGAGTCAGTCTTCTTGTACTTAAGTCGGCATTGTGCCTTTTCTATTTAATTCCGATGCAATTTCTGTGTTTCATCGTCAAAAGGAAGGTCCAAGGGATACAGTAAACCTGAAGTGAATCATCGTAATCTATAACTAGTGTCACAGGAATGGTTCAAGCATAGTCAGTACGAAGAGTCAGTCTTCTTGTACTTAAGTCGGCATTGTGCCTTTTGTATTTAATTCCGATTCAATTTCTGTGTCTCATCGTCAATAAGAAGGTCAGAGGGATACAGTAAACCTGAAGTGAATCATCGTAATCTATAACTAGTGTCACAGGAATAGTTCTAAACACAGACAGTAAGAATGGTCAGTCTTCTTGTACTTAAGTCGGCATTGTGCCTTTTGTATTTAATTCCGATGTAATATCTGTGTTTCATCGTCAATAAGAAGGTGCAAGGGATACAGTAAACCTGAAGTGAAGCCTCGGAATCTATAACTAGTGTCACAGGAATGGTTCAAAACATAGAGAGTAAGAAGAGTCAGTCTTCTTGTACTTAAGTCAGCATTGTGCCGTTTGTATTTAATTCCGATGCAATTTCTGCGCTTCATCGTCAAAAAGAAGGTCAGGGGGTTACAGTAAACCTGAAGTGAAGCATCGGAATCTATAACTAGTGTCACAGGAATGGTTCAAAACAGTCAGTAAGAAGAGTAAATCTTCTCGTACTTAAGTCGGCATTATGCCTTTTGTATTTAATTCCAATGCGATTTCTGTATTTCGTCGCCAATAAGAAGGTGCAAAGGATATAGTAAACCTGAAGTGAAGCATCGGAATCTATAACTAATGTCACACCAATCGTTCAAACATAGGCAGTAGGAAGAGTCAGTCTTCTTGTACTTAAGTCGGCATTGTGCCTTTTGTATTTAGTTCCGATGCAATTTCTGTGTTTCATCGTCAATAAGAAGGTCCTAGGGATAGAGTAAACCTGAAGTGAAGGATCGCAATCTATAACTAGTGTCACAGGAATGGTTACAAACATAGTCAGTAATAAGAGTCAGTCTTCTTGCACTTAAGTCGGCATTGTGCCTTTTGTATTTAATTCCGATGCAATTTCTGTGTTTCATCGTCAATACGAAGGTCCAAGGGATACAGTAAACCTGAAGTGAAGCATCGGAATCTATAAGTAGTGTCACAGGAATGGTTCAAAGCATAGTCAGTAAGAAGAGTCAGTCTTCTTGTACTTATGTTGGCATTGTGCCTTTTGTATTTATTCCGATGCAATTTCTGTGTTTCATCGTCAGTACGAAGGTCAGAGGGATACAGTAAACTTGAAGTGAAGCATCGGAACTTGTAACTAGTGTCACAGGAATGGTGCAAAACATAGATAGTAGGAAGAGTCAGTCTTCTTGTACTTAAGTCGGCATTGTGCCTTTTGTTTTTAATTCCGATGCAATATCTGTGTTTCATCGTCAATAAGAAGGTCCAAGGGATACAGTAAACCAGAAGTGAAGCTTTGGAATCTGTAACTAGCGTCACAGGAATGATTCAAATCATAGTCAGTAAGAAGGGTCAGTCTTCTTGTACTTAAGCTGGCATTGTGCCTTTTCTATTTAATTCCGATGCAATTTCTGTGTTTCATCGTCAATAAGAAGGTCAGAGGGATGCAGTAAACCTGAAGTGAAGCATCGGAATCTATAACTAGTGTCACAGGAATGGTTCAAAACATAGTCAGTAAGAAGAGTCGGTCTTCTTCTACTTAAGTCGGCATTGTGCCTTTTCTATTTAATTCCGATGCAATATATGTGTTTCATCGTCAATAAGAAGGTCAGAGGGATACAGTAAACCGGAAGTGAGGCATCGGAATCTATAACTAGTGTCACAGGAATGGCTCCAAACATAGTCAGTAAGAAGAGTCAGTCTTCTTGTACTTAAGTCGGCATTGTGCCTTTTGTATTTAATTCCGATGCAATATCTGTGTTTCATCGTCAATAAGAAGGTCCAAGGGATACAGTAAACCTGAAATGAAGCTTTGGAATCTGTAACTAGCGCCACAGGAATGGGTCAAATCATAGTCAGTAAGAAGAGTCAGTCTTCTTGTACTTAAGTTGGCATTGTGCCTTTTCTATTTAATTCCGATGCAATTTCTGTGTTTCATCGACAATAAGAACGTCCAAGGGATACAGTAAACCTGAAGTGAAGCATCGGAATCTATAACTAGTGTCACAGGAATGGTTCAAATCATCGACAGTACGAAGAGTCAGTCTTCTTGTACTTAAGTCGGCATTGTGCCTTTTCTATTTAATTCCGATGCAATTTCTGTGTTTCATCATTAATAAGAAGGTCAGAGGGATACAGTAAACCGGAAGTGAGGCATCGGAATCTATAACTAGTGTCACAGGAAAGGCTCCAAACATAGTCAGTAAGAAGAGTCAGTCTTCTTGTACTTAAGTCGGCATTGTGCCTTTTCTATTTAATTCCGATGCAATTTCTGTGTTTCATCGTCAATAAGAAGGTCAGTAGGATGCAGTAAACCTGAAGTGAACCATCGGAGTCTATAATTAGTGTCACAGGAATGGTTCAAAACATAGTCAGTAAGAAGAGTCGGTCTTCTTGTACTAAAGTCGGCATTGTGCCTTTTCTCTTTAATTCCGATGCAATTTCTGTATTTCATCGTCAATAAGAAGGTCACAGGGATACAGTAAACCGGAAGTGAGGCATCGGAATCTATAACTAGTGTCACAGGAATGGCTCCAATCATAGTCAGTAAGAAGAGTCAGTCTTCTTGTACTTAAGTCGGCATTGTGCCTTTTCTATTTAATTCCGATGCAATTTCTGTGTTTCATCGTCAATAAGAAGTTCCAAGGGATACAGTAAACCTGAAGTGAATCATCGTAATCTATAACTAGTGTCACAGGAATGGTTCAAGCATAGTCAGTACGAAGAGTCAGTCTTCTTGTACTTAAGTCGGCATTGTGCCTTTTGTATTTAATTCCGATGCAATTTCTGTGTCTCATCGTCAATAAGAAGGTCAGAGGGATACAGTAAACCTGAAGTGAATCATCGTAATCTATAACTAGTGTCATAGGAATGGTTCTAAACACAGACAGTAATAAGGGTGAGTCTTCTAGTACTTAAGTCGGCATTGTGCCTTTTGTATTTAATTCCGATGCAATATATGTGTTTCATCGTCAATAAGAAGGTGCAAGGGATACAGTAAACCTGAAGTGAAGCATCGGAATCTATAACTAGTGTCACAGGAATGGTTCAAAGCATAGACAGTAAGAAGAGTCAGTCTTCTTGTACTTAAGTCAGCATTGTGCCTTTTGTATTTAATTCCGATGCAATTTCTGCGCTTCATCGTCAATAAGAAGGTCAGGGGGGTACAGTAAACCTGAAGTGAAGCATCGGAATCTATAACTAGTGTCACAGGAATGGTTCAAAGCAGTCAGTAAGAAGAGTAAATCTCCTTGTACTTAAGTCGGCATTATGCCTTTTGTATTTAATTCCGATGCATTTTCTGTGTTTCATCGACAATAAGAAGGTCCAGCGGATACAGTAAACCTGAAGTGAAGCATCGGAATCTATAACTAGTGTCACAGGAATGGTTCAAAACATAGAGAGTAAGAAGAGTCAGTCTTCTTGTACTTAAGTCGGCAATGTGCCTTTTCTATTTAATTCCAATGCAATTTCTGTATTTCGTCGCCAATAAGAAGGTCCAAAGGATATAGTAAACCTGAAGTGAAGCATCGGAATCTGTAACTAATGTCACAGGAATCGTTCAAACATAGACAGTAGGAACAGTCAGTCTTCTTGTACTTAAGTCGGCATTGTGCCTTTTGTATTTAGTTCCGATGCAATTTCTGTGTTTCATCGTCAATAAGAAGGTCCTAGGGATAGAGTAAACCTGAAGTGAAGCATCGCAATCTATAACTAGTGTCACAGGAATGGTTCCAAACATAGTCAGTAATAAGAGTCAGTTTTCTTGTACTTAAGTCGGCATTGTGCCTTTTGTATTTAATTCCGATGCGATTTCTGTGTTTCATCGTCAATACGAAGGTTCAAGGGATACAGTAAACCTGAAGTGAAGCATCGGAATCTATAAGTAGTGTCACAGGAATGGTTCAAAACATAGTCAGTAAGAAGAGTCAGTCTTCTTGTACTTATGTTGGCATTGTGCCTTTTGTATTTATTCCGATGCAATTTCTGTGTTTCATCGTCAGTACGAAGGTCAGAGGGATACAGTAAACCTGAAGTGAAGCATCGGAACTTGTACCTAGTGTCACAGGAATGGTGCAAAGCATAGATAGTAGGAAGAGTCAGTCTTCTTGTACTTAAGTCGGCATTGTGCCTTTTGTTTTTAATTCCGATGCAATATCTGTGTTTCATCGTCAATAAGAAGGTCCAAGGGATACTGTAAACCAGAAGTGAAGCTTTGGAATCTGTAACTAGCGTCACAGGAATGGCTCAAATCATAGTCAGTAAGAAGAGTCAGTCTTCTTGTACTTACGTTGGCATTGTGCCTTTTCTATTTAATTCCGATGCAATTTCTGTGTTTCATCGACAATAAGAACGTCCAAGGGTTACAGTAAACCTGAAGTGAAGCATCGGAATCTATAACTAGTGTCACAGGAATGGTTCAAATCATCGACAGTACGAAGAGTCAGTCTTCTTGTACTTAAGTCGGCATTGTGCCTTTTCTATTTAATTCCGATGCAATTTCTGTGTTTCATCGTCAATAAGAAGGTCAGAGGGATGCAGTAAACCTGAAGTGAAGAATCGGAATCTATAAGTAGTGTCACAGGAATGGTTCAAAACATAGTCAGTAAGAAGAGTCGGTCCTCTTCTACTTAAGTCGGCATTGTGCCTTTTCTATTTAATTCCGATGCAATATATGTGCTTCATCGTCAATAAGAAGGTCAGAGGGATACAGTAAACCGGAAGTGAGGCATCGGAATCTATAACTAGTGTCACAGGAATGGCTCCAAACATAGTCAGTAAGAAGAGCCAGTCTTCTTGTACTTAAGTCGGCATTGTGCCTTTTGTATTTAATTCCGATGCAATATCTGTGTTTCATCGTCAATAAGAAGGTCAGAGGGATACAGTAAACCGGAAGTGAGGCATCGGAATCTATAACTAGTGTCGCAGGAATGGCTCCAATCATAGTCAGTAAGAAGAGTCAGTCTTCTTGTACTTAAGTCGGCATTGTGCCTTTTGTATTTAATTCCGATGCAATTTCTGTGTCTCATCGTCAATAAGAAGGTCAGAGGGATACAGTAAACCTGAAGTGAATCATCGTAATCTATAACTAGTGTCATAGGAATGGTTCTAAACACAGACAGTAATAAGGGCGAGTCTTCTAGTACTTAAGTCGGCATTGTGCCTTTTGTATTTAATTCCGATGCAATATCTGTGTTTCATCGTCAATAAGAAGGTGCAAGGGATACAGTAAACCTGAAGTGAAGCATCGGAATCTATAACTAGTGTCACAGGAATGGTTCAAAACATAGACAGTAAGAAGAGTCAGTCTTCTTGTACTTAAGTCAGCATTGTGCCTTTTGTATTTAATTCCGATGCAATTTCTGCGCTTCATCGTCAATAAGAAGGTCAGGGGGGTACAGTAAACCTGAAGTGAAGCATCGGAATCTATAACTAGTGTCACAGGAATGGTTCAAAACAGTCAGTAAGAAGAGTAAATCTCCTTGTACTTAAGTCGGCATTATGCCTTTTGTATTTAATTCCGATGCATTTTCTGTGTTTCATCGTCAATAAGAAGGTCCAGCGGATACAGTAAACCTGAAGTGAAGCATCGGAATCTATAACTAGTGTCACAGGAATGGTTCAAAACATAGAGAGTAAGAAGAGTCAGTCTTCTTGTACTTAAGTCGGCAATGTGCCTTTTCTATTTAATTCCAATGCAATTTCTGTATTTCGTCGCCAATAAGAAGGTCCAAAGGATATAGTAAACCTGAAGTGAAGCATCAGAATCTGTAACTAATGTCACAGGAATCGTTCAAACATAGACAGTAGGAACAGTCAGTCTTCTTGTACTTAAGTCGGCATTGTGCCTTTTGTATTTAGTTCCGATGCAATTTCTGTGTTTCATCGTCAATAAGAAGGTCCTAGGGATAGAGTAAACCTGAAGTGAAGCATCGCAATCTATAACTAGTGTCACAGGAATGGTTCCAAACATAGTCAGTAATAAGAGTCAGTTTTATTGTACTTAAGTCGGCATTGTGCCTTTTGTATTTAATTCCGATGCGATTTCTGTGTTTCATCGTCAATACGAAGGTCCAAGGGATACAGTAAACCTGAAGTGAAGCATCGGAATCTATAAGTAGTGTCACAGGAATGTTTCAAAACATAGTCAGTAAGAAGAGTCAGTCTTCTTGTACTTATGTTGGCATTGTGCCTTTTGTATTTATTCCGATGCAATTTCTGTGTTTCATCGTCAGTACGAAGGTCAGAGGGATACAGTAAACCTGAAGTGAAGCATCGGAACTTGTACCTAGTGTCACAGGAATGGTGCAAAGCATAGATAGTCGGAAGAGTCAGTCTTCTTGTACTTAAGTCGGCATTGTGCCTTTTGTTTTTAATTCCGATGCAATATCTGTGTTTCATCGTCAATAAGAAGGTCCAAGGGATACTGTAAACCAGAAGTGAAGCTTTGGAATCTGTAACTAGCGTCACAGGAATGGTTCGAATCATAGTCAGTAAGAAGAGTCAGTCTTCTTGTACTTAAGTTGGCATTGTGCCTTTTCTATTTAATTCCGATGCAATTTCTGTGTTTCATCGACAATAAGAACGTCCAAGGGTTACAGTAAACCAGAAGTGAAGCATCGGAATCTATAACTAGTGTCACAGGAATGGTTCAAAACATCGACAGTACGAAGAGTCAGTCTTCATGTACTTAAGTCGGCATTGTGCCTTTTCTATTTAATTCCTATGCAATTTCTGTGTCTCATCGTCAATAAGAAGGTCAGAGGGATACAGTAAACCTGAAGTGAGGCATCGGAATCTATAACTAGTGTCACAGGAATGGTTCAAAACATAGTCAGTAAGAAGAGTCAGTCTTCTTGTACTTAAGTCGGCATTGTGCCTTTTCTATTTAATTCCGATGCAATTTCTGTGTTTCATCGTCAAAAGGAAGGTCCAAGGGATACAGTAAACCTGAAGTGAATCATCGTAATCTATAACTAGTGTCACAGGAATGGTTCAAGCATAGTCAGTACGAAGAGTCAGTCTTCTTGTACTTAAGTCGGCATTGTGCCTTTTGTATTTAATTCCGATTCAATTTCTGTGTCTCATCGTCAATAAGAAGGTCAGAGGGATACAGTAAACCTGAAGTGAATCATCGTAATCTATAACTAGTGTCACAGGAATAGTTCTAAACACAGACAGTAAGAATGGTCAGTCTTCTTGTACTTAAGTCGGCATTGTGCCTTTTGTATTTAATTCCGATGTAATATCTGTGTTTCATCGTCAATAAGAAGGTGCAAGGGATACAGTAAACCTGAAGTGAAGCCTCGGAATCTATAACTAGTGTCACAGGAATGGTTCAAAACATAGAGAGTAAGAAGAGTCAGTCTTCTTGTACTTAAGTCAGCATTGTGCCGTTTGTATTTAATTCCGATGCAATTTCTGCGCTTCATCGTCAATAAGAAGGTCAGGGGGTTACAGTAAACCTGAAGTGAAGCATCGGAATCTATAACTAGTGTCACAGGAATGGTTCAAAACAGTCAGTAAGAAGAGTAAATCTTCTTGTACTTAAGTCGGCATTATGCCTTTTGTATTTAATTCCAATGCGATTTCTGTATTTCGTCGCCAATAAGAAGGTGCAAAGGATATAGTAAACCTGAAGTGAAGCATCGGAATCTATAACTAATGTCACACCAATCGTTCAAACATAGGCAGTAGGAAGAGTCAGTCTTCTTGTACTTAAGTCGGCATTGTGCCTTTTGTATTTAGTTCCGATGCAATTTCTGTGTTTCATCGTCAATAAGAAGGTCCTAGGGATAGAGTAAACCTGAAGTGAAGGATCGCAATCTATAACTAGTGTCACAGGAATGGTTACAAACATAGTCAGTAATAAGAGTCAGTCTTCTTGCACTTAAGTCGGCATTGTGCCTTTTGTATTTAATTCCGATGCAATTTCTGTGTTTCATCGTCAATACGAAGGTCCAAGGGATACAGTAAACCTGAAGTGAAGCATCGGAATCTATAAGTAGTGTCACAGGAATGGTTCAAAGCATAGTCAGTAAGAAGAGTCAGTCTTCTTGTACTTATGTTGGCATTGTGCCTTTTGTATTTATTCCGATGCAATTTCTGTGTTTCATCGTCAGTACGAAGGTCAGAGGGATACAGTAAACTTGAAGTGAAGCATCGGAACTTGTAACTAGTGTCACAGGAATGGTGCAAAACATAGATAGTAGGAAGAGTCAGTCTTCTTGTACTTAAGTCGGCATTGTGCCTTTTGTTTTTAATTCCGATGCAATATCTGTGTTTCATCGTCAATAAGAAGGTCCAAGGGATACAGTAAACCAGAAGTGAAGCTTTGGAATCTGTAACTAGCGTCACAGGAATGATTCAAATCATAGTCAGTAAGAAGGGTCAGTCTTCTTGTACTTAAGCTGGCATTGTGCCTTTTCTATTTAATTCCGATGCAATTTCTGTGTTTCATCGTCAATAAGAAGGTCAGAGGGATGCAGTAAACCTGAAGTGAAGCATCGGAATCTATAACTAGTGTCACAGGAATGGTTCAAAACATAGTCAGTAAGAAGAGTCGGTCTTCTTCTACTTAAGTCGGCATTGTGCCTTTTCTATTTAATTCCGATGCAATATATGTGTTTCATCGTCAATAAGAAGGTCAGAGGGATACAGTAAACCGGAAGTGAGGCATCGGAATCTATAACTAGTGTCACAGGAATGGCTCCAAACATAGTCAGTAAGAAGAGTCAGTCTTCTTGTACTTAAGTCGGCATTGTGCCTTTTGTATTTAATTCCGATGCAATATCTGTGTTTCATCGTCAATAAGAAGGTCCAAGGGATACAGTAAACCTGAAATGAAGCTTTGGAATCTGTAACTAGCGCCACAGGAATGGGTCAAATCATAGTCAGTAAGAAGAGTCAGTCTTCTTGTACTTAAGTTGGCATTGTGCCTTTTCTATTTAATTCCGATGCAATTTCTGTGTTTCATCGACAATAAGAACGTCCAAGGGATACAGTAAACCTGAAGTGAAGCATCGGAATCTATAACTAGTGTCACAGGAATGGTTCAAATCATCGACAGTACGAAGAGTCAGTCTTCTTGTACTTAAGTCGGCATTGTGCCTTTTCTATTTAATTCCGATGCAATTTCTGTGTTTCATCATTAATAAGAAGGTCAGAGGGATACAGTAAACCGGAAGTGAGGCATCGGAATCTATAACTAGTGTCACAGGAAAGGCTCCAAACATAGTCAGTAAGAAGAGTCAGTCTTCTTGTACTTAAGTCGGCATTGTGCCTTTTCTATTTAATTCCGATGCAATTTCTGTGTTTCATCGTCAATAAGAAGGTCAGTAGGATGCAGTAAACCTGAAGTGAACCATCGGAGTCTATAATTAGTGTCACAGGAATGGTTCAAAACATAGTCAGTAAGAAGAGTCGGTCTTCTTGTACTAAAGTCGGCATTGTGCCTTTTCTCTTTAATTCCGATGCAATTTCTGTATTTCATCGTCAATAAGAAGGTCACAGGGATACAGTAAACCGGAAGTGAGGCATCGGAATCTATAACTAGTGTCACAGGAATGGCTCCAATCATAGTCAGTAAGAAGAGTCAGTCTTCTTGTACTTAAGTCGGCATTGTGCCTTTTCTATTTAATTCCGATGCAATTTCTGTGTTTCATCGTCAATAAGAAGTTCCAAGGGATACAGTAAACCTGAAGTGAATCATCGTAATCTATAACTAGTGTCACAGGAATGGTTCAAGCATAGTCAGTACGAAGAGTCAGTCTTCTTGTACTTAAGTCGGCATTGTGCCTTTTGTATTTAATTCCGATGCAATTTCTGTGTCTCATCGTCAATAAGAAGGTCAGAGGGATACAGTAAACCTGAAGTGAATCATCGTAATCTATAACTAGTGTCATAGGAATGGTTCTAAACACAGACAGTAATAAGGGTGAGTCTTCTAGTACTTAAGTCGGCATTGTGCCTTTTGTATTTAATTCCGATGCAATATATGTGTTTCATCGTCAATAAGAAGGTGCAAGGGATACAGTAAACCTGAAGTGAAGCATCGGAATCTATAACTAGTGTCACAGGAATGGTTCAAAGCATAGACAGTAAGAAGAGTCAGTCTTCTTGTACTTAAGTCAGCATTGTGCCTTTTGTATTTAATTCCGATGCAATTTCTGCGCTTCATCGTCAATAAGAAGGTCAGGGGGGTACAGTAAACCTGAAGTGAAGCATCGGAATCTATAACTAGTGTCACAGGAATGGTTCAAAGCAGTCAGTAAGAAGAGTAAATCTCCTTGTACTTAAGTCGGCATTATGCCTTTTGTATTTAATTCCGATGCATTTTCTGTGTTTCATCGTCAATAAGAAGGTCCAGCGGATACAGTAAACCTGAAGTGAAGCATCGGAATCTATAACTAGTGTCACAGGAATGGTTCAAAACATAGAGAGTAAGAAGAGTCAGTCTTCTTGTACTTAAGTCGGCAATGTGCCTTTTCTATTTAATTCCAATGCAATTTCTGTATTTCGTCGCCAATAAGAAGGTCCAAAGGATATAGTAAACCTGAAGTGAAGCATCGGAATCTGTAACTAATGTCACAGGAATCGTTCAAACATAGACAGTAGGAACAGTCAGTCTTCTTGTACTTAAGTCGGCATTGTGCCTTTTGTATTTAGTTCCGATGCAATTTCTGTGTTTCATCGTCAATAAGAAGGTCCTAGGGATAGAGTAAACCTGAAGTGAAGCATCGCAATCTATAACTAGTGTCACAGGAATGGTTCCAAACATAGTCAGTAATAAGAGTCAGTTTTCTTGTACTTAAGTCGGCATTGTGCCTTTTGTATTTAATTCCGATGCGATTTCTGTGTTTCATCGTCAATACGAAGGTTCAAGGGATACAGTAAACCTGAAGTGAAGCATCGGAATCTATAAGTAGTGTCACAGGAATGGTTCAAAACATAGTCAGTAAGAAGAGTCAGTCTTCTTGTACTTATGTTGGCATTGTGCCTTTTGTATTTATTCCGATGCAATTTCTGTGTTTCATCGTCAGTACGAAGGTCAGAGGGATACAGTAAACCTGAAGTGAAGCATCGGAACTTGTACCTAGTGTCACAGGAATGGTGCAAAGCATAGATAGTAGGAAGAGTCAGTCTTCTTGTACTTAAGTCGGCATTGTGCCTTTTGTTTTTAATTCCGATGCAATATCTGTGTTTCATCGTCAATAAGAAGGTCCAAGGGATACTGTAAACCAGAAGTGAAGCTTTGGAATCTGTAACTAGCGTCACAGGAATGGCTCAAATCATAGTCAGTAAGAAGAGTCAGTCTTCTTGTACTTACGTTGGCATTGTGCCTTTTCTATTTAATTCCGATGCAATTTCTGTGTTTCATCGACAATAAGAACGTCCAAGGGTTACAGTAAACCTGAAGTGAAGCATCGGAATCTATAACTAGTGTCACAGGAATGGTTCAAATCATCGACAGTACGAAGAGTCAGTCTTCTTGTACTTAAGTCGGCATTGTGCCTTTTCTATTTAATTCCGATGCAATTTCTGTGTTTCATCGTCAATAAGAAGGTCAGAGGGATGCAGTAAACCTGAAGTGAAGAATCGGAATCTATAAGTAGTGTCACAGGAATGGTTCAAAACATAGTCAGTAAGAAGAGTCGGTCCTCTTCTACTTAAGTCGGCATTGTGCCTTTTCTATTTAATTCCGATGCAATATATGTGCTTCATCGTCAATAAGAAGGTCAGAGGGATACAGTAAACCGGAAGTGAGGCATCGGAATCTATAACTAGTGTCACAGGAATGGCTCCAAACATAGTCAGTAAGAAGAGCCAGTCTTCTTGTACTTAAGTCGGCATTGTGCCTTTTGTATTTAATTCCGATGCAATATCTGTGTTTCATCGTCAATAAGAAGGTCAGAGGGATACAGTAAACCGGAAGTGAGGCATCGGAATCTATAACTAGTGTCACAGGAATGGCTCCAATCATAGTCAGTAAGAAGAGTCAGTCTTCTTGTACTTAAGTCGGCATTGTGCCTTTTGTATTTAATTCCGATGCAATTTCTGTGTCTCATCGTCAATAAGAACGTCAGAGGGATACAGTAAACCTGAAGTGAATCATCGTAATCTATAACTAGTGTCATAGGAATGGTTCTAAACACAGACAGTAATAAGGGTGAGTCTTCTAGTACTTAAGTCGGCATTGTGCCTTTTGTATTTAATTCCGATGCAATATCTGTGTTTCATCGTCAATAAGAAGGTGCAAGGGATACAGTAAACCTGAAGTGAAGCATCGGAATCTATAACTAGTGTCACAGGAATGGTTCAAAACATAGACAGTAAGAAGAGTCAGTCTTCTTGTACTTAAGTCAGCATTGTGCCTTTTGTATTTAATTCCGATGCAATTTCTGCGCTTCATCGTCAATAAGAAGGTCAGGGGGGTACAGTAAACCTGAAGTGAAGCATCGGAATCTATAACTAGTGTCACAGGAATGGTTCAAAACAGTCAGTAAGAAGAGTAAATCTCCTTGTACTTAAGTCGGCATTATGCCTTTTGTATTTAATTCCGATGCATTTTCTGTGTTTCATCGTCAATAAGAAGGTCCAGCGGATACAGTAAACCTGAAGTGAAGCATCGGAATCTATAACTAGTGTCACAGGAATGGTTCAAACATAGAGAGTAAGAAGAGTCAGTCTTCTTGTACTTAAGTCGGCAATGTGCCTTTTCTATTTAATTCCAATGCAATTTCTGTATTTCGTCGCCAATAAGAAGGTCCAAAGGATATAGTAAACCTGAAGTGAAGCATCAGAATCTGTAACTAATGTCACAGGAATCGTTCAAACATAGACAGTAGGAACAGTCAGTCTTCTTGTACTTAAGTCGGCATTGTGCCTTTTGTATTTAGTTCCGATGCAATTTCTGTGTTTCATCGTCAATAAGAAGGTCCTAGGGATAGAGTAAACCTGAAGTGAAGCATCGCAATCTATAACTAGTGTCACAGGAATGGTTCCAAACATAGTCAGTAATAAGAGTCAGTTTTATTGTACTTAAGTCGGCATTGTGCCTTTTGTATTTAATTCCGATGCGATTTCTGTGTTTCATCGTCAATACGAAGGTCCAAGGGATACAGTAAACCTGAAGTGAAGCATCGGAATCTATAAGTAGTGTCACAGGAATGTTTCAAAACATAGTCAGTAAGAAGAGTCAGTCTTCTTGTACTTATGTTGGCATTGTGCCTTTTGTATTTATTCCGATGCAATTTCTGTGTTTCATCGTCAGTACGAAGGTCAGAGGGATACAGTAAACCTGAAGTGAAGCATCGGAACTTGTACCTAGTGTCACAGGAATGGTGCAAAGCATAGATAGTCGGAAGAGTCAGTCTTCTTGTACTTAAGTCGGCATTGTGCCTTTTGTTTTTAATTCCGATGCAATATCTGTGTTTCATCGTCAATAAGAAGGTCCAAGGGATTACTGTAAA